>NC_051176.1:272531947-272831947 GCF_013339695.2 Rhipicephalus sanguineus | reverse complement strand
TGGCATCACTTGGCCGCTTGTTTGGACCGTGCGTGACCGCAAAAGAAGAAATGATGTAGATGCGGAAGAGCGGTTTAGTTTTCATGTTTAATTTTCCACTGTTTTGTCGTTTTAATTCGGTTCATTACATCTTCGTTTGTCATTACAACTTGCGGCAAATACTCCGAATCCGAAGAGAGATGTTGCCAGCTGTATGTATAGCTCAGTGTTTCGAGGAAGGCAATCAAAAAGTCATGTAGAATATTTTCTCGATGATTCTGTACCCTGCAGGGAACACTGTCATGCTGCTCTGAAACTCACGTACGGAGCGCGCCACTTCTTTAGGTTGTGTAGGGCCTTTTTATCATATGTCGATTCAATTTTGCGGTCACGAAATTCGTCAGAAATCGTGTGGCCCGAACCAGACGTTCTGGATACTTGTTACGTATCCTTATTACATGTGCATTTTGTGTACGTCTGTACTTTGTCTGAGCGCGTCATTTCGTGCATTACCAATGTCATCTGGAGTATCATACATGTTCTTACAGTCAGGCAAACATCATCCGCGGTTATTAAACAGCGTATTTCTCTTTCATTCTATCTGAAATGCATAGTGTCAGAACTATAGCTTCGCCTATTCACAGGCTTAGTTGCGATGGCAATCCACTTAATTACGTTGTGTCTTAGTGCATGGCGAGATCGGTGATCCGGAACATTTGATCTGACTTGACCAACAAAGCAGTTCAAAATGTATAGCGGTATGCGCGTTGCAAAGAAGGAAAAAATCGCAGTTTTATTATTCTTGTTCGCGTAAGTGCGCTTCTCTGCACTGTCCACATGCCTAGCTGATAACTGCGCCAGTTATTATGGTTCATATGAAGAGAAGGTTCCAGCTGCACATGTTGGATCTTGTCTCCTGGGTTTCATCACGAGGGCCACGTCTTTCAACAAGCAGGTCCAAGCGCTGTGAAATGGGCGTCATGTTGCCTGGATGGTTAAGTTGGAAGAACAGGCACAGGGCGCAGTTGAAGGCACAGAAATTCACTTAGGGTTGCAAAAGAGTTCTCTGTATTTTCTTGTTTCTCCCGTTTTATTTCGTCAATTCTCAGAATATGTCACGAACTCCCGCAGCCACTAAAAAAACAAACTCTTAATCACATCATATGATCAACGACCTATAGCGGCAGTGGGGTAGGCATAAAGAGGATTTAAAATGCCATCCAATAAGGTCAGTGAGGTTCTCGCTAAAATATATTTATCTGACGTATATCAAAGTCCCTGCACAGTACCATAAACCTCTATCTGAAAATTACCCAATAAAGTTGTCGCTGTGGATACACTTATTACGGATTAGTGTATTATTACGGAGTAGTGTATTACGGATACACCGTAATACACTTATTACCTAAAGGATCTCAACAAAGAGGCTTGCACCACGTACTTCTTGCCGTGCTACTACTCAAACGTGGCGTCCACGATGACGTCAGTGCTTTGTAATATCACACGGGCGTTGTTTGCTTTTTGACGGTGACCATTTTTCACCTGATTATCACGCTTACACCGATTTGTCGCTCCGCGCAAGACGTGCCTCGTATACCGTCGCGCCTCCTGTTTACGTGGCTCCTCGACATGCTTGTACTGCAAGATGCCGGCTACGATGACGTTAATGCGAACCATTTATAAGGGCATGGAGAATGTGAAGTGTTAGGCGCTGATACACTGACAAACCGCTAGAGTACACAATGCAACGCAAATGAAATCCTATAAGGCAATGAAACCATAGATTTGAGCGCCCAGTCCGCAGCTCATTAGGAAGGAGATAAAGAATAATTCGCCTTATGAAAGCAAAATGAACTGTTCCTTTCGCAAGGGTATCGCCAGTAAATTTAAGTATGACGGCATGTGTCGGCGATCGTTCTTGCACGTGTGTGAACCTTGAGAGGCAAACGGCAGAGTGTCATAGGGAACAGGAGGCCCAAAAGTGCGCGTCGTTCCGCAGGAAGGCTCCCCGCGCCGTCGGAGGATTTCGCAAGCCGGCAACAGGAGCACGCGTTCACCGCGGACGGAATGCCGCTGCGGCGATCACGGCTGATGCCGCCGAGAAACCGGGCGCCGGCGGGCGAAAGGCGGGCTTTCACAGAGCGCGCCGTTTGACATCCGCTGCCAGCTCGGGAAATTGCCTGAGAGACGGCGTGGCAAATCGGCAGAGATTCCAGCGGACGTCCCGTTTGTCTTGAGCGTGCCGGCCCATAAGGCGCGCAGAACTGTCGGGAGGGGGGGTCAGGGACCAGTGCATGTCGCCCCTTTCGCGCGGATCCGAGAATTAAACCAGTCTAGAGATGGATGCCCGTTTCCGCGGCGGTCATACAGGTAACGACGTGACCAGTGGGCGCCTTGTTTCTTGCTGCCGCCTTGGCCGCTCGCGACTGAGCGGTGACGAGCCGAATGACATGTGCGCACGGAGATCAAAACCGAGGATAATGGAGGCCCCATGCGCGCGAGTGCTTCGGCTGTGCACCGCGCTTCTGAATGCCTAATGCGCGCGCGCCGCTGCATCCTCCCGGGGGGGCATCCCCCGCACTGGCCGCGCGCTGACCCTTTGGCAGCCGGCGTAATCTGCGCGCGCATCTTGCATAGCAGCACTGCGGCGTGCATAGGCGCTGCGAGCAAGATTAGGCGCGTGTGTCGCATGCAAGCTAAGAGGCGAGAAACCTGTCGGTATTTTCCTTTCCGTGTAGCTGAACGATGCTTGATAGGCCTCTGCGCGAGTGTTTCACCGATAGACGCTTGCTTCACCGATAGATTGAAAGGTATACGCCTGTTCTGCCACGACCAGTGTTCTTGCAATGCCGGGAGCGCATGCCTGTCACCCGGCTTCCTACCCTCGATCGGTCAGGGGTGCAGGCTGGATGAAAGTGAAACTTGCGTTCGGTTTGCGCTTCGATTCACCACTATGTCGTTCGATCGCCGCCTGATACGCTGCACGGCCGGTATAATGCAGTGATTCGCTAGGTTGTAATCATCCGCCGCTCACGACCGGTCGATCCTGGCGATAATGAAAGGCGCAGTGTCGTTCGGACTACTGACGAAGCGCGAAAGCAGTGCAGTATACCAGCCTGATCGTTTTATGAAGACTTAATAAGTCACCTCAATAGTCGACAGACTCTACGCACATGAGAAAGAGCTTTCTTGACCCCGCGCTAGCTCTTTTCGTTCCAACATTCGGTATCTCACTAATTTACTCCATTCGGACTTAAATATAGCTGAGTGTCACGTTCCCGCAACCGCGCCTTTCGCGTATAACCTCTCTCTCTCATGCATGAAGATGATGACGAAAATTAAAAACAGACACCGGTCACGAAAGTTCATAAAATCGAAGACGTTTCAAAGACATAAAGATAATGCATCTCGTTGTTATAGCTTCTCCGTAAAAAAACTTGTTTGCTCATTTATCTTTGCGTGCTCAAAGTAAAGGAAGATTTCACTTCCTGTATAGTTGCAGCATATACAGTGGCAAATTCGAAGCCAGTTTTTATTATAAGGGAAAGAGGGAGGGCAACGTAGGGCAGGATTTTGGTAAGGGAGGCAAGTTGTGCAAAGCCGAAAAATCAAAACAGCATCTACAGGTCTATTTACATCGTGTGACGAACAGGAGCAAGCGCCTGTCCTTCACACTCGTCACCTTTCCCCGACAGGTCCTTCCCACGCAGACTGACAAGATGATGTCACCCGTCGAGCCTCTCAAAAAGGAATCTGTGCGCTCAAAAGCTTCGTTTTCGACCTTCCATATATATACATACGTATAAGGAATGAACGCTAGACAGGAGACAGGAGGACTGACGCCTTTCAGTATTGAATTCGAATTGAATTATTGTGATGCACGGTGTAGTGGGGGACTCCTGACTAATTTTGGCCACCTTACCTTTCACTGTACGGAGGCCGCACAAATGGAACATTTTTAACGGCAATAGACGCTCGCCTATGTCTTGCTTTCGCCCGATGCGCTCATCCACGCCGCAGTTCGTTGAGTGCCATGGCCATACACGCGTCATGGGAAGGGGCGCGGCATGCACTTATAGACGTAACTGCTCACGTCGTAGCACGCCGCTATGTCATGCCATATCAGTAGTTGCACGCATGTGCTTCAAGATGAGCGCTAAATCTGCGGGCGCTATATCATCGTACGACGCTACTGAAGAAAAAAAACTTTTTTTTTCCACTCCTTGCCATGGGCTGCTGGTATGCAAAGTTTCAGAGCTGTGGTTGTCCATACACTGAAACAAGGACATCAGAACAAGAATCGATCATGCGCGTGTTGTACCGTTGCCATAAATTATCCGGATAAGTCACGTACATTCTCTTACCCGTTTCTTCGGTTATAGAAGCCACAAGCAACTGTTTGGCAATGGGGAAAGAACGACTGAAAAAAAAATAAAAAAAAGAAAAGGTCTCGCCTCATGGACTTAAGCCTAGAGGAACTCTGTGGAGCAATTGCGAAATTATTGTCAATAAGTGCTCAAGGCAATTACAGCTGGAGGAAATAACTGGCATCGTATTGAGTCCGGTATAACTTACAAAATTGTGTACGCCAGCTCCTGACGATTTGCGTCGTTGTTTCAAAATATGTAACTCAGAGAAATCCGTCCTACGGATTGTCGGAGAATATTATTCGGAACATATCGACGTATTTTCTAGCAGAATTTGTGAGCGAATGTCAAAATTGACAATAATTCAAGAATTCATTCAACGTAATTTCGATTCTACAATTCGGACACGTTCCCCTGAGTAGATATTCAGAAAAAAAAAGCTAGTAAGCTTGCATATTTAAAGTATCGAGATCACTGATAATCGCACAGTTTGCGTTGTCCGTCGGCACGAACAATGTCTCGCCGGAAAAGCACTATCTTTAATTCCGCTGTATTGTCTTTGAAAATTGCATTGATTTGTTGCTGAAACACCCAGCGTATACTGTAATTACAGCCAGAGTTTAACTACCCATTGTTCGCATTCTTCGTTCGCCTTTAGCACAAAGAGTATCCGGCGTTGAGTCTGGACGCCAATACCGCCTTTCATGTTGTGGTCAGCAGCAGCGTAATAGCAAAGAAGTCATCACCAATGAGTTCACACAGGACGACGAGGCGGTGGTCATGCGTCGAAGGAACAAGTTAAACTATCAGAGAAAGGGTCAGCGAGGTTCTCTGTATCTACGCGATGGCGTCCAGCAGCGGCGTCGCCACGTTGGGAAGAGGAGTTGCGCACCCTAAGAGCACCACGTCTTCTCGTAATGCTGAAACCTGTTCCCATAGCTCGCGCGACTGTCATCGCCCATTTCGAGAAGGGGGTGCAGTTTACTTTCTATTTTCGTTCGGCGCGTGTACCACACCGCAACCGCGTGTCCCTCTCGCGCCCTTCCTCGCCCCACACGCGGCTGACGGCGCCGTTTCCCTTCGCCTCGCCGCCGGTTTCGCTTTGTGGATCCAACTTCCGCGTACTGTCAAGCGTGTCGAGGATAAGCGCATCTTGACTGCTCATTCCTTGCGCCAATCTTTATCGCGAACCACGCGATGCGAGACGAAACGCGCAATCAGGTCCTCGTCATAGCCGAGCAGGCGAAGCAACCGAGCCGCTTTTCCGTTCTCAGTCTCCACTTCTTCGCCCCGCAGTCGTTGCCTTGGCCAGGAGAACTGAGGGCCCATTCCGTCGTCTGCGCTTGCTCTTTGCAGGCCGTCGGCATATATGATCAGGTTCGGACCCAATCGAGGCTTCCACTGCGTATACGCAAGAAAGTAGGTTGTTCGATTCGTTGTTCGCGGCTCTCGACGACGACCAACGGGACGGTGTGTTTGCTTTCTCCGCGTTTCCATTATAGCGCTGCCTACCGTGCATCGGGACCACCCTCTCTTTAAAGCAGCGCACTTTCAACGTATCTGCTGATTCCCCGCATAGTGTCGTGAATGGAACTATATATCCAGTGAGAAACGTGTAATGTGTCACCGTCATTCCCAGAGCGGCTCACTTTGAGCATCATAGGGTGCTCCTAAGCATGTTTCTCAGTAAGAGAACGCTTGCAGTGTTGCCTCGTAATTGTCTGGATTACCCAATATATAGTCTTGTGCGCTGTAAAATTGGCCACGACGACATGCAAAACCAAGATGCATGAGCAGTAATTAACCTTTTTTTTTTCCTTCAAGACAAAGACATGAGAATAGAAAAGAATATATGAACGCGCATGTCTGGACTATTGGAGCCCTTCTTGACGTTCCTGTCTTCTTTCCTCTTCCCTCCTCCCAAAAGAGTAGGCAGGCGTGGTGCCCCTCTGGGTGGCAGTTGCCAGCTTGCTCTTTCCCTCTTTTCCTTGTGTCCTTGTGTATCTATGTATGCAAGTCAAATAAATAAATAAATAATAAGGGGGAATTAATTGCAATGCTTCGCGGGAAAAAAAAGTGTCCGCTGTTTCTTTATGCATCACTTCTTTTAGGGACGTTTTACCCAACACAATCTGCGTAGGCATAGCCACGAGGTGGGCAAAATTACCATGTAATGGGGCGAAAATGACGGCAACAATATGTGCGGCAAAAACGAGACGACAAAGCAATCGCACGGAAAAAAAAAAGAAGCGCTTGCATGCCAATAAATGTTGCATAACACAATTTTTTTACGCAAGATGTCGGGGTCGGCGGTACGCAGTCTGGACGACACGGCAGGCACGGTTGTAATCAAAGTACTGCGTTGAAATTAGCTCACATGCTAATGTCAAAGCTTGGCCAACTTGCTGCGTCATCTTGCAGGCGTAGAGCGCAAGGACGACAATACAATAAGTGTAGAAGCATATGTCTTATTTTCCGCGTTTTATTTTTTTCCTTCATTCGACATGTCTGTAAAAAAGTAGATAGCATAATCAACCTTAAGTAATGACAAAGACTAATGCAATTAATTAATCTTACACTAAGAAATATGTTTGTGTTTAACACACATGGGCCCATCGATCGATTCACCTTATTCTCATTCAATAATTAATTTCATAGTTTATTGCACTATATCGAGGCGGTTGTATTTCATGGCCTGTTACTCATTATTCTAGTAATCACTTGCCTCGAGCAAAAAATACATATTCAGGCAGAACCGACTCATGTTGTGGTTTATGTATACGCGATAGCATCAGTGGATTGTAATTTAATGGAGACGATTAAGGTGGCTGTTATAACAGCGGACAGTCTACATCAGCCAATATACCCGCCACGGTGGTCTCGGGGTTATGGTGCTCGACTGCTGACGCGAAGGTCGCGGGAGCGAACCCCTGCCGCGGCGGCCGCATTTTCGATGTAGGCGGAAATGTTTGAGGCCGGTGTACTTACATATAGGTGCACGTTAAAGAAAACCAGGTGGTCAAAATTAATCCTGAGCCCTCTACTACGGCGTCCCTCACAAATATATCGTGGTTTTTGGACGTTAAATCCCAACAATTATCATTATCCATATATTAACAATCATTTAGTCAACATTTACCAGTGCTAAGCAGTGCTGTCAGTGTGCGATTAAATACGGTAGGTTAGGTTTGGTTGAAGGATTCAATTTGAGGTTCAAGAAGGAGCCAGTCAGCGTTGTATTCTTTGTCCATACTTGTTTACCTTATACAAAGAATATGTAGTCAGAAACTGTGACCTCGAAAAACCAGGATATGGGAATATATAAGCGAGGATTGAAGGAGCAAAAATATCCAACTTATACGTTAGGATATGCTATTGCATAAAGAAAGTATATATGAATACACTTCCTCCAAAATTATGTAAGATAATTCTCTGCACTGTCATATGTCCATGTAAAAGTGCCAACCGGCGATAAAAAGAAATTGCGCTAGCGAAAAAGCGCTCGTGATCGAGCTTGCGAGCCTCGCTGTTTTTGTTCCGTAAGGAACCTTTCATTTCGCAAGTTGTGTAGAGCAGTGGGGTCAAACGATAAACGACTCATGGTTGAAAAGCTGTTGGCAGGGGCCCCATTTCCAAAGAACGACACGGCAGAGTTCCCGCTAAAGAGCTCCCCTTCACACGCGGATTTCATTATAGTTGGCGAGCACTCAGACGGCTGCGAAGAAGCGCCGTATTTTCATTCTCATCTCTGACAAATTAACGTGAGAGCCTCGTCTGTGAGCGAGCTTCTATTATTAGCTCGCCGTCTTACATTTTCGCTGCTTCTTCTAGGACGAAAGGTTCACATTTCCTCTAGAGAGTTGTTTATCCTTCTTTTATTTTTACGGAAACGACTTGCCAGCGTGTGTATATCAAACTTTGTTTTGCTGATGTAAGATAATGCTTTTCACGTACACCTCATCCTTTTTAATTCTTTCAACAGTTCAACGCTGTGGAGAGCCGGAGACATATCTGCTGCCAACATTTCCGCACACATCTGGTCACCACTAATAAATAAATGGAGAATAAATAAATGAATAAGGACCGTTAGAATCCTTTGATTGCGCCAAGTAGAGTTGAATTTGTGTTTTACCTCTATAGCGAGGAATGACACGTCAAAAAAATGTGACGGGATACAGTCGCTGTAAGCATTGAAGGATGGGCATGTTAACTGAGCGAAAATTGTACGAACACAGCATATACAACGTATACAAAGAAAACGACAGAGCTGTCGTGTGCTTCGCGCTGTGTTCGTAAATATTTCACTCAACATGCCCGTGTTTCAACAAGCATTTGGAGTTAACTACTAATTATCTTCATTAAAGATAGAAAGAGAGTGATTAAGTTTAAGGCATGTAGAAGGTTCAAGCTGAAAATGTTAAGTAATTATGTGGCTTTGTGTACCGCACGTATTGGTGTGTTTGTCGATTAGTGCGCCACCCTTACATTCGGTGGCCCGCTAGCCTGCATGGACTCTGGGTCGTGGATTGTACTGCAGCATAGCTGTGCTGTGCATGCAACTCCACCGGCAAGTAGAACACGCCATCAAGGCCGCTTTCGAACAATTTGTACATTGCATTGACTTCATCGTAGCGCCGGTAGGCATGAACGACGTGTTCGTAGAACGGGCTTCCGTTTTTTGATTTTGGTTCTTTATCCTACCGGGGAACTTGCTAAAGCCCAGCGTGTGCGTTTTGCGCTTGCAGCGCCATGGCGGGCAGAAGGGCTTTCTACGATGAATAATAATTAAAATGTGGCACAGAAAATTGCCGTCGGTACAGGCGTTCTTTAAAATTATTTGCAAGGTGTAATGGTAATGAATTCGCTGGTAATCTCCATCGATTCAGTGAGTCCACATTCTTGCTGTCATCAGCCAAGACAAGTTCGCAAATCTACAACTGATCATAATAAAAATATGGGCTATTTGTCGGCCAATCTTTGTTGTATGCGTGCGATATCAGAAAGCGATAGCCCATGCCACCATTCTTTAATTCCTAATGTCATCCATTGCTCAGAAATCGGGTCAGTTTGGTCTTGGCCGAGAGCCGCCGCTTCAATGGGTGTCGCCATGTTTGTTTGACGGAAAGCTTTTGGGGCAGGCTTCGGGGCTACCACTAAATTCGAGAAATAGCGTCCTCACTGCAAAATCCAAACGCTGTTTGGGTGTCGCGCATGCTCAGTGGCCTCGACGCTATGTCTTTCGGACCCCAAAACGTTTGGGGCCTCTATTCGAAAACTCCCTGCTCCTTTTTTATGACGCTCACGGCATAGCCTCCCTGTGTACAGCACGAAATGATATAGGTTAAGATAATCAGTGTTCGGCATGTTTTCATTCTTACGTAAAATAAGAAAGTGCGTTAAATTTTAAAGAATTAAAAGCAAAATGGAAAGGCCGTTGTCCGTTTTACATTTGTGTTCTCCTCACGGTGGCTTTATCCTGTCGTGAGATACAGTGATCATGGTGCAGCATGCGCGTTCGTCGACGTTCCGTCGCTCGACATACTCGTACTGCAGAGCACTACACCTATAGTGTCGAAGGTTTCGGCCGCAAAACGCTCGTTGATTGATCTGCAGACCCTGCTGGTTTCGTCTTCTGTCCTTGCCAAGAAACTACGAGAGCGCTATAAGCCACCGTATGTCTTGATTGAGGAGACACGAGGCGTTACGCGGGCCATGTGAGGCCGCTCCTCCGTGTCCCCCGCGAGTGGAAAGATGGACACTGCCGCTCCCCGCTTGGCGGCAGGAGTGCGGAGCTCGCATCGGTCTTCGTCCTGCATCTTTCTTTCTTTCTTTCTTTCTTTCTTTCTTTCTTTCTTTCTTTCTTTCTTTCTTCTTTCTTTCTTTCTTTCTTTCTTTCTTCGCATCTCGGATATGGGCCGAAAGAATTAAGAGGCGCTGATGCGGTACAGTTTGTTTGCGACGGAAGAGCGGAGGCTCCCTCCTTCTCCTCCCTCGTTCTTCGCGAAGCCAATTTCCCGGCCGCATGGAGCAGACGACAAAGTGTCTCGCGGCGACAGCGGCGACAGCAGCGACAGCGGCTGGCGCGATTCGCGGGGCGCGCCCGACGCCGGGCCCTTTCGGGGCCGGGGCGCGATCGTCCCGGCGCGTAATTTCCGAGTTTGTCGTGTCAACGCGCATCCTGATAGAGTCGCCCCGTTCGCCGCGGCGACAGATTAGGGCGCAGAAGGCGTGGGCGCCGCGCTGATGATGTGTCGATCTCTCGTCACCGACCTTCGGACGGCCGCCCTATATACTTGCAGTCGGCTCAGTGAAAATAGCTTTGTAATACTATGCATTATGACCTAATAAGCGTCATGATGGGCATCTGTCCCCACGACTTTCTTTGCACTAACAAGATGCACTCGCCCGTTTATACTTGCTGGCCTTGTCGCCGCTGCGACTGCGTGTCCGCGGTGCCGCCAGGTTGTGCGAAGATGGGGCAGGCTCTCGAGGGCGCGATCTTCTCAGCTGTCTGTCATAGTGAGGAGAGGATTCAACTGCCGACGCGCATGCGCACTGGTCCCGTAGTTAGTGAACACAAGCTTCAAGATCGATGGCGGTGGTGAGATGCGATGGAAATTGAAGTAATAAAAAAAGAGGCCAAGTATCCGAACAAAAGATATGCCAGTGAGGGCGGAGGTGTTCGTAAGTATCGATATTTGTCATTCTATGTCGGCGTTCTCCGCTAAAGTCGAGGAGAACACACAAAAGCATGCGTCGATTTTTTTTTTTTCATTCTTGCCGCGTGATCATTATGTGCCAGTGCCGGCATGGGAGCCAAAGAGTAATCATGAGTGTAGATATGTATGTATGTATGTTTATCTTTTTTTTATCTGTTACGATATGCCTGGCAAGCACATGTGTGTGTGTGTGCATGTATCTAGCAAACGTCTTACGTATTTCTCTTTATTAACACTGTTAGACCGTGCACGCTGTGCTTACTGATCGATATACCATGCGGGCAGAAATCAACTCACAGTTGAGAATTGTTTATAACTTTTGTAATACTCCATTTTAATAAAACAAAAATAATTTTGTTCGTTACAATCGGACAATGAATTGCATATCTCGTTTATATCATTGGATGTTATCAGAGACATGAGTACAACAAAAATTGTGGCTACATACCTTATTCGGAACACATTTTCCAGGAGGCTGGTTGCGGCGTCGTGGCCCCCTAAATTGGCCCGCAAGGAGTTCTGACGCCGAGCGACTTGTTCCTCTTTGGGTGGGCTTGAGAGGAAGTTTATCGCCCAATACCAAAAGCGTATTGATGAATTCAGAGAGGGGATTCAAGAAGTGTTTGCAAACGCACCACATGAATATCTGCAGAAGTGTGTCGAAAACACCTCCAACCCTTTACAAAAAAAAAAGAAAAACAAAAGAACGATGGTGGTGCTTACACGGAATTTTACCAGTGTATAACAATTCCCCGAGTGTAAGGAACAAAATGCTTTTAAAGACGATATTCTTTCTTGGGATACTTAAACGCAGAAGTTTTGGTCTGTCTGTCTGCCTGTCTGTCTGTCACACGATACAGCCACCCGGCCAAAGTTTAAGCACTTGCTGAACACCCAGCCATCTTGAACTGTAGCTGCGTTCATACTTGTGAACACTGTCGATCAAAAAGCAAATATTACGCATATCTGAGGTGCAACATCAATACGTAAGTATTATGTGGTGTGTTCCTTTACTAGAAAATACATAGATACGTAATTCTAAAGACCCTAGTGTTTCTTAGGCTGCGCTGAAAATGCTAGTGTTCCTTAGGCTGCGCTGAAACGACGCAGAAACGGCCGGCAGAAGGCTATCGTCTTTCGACATTTGCAGTGAAGCACGCAGATACGCGGCCAGTTTTGTTTCATTATACGATGGGTTAAGCATTACAAAAGTTATAAACAATTCTTAATAGGGAGTTACTTTCCGCCCACCCTGTATAGTTCTAAGGATTCGCATAGTGATTTGTAACTCAGGTTTATGTCACGAATTAAATGCCTGCCTTGAAAGCTGCACCTGCATGCATATCTTTATTTGTATACCTTTAAGATACGCCATGTGCGTGTTCTCATTTTGTATTTTTGTCGAAATATTCTCTGTCAAATCCAGTGAGGGCGGGGCCCTCGTCAATTTGCTGGTAAGGCGGCTTTTGGTCTGGGTCCTGACATTTCGTCTTTATAATTCGTAAGGACGGAACGCGAAGCCAAGATCGCTAATCATCGATGTTAATGTTCAGCGGTGACCGAGCTCACGCAGCCAAGACAATTTTTCTGCCGCCATCGGCCTAGAAAAGTAGACAAATTGGCGCTAAGTAGTCAAGCCTGGCAACCCTGGTGAAAGCGCTACGTTCTTAGGAAGCTGAAATGTCGATTGCCCTTGCGTAGAGACGTCATACAATTAAATTAAAACGCAGCTATTAAGAGCTGCGTTTTAAGCTTTATATGGAGATGATCCTGTCACATTCATAACGATCCCCCTTCTTTTACAATCCCTGGTGAAAACTGCCGCAGGGCGCCTACAGCGCCAAATGACATTAACTGAAAATGTGCACTAAGCACTTGCGTGCATTCGTGTTGGACGCTATACGAAAGGGACATGGCTGACTGAAGCTCCGTTCGGGCTACAGTTTAGTGAGTGTTAATGCAGAAGGCCTATACAACACGTCGAACGAGATGAATTTCTGGCAGAACGAAAGTACAGTACCAATAGACCTTGCTTCTCCGATTAGAGTTGCCCCTAAGGAAGATACAACCAAATGTCTTTACGCCGAAAACAGTTTGGATATGCTACATGCTATCGGTGTGGGACATGTTTCCCTTTCCGATCTGACACATCAACAAAATCATGAGCGAGAACAGAGACTGGGGTTTCTGCTTGTCTCATTCTTCACGCGGGGTTCTGGCAAGTCCCTTTTAGAAGAAGACCTAGCATTTATTCGCTTCATGCCCATAAATAAAAGACAGGCTCTCGCTCGGTTGAATAACACGACAAGCTAGTTTAGTAAGATCATGAACAGTGTTTCAGAGCTACGCCTGAAACTCTTCTGCAACATTTACATTAACGACATCCGATAGCATATATCGCGGTCCAAGAGGACATCACACAATTTTTGAAAGTTTTACAAATGTATAGTGACTCATATCTCAATGTAAATATAAGTATAATCGAATACTTTGCACGCTTAGGTGGTTTTCCTTGCAACTAATGCTCCACGTCACCACTGAGAAGTGAAGCGAAGGAACCCCTAACGCATTTACCCAATCGTAGTTTTCCTGCTGGCAGCTGCAGGGGCAGTTTAGTAATAGCTTCATGGCCTCACACGGTTCACAAGATAGAAGCACGCATGTGCATGCTCACACGGTTCCCCAGGCAGTTAAATGAAAAAATATTTGAGGTCTGTTGCAGCGCTGCTAATAAATGCTTAAGCGCACCATCTCTGGCACTTGAGAGGAACCTCAGAATCAAAGATTCGTAACGGCTCGTTGCGGGCGCTTATCTGCTCTCGGCACGTTCCACATGTGTTTTTTCTCCTTTGTCACACATTCATTTGTGCATCTGTCTGCGTATTTATTTGAGCATATGGTGGCTTTTCGCATGTTTTCCTAGTAAAATTTGCCAGTTAAAATCAAGCGCTCTGTTCAGTCCCAATCTCTTTTTTTTTTCGTAAGGTTTTTCGAGCTAATTAATATATGCCACAGAATATGCGTCAGCACCAACTACCCCACAGGCGTGCGCAGAGTTCTCTACTAGGGGGAGGGGGGGGGGGCAAATTTCACCGCAGCCCCCTTCCCTCTAGACCAACTATATCAGTTAATGTATACCCCATCTGTTGACGTTGCGCTCCTTCTGCTGGTGGTGTTACTCTGTAGCACAGAAGCATTGCTCCACGTTAATTGTTATAGTTCGTGTCACAAACACGCTTTCCGGGATTAGTTTTGCGCTGCGCGCGCATAAATTTTCGCTGAAGTACAGCACTACGAGTGCTTTCACCTCCGTCAGCGAACCACTTAGGATTTGTGGTCACGTGATTTCGAGCCACCGCAAGAAAAATTTGTCGGCTACTGCGGTGAGTCTGGTGTCATCATCGACATCGAGAAACGAAGTTGCTGCCTACACTGAAGTTGAAAACTTCATTGTAGTAGGCAACTGTCAGTAGGCAAACGCCGCTCATTCCAATGCAGCCTCGTGAAAACGATCTCACTCTATGAGAACGCTTAGTCTCACGGATCTTGTGACAAGCGTGACCACGTGCGTAAGCGGTGAAAGATTACAGGCGTGGCAGTACAGGTAACATATGCCTACTGCCGGTATATATACAGAACTAGTGCAGATTTTCACGGAACGCGCTATACATTCATCGTCCTTTGGTCCCTGTTGAGTCCATGAGCGCGGCGGAGACGATTTCCCTCTTTGATCAAAGGGCTCTGCCAGCGCGTAGCCCGGAGCCGCGACCCCGGGCTAATCGCGGAGCTGTCCTGTTGTTGCCGCGGCGCGACTTGTTTCGCGGCAGCCCCAGATTGTCCCCTTGACGTGATATATAGATTAGGGCAATAAGCAGGCCGCTTGTTGGCGGGCCACTTCAAAGGCAGCCGCCGGGCATTCCGACGCTGTTCCCGTTGAAGCACCTGCGCCGCGACCCCAGCGGCCAGACACGGCGAAAGAAAAGGCGCCGTAAGACAGCGATTTACAACGTTCGCCTTTCACACGGCCGGCTATTTTCTTCTTGAGCCGCCGCTTCTTCGGACGGCAAGGGGTTCGGCGGCCCTGATTTACAAGGCGCGCGGAACGCGGTCCCGGGACTCCGTGTTTTTCAGCAGCGCCGCCGGGCTCGTGTAGCCGCGCTCTTCAAGGTCGACCGCAAGGACGACGCCGAAAATTCCCAGCCGCCGCCGCCGAAGTGCTCGACGGAGAGGGCCACCTGTGGCCACCGCGGAGGCCCAGACACGCCTCGGGTTGCTCGCCGCCGGTGTCACAGCGTCCGTGCCACCGGCCGCTTCACAGCAACGCGCACGTTTTCCACCCCTGATCGTGTGTCCAAGACAGCGTGTGTCAGCTGACGAAACATACCGCTGTTGTAATGTCGCTGTGTTGCTTCTCTTGCGCGCGTCGATCGGGTCTACTCTATGAAAAAAGACATTTCGGAAGTATGCAACGGTTGACGGCGACTCGGACGGCGTATCGTATCTCCGTAACTACGGTACGCAAATGCGGTAAGGTCATGCGGTAGCGCTCCTCCTTTCCCGCTCGTTGTGCTTTTGCCGGTGAAAGCATCCCAACCCCATAAAAGCCTTACCGTATTTGCGTACCGTATTTCCGTAACTTCCTAAAAGACCCTATTTCCCTAACTATGAAACCTCGACGCTCAGCATAGGCAGCATCCAGCGTTATTTCTTGCTTATTCACAGGGCGCAAGAAAGAGGCTAGCTATCAGCGGCCGCATGGTTTTAACTATCTAGGGAAAATAGCACGTATATTTCGAATTGGCCGCTGCAGTCATTGCAACACGTGAACAGCGAACGTTGCGTTTATTCAAGACTTCCGGCGCTCCTCATGCGCTGAGTTTTGGTTTCTTGTGAAAAAAGAAAAAAGAGAAAGAAACATCAGACATTTGCTAGTTGGGCTTCAGATAATGACTCCAGAGAATGGCTGATACGGTATCGTCGTCTCTGTAGCTACAAACTCGCTATTGCAATAATCGTTAACATCGCTCTTTAAAAAATTCGCTAGACAATTTTAATTATTTAACTATGTAATTCGCATATTTCTCACAATTACTGATGTCCCCCGAGCCTGACAGCTTGCTTCTTAAGAGAATCGTTCTTTTTTTTTCACGAAAAACTTATGTTTAGCAGTTTCTGAAAGTGTTCGCTGTAACAATAGGTATGTATATACATGTATGTCGGAGCAGGAAAAAGGTCACAGTTTGGCCGCAGGAGCGAAGCAGTGAATGCGACAGCAACAAATTGAAATTTTTATACGAAATAAGGTTACTAGCTAACATTTCTAGCATCCGACCTGGCATAACACAACAAAACGCTGGCGTAATGAAACGCGGCCGTTGCAGCAAGCGAAGCGACCTTCGTGCTGTCTATCGCTTGAGCGCAAAATGAACGGTGAGAGCACAGCACGTACAAAGGTATGAGCAGTAGTGATGCAGAACTATCGATGGTACTATCGATACTATCGATAGCTGAGTCACTATCGAACTATCGATAGTGAAAAATACTATCGATAGCGCTATCGATAGTAAATAAAAAGTCACAGTTTCGCCGCAACGGCGAAGCAATGATTGCGATAGCAATAAATTGTAATGTAACGCGAAGAACGGAAAGCAGCTCGAAATTGCCAGCTCGTCGGTCGAGCCCAAAGGACGCGCGAAAAGAACACACACAGGACGAGCGCGAACTAATGCGTCACAGCTCGACACTTGAAGCGCACTGCTCAAACATAAAGCAGGACGCACGAAACAAACGAACAGGTACACACAAGACGAGCGCGAACTAATTGTCACAGTTTTTACTTATTTCTGTTCGAACAGCGCGCTCCTTTCGCAAACGCGGCCGCTGCAGCGAGCGAAGCGAAGCACCTCACCGGCCGCCCCTTCTTTCCTTGAGATAAGCGCACGAAAGCGACGACGCCCTGTAGAGCGAACAGCAACGGCGTTCGCAGGGGCGGGGCGACGATCTTTAAAGCGCGCAACACGCGCGCACGTCGCGCCATCTATGTGGCCACTAAGAAAGCATGTTGAATTACATGGTATATATAAATAGCTCGCCGTTAGCAGGCTGAGAGACGGTGCTGTCGTGGCCTAACGTCTAACGCGCCACGGGCTGCAAAGCGAGAAGTCGCCCGTTCGATTCCGCGCGTCGGAAAGAATTTCTTAATTATTTTTCTTTGTGGCCTTTCTATATATATACATACTTATACATATACGGTGAATGACGGCGACGGGGACGGACATTTTCCAGCCGAGACTGTCCATATAATTGCTATCGCAATAAAAATTCGATGGTACTATCGATAGTATAATATCAAGAGCACGGACTCACTGCAGAATAAACTTCGTTCACTTCGTTCCCCGCGCGCGTGGTACATAGTGGAGCCGTAGGAGCAGGCAGAAGGGCAAGAAAGTTTGCTGACACATGATCATAAAGTCAAACTGTTCAGCTGCAGCGGAAAGGAAGCCTTTACATGTGGTGGGACTGCGCGGCTTCAAATTGATATTGCATTTTATGATTTTAAAATAAAAAAATATCAAGAAGTTAATTGTAAGGTGTAACTGGTTGCTTTTGGATACGAGTTTATCAATGAATATATTCCGCCATTTTCACGGCGGAAATAATTATTTTTTCTCTGCCAAAAATTACTCACAAATTAAGCGAAGCTGGTAGTAGGCTATCGCAAATATTTTGGCAATATGGCCGGCCAGCAACCGCATCATTATTCACACCGCTATCTATAGTATTGTCACGTGGTTGTGACGGTGAAGAATGCTGCAGCAAGACTGGGAAATACGAAGCTCTTTATTTGGGCGAACTTGTACCCAGAAAATCAAAACTCAAAATACAAGCGATACGTGCTGCGCACCGATAGCGGCGGGAGCAGTCGTCAGCCGTTGAGTAATCTGATCATCGGTGGAACGCGTCGTCCTTTATACATCTGTCATCAAACCTTCCAGTGTTATCGCTGGTGCTCGCGTAAGCTCTCGAATAAACTTGACTATTCGCGTCCGGTGCGTAATCTTAACAGAATGATCCCAAACAATTGTGAAGCTTCTCAGATATTACGGCACGGTCTGCGTAAAACGTTGCTAACAGTCTTTGTGCGTGATTGAATCCGAATACGTCAAAACAAAGCAACAAACACGCGTGGCAGTAATATCGCTAGTAATATTAACGATGGAACTACCGATTGCACTATCGATAGTTTGTCGATAGTGGCACTATCGATAGTTTGTTTAGACTATCGATAGTTTCAAAAAAACTATCGATACTATCGATAGTCAATTTACCGATAGTTCTGCATCACTGATGAGCAGTCCGCTGTTCCCTGTCAAAAAAGGGTGCGCGCGACCGCGCCCGGGCGATCATGGTACGGGTACGCAGTTTCGGCCGGAGCCACGCAGACTGCCTTTTTTGTCGCTGTTCTTTGTCGAATATGTCCGAGATTTCCGACCTTGCCATATTCGGTGTCTAATGTAAGTTTGCTGAATATCTATATAATACACGTCATGTGCGTATGTACAGCTGGGTCTCGCATGCTTCACACGTTTCGTACGTAGCTTTACTACGCATGTAGGAGGAAAATATCATGCTAAAGAAAGCGGCATCTCAACGTGTTTCATTGAGTAATACGGAACCCTTAAAAGGAGTTCGCAAAGTTTGACTAATTAGTTAATTAAGGTACATGTACCAAAGCGACACTATAGGGCTATGAGATATTCCGTTGAGAGCGCTCGTATTTTTATTCCCTGGAGCACTTATATATGCGTCCTATATAAGCCAGGAGAGACAGATAAGAGAGAAAATTTATTTTCCTGTCCCGAACGCTTGAGCGTAATTTAATCGCAAGAAGAAAGCCCAGGCTCTGCACTCTCCCCTCCGCGTCCCACGCAGCGACGTCCATCGCGAGGCTGCGCGAACGAGTAAATCACGAGTACTCTACAACAGTGGTGCTCAATGGCTACCGCTCTCCAAGTGACGTACATTCAATTGCGAACCCTTCGCTGTAGCACTTGCCCCGGACAAAAGGCTAGCAATTTATTTAGAGAAGACAGCGCCCCCGTGCCTCCACAGCGGGTAGCGGACCGAGAGTGACAAGAATTATTGGGCTCGGCTCGCACGCGACGCCTGGAACCGAGGCACCTTTATTCAAGGTGTCGCCCGCGGAATGAGGTGCGTGGGAGTCGAACCGAAGGACTTCTCTTGGGGCCCACTCCGGAAGCCCACGGGCCGGGCTCTGTTCCTGGGTGAAGATCAGCAACTGTCGCGAGCCTCTTCAGGTCTTGCGCACGGACAGACAGGCAGACAGGAGGGTGCTTTGGGCTCGCACTGGCACAGGCCCCGAACCGCTGCACCTCGGTGCACGGCTCAGCACCGTCGGCTTGTTATTATTATTCTAGCATCGGCGCACGCTGCGCCGTGAGGAGAGGTCGCTCGATTTGCTCGGCAATGTGTCACTCTGTTTCCCAGGCTCGGTTTTGCGCCCCAAGGCCCTGGAGAGTGATGGATGGCGCTTGACAGGAGCGTTGCCTTCGCGCATTCGAACAACTGTATCGCGGCCATCGCATACCTCATCAAATGGCCACGTCCACGCAGAGCTCAAGTGTGGCCCCGCGTCGGTGGAAAAAACGCTCGTCACGGTAAAGGTTACTCAGGCGCGCTGTTCGCGGCGCCAGGGCCGTGCTTGCTTGAAGCGCGATCCGAAATCACTACGTTTTTGATAGTTTTCTGTGGAAAATTTACGGACGGTACACGTATCAGGCGATCATACTTAACGGGAGCAGACGTAATTACAAATCGGCCTGTAACAGGCAGCGCAATATTGTCTGCAGTACTTGAAGAGTCGGACTTTTCTTGGACTTATTATTTTATGATCATGCACTTTAGCGCAAGGGCGTCAACTGCGGAATTCAAATCGTACCGTACCTGAGTATAATGTTTATTTAGAGGAAATGTGGTGCTTAGAGCCACTTTCGAAAAATATACGCCTGCCAAATCTC
Organism: Rhipicephalus sanguineus; assembly: GCF_013339695.2. Lineage (NCBI taxonomy): Eukaryota > Metazoa > Arthropoda > Arachnida > Ixodida > Ixodidae > Rhipicephalus > Rhipicephalus sanguineus. The sequence continues at coordinate 272,811,844 of NC_051176.1, read as the reverse complement.
TGCCGATGCCGAAATGCATTGGTGTTCAGCTACACACATCAGCACAGCATTTTCCCACGGTGTTACCCATAACTTTGCTGTGCAATCGCCTTTGCATTTGCGCTCTGATATACTCGCTTGTTCGAGGATACTATTGGTGCAGAGAGATTAACGCATACCCACTTTGTTATCCTGCAAAGGGTTACAGCAGATAGTCAAGAGGGAGAGAAGGCGCAGTATTTATGCGCACATATAGAGTCGGAGCATCATACACTCGCTTGATCTATCTGCCTAATTTTCCCTTATAGAAGTAGATAGCGGAAGGCCAATGGTAAGGTGTTCATGGGGGGCAGGGGGGGCAGGGGGGGCGGTCACCTAAGAGGGGGGGCGCTGCGATGAACCTTCACCCCGCGATATATATATATATATATATATATATATATATATATATATATATATATATATATATATATATATATATATATATATATATATATATATATATATATATATATATGTGGCGTCGCGGCGAGTGGTGCGGCAAGAAACAAGTTCGAACTATGTATATATACAGGGTGTCCCATCTATCGCGCAGCACGATTTTAAAAAAGAGAAACGGCGTTACGCGAATCAAACCTACAGCATATTGTTCCTAGTACACTAGAGTAGCCACTGCTATTTTTTTCGTTAATGAGGTTTAATTAATTAGTCATAATTATATTTCTAACTCGACAAGTACTCGCCTAATAGTCAAAATGTCAATGAGGCGTATGTAGGAATGTTCAAATGGCATCTAACTGCGCTACTTTCAACAACGTGCTAATTGCGCGCTCATTTTTTCCGCTTGATCAAGAAAGCCCGCGAAATATGAAAAGTGACACGTGACTAGAGTGTTGCGCGCGTCGGGAACCAGTGCCCTCAAACAGGCTCCCTATGAGGTACACTGCAAACCGTTTCACACCCTTATAGGTGTATCTGCGATAAAACACCCATCGTACACCCTTTTTTTCTGTCAATATTATCCGAAAGGGTGTAATGTCTTCTTTGCACACCCTTCGCACACCCTTTTTTTATTTTTGGGTGTACAATGGGTGTATGTTCTGTTAAACACCCATGGGTGTTCTTTGAATTTTACACCTATGGGTCAATTCACGCATTGAATTGACCCATAGGTGTAAACAGGTATCGTTGTACTGCTGAATGCAATTAACTGAGACACTGAACACCACGGGCAACGCCTCCTGAAACCACGGGTCACCACCCTGTTCGACAGAGCGTCTTGGCACAGGATACTGTTTCACGAGGCACCTGAGTGTGAAGCTACCTGCTCGTGAATCAGTAATGGTTCACATTGGTTTGCTAAGCTTGCCACTAAATTTTCATTCTTTTAGTAGTGCATCACAAGTCTGCTGTAATTACAAAGACGCATGTATTTTGCCTACTTTATTAGGCAAGTGGTAGTGAAAATAAAATATAGCATTGTCGTGCCTGAGGTTCTGAATGCAGTGAGTCAACTGATGTTACTTATTTTGAGCTCACATATATTTAAGCCTTTACATCCCGATTTATTTTTGAGAAATCGTTTCCAAAATAATTTTATTTATTGCTTGATTGGATTGACACGTTGAATGAGTGCCCGAAATACATTCGGAATAATATATGTATTTGTTTAGCATTCATAAGCATTTGTTCAGTTTAGAGATAGTTGGCTTCACTGCACTGTGATTATCGCAAACACCTTTCCTAACGCTTAATCTATAGCATACATATACAGTGAAATCTCGTTGACACGATTCTGCATAATACGTTTTTCAGCCTAATACGTTCTCCTTTTTATTTCCTGCCAACATCCCTTGAAAATATTGCATTTTCATGCGTTTAATACCATCACACTTTTGCCAAAACTGGATAATACGACCGCGAAAGTGGATCTTGACCGATATATCGAGAAATCCTGCGTTTATTCTTCGCTATGACAGCTCCCACCGCGTTCCAACAACTCACGATCTGCGCGTAGCAGAGCCGCTGAGACCACAGCAGCATCAGTTTAGCGGCGAAAAGATCGCTGCTAGGCGATCTTTTCTTTGAGATTATATATATACATATATATTGCCGCTTTGTGAGGGCCCCCCGTCCAGTGAAGGGAGACTTTAAGCCCTGCTTGTAGTCATGCAGCCCTTACTGTGTCGTCGCAATGCTTACTGCGATTCGAATACACTGTGTAAAGCATAACAAAACATAACACTGCCGCAGAAAGAAAGCTGCGCCCACGCGACCCAACAACGGCCGGGGCGCCACCTCCTCGGCCGGCGCAGCCGCCGCAGCCGCCGCGGCCGCCGCGCGTGCGCAGCGCGCGGAACAGCTCTATCACCACGTGACTTATGCAACGCGCTCAGACACGCCGCCGGACTCCATCGTTTTCAGCGTGTGTTGTGCGTCGCTTCCCGATCGGTCGAGTTTTGCAGTCGGTGTTTCGGTTGTTTGAAGTGTGCCTGCTCTGTGTGCTCGTCCTTTACCTTCTGCCAGTGCTGCTTATTACGAAGATGCACTATACTCAAAGGGAGACCTGCAGCTTCATATCGTGGAGCACTCGAACTGAAACTGTATGTACCACTATCACGTTGCTACGACCAGCGCTTTGTTAACTCCGAGAGCGCGATCTAATGCCGTTAACTAAGCTTTTCTTAACTGGTTGACGATCGGTGAGCATTTGTTAACGTAGCGAGCATATGTGAGTGCATTGTTTCATCGGGATGAAGGCAAAGTTGTGTGACATTAGGCGCGGGCAGGCTTTGCTTTGTTTGGTGTTGAAAGCAGTGTGCGCATGCGCGGCTGTGATTCGGAGGGGGATTTGAACGCAGTTGTGGAGGTGCCCGCCTGTCGGCGGTGGTGTTGGAAGGGGGCCCCGCTCTCGATGAACCACTATTTTGATTTAAGAATAGTTGTGTTGTGACGGCGCCTGTTACCTCTAAGCGTCAAGCGTGTCTAAGGCGTGTATGCTTCGGCCTGTTGGTAATTCAAGTGCATTTTTTGTCGCACAAGAAAAAAAAAAGAAAGAAACAGGACAGAAAACAACGACGTGGTGTCCGCGTCGTTCTTTTCCGTCCGTGTTCGTTTTGTGCGCTAAAACTACCGTGATGCTCGGGTTGATGCGTGTGGGTCATTTTAACGCAGCATGTTGCTTCGTTTTAGGTACGCCGCGCGAAGCTCGCCTAAGTGCTAATACATTCCGTTTCGTTAAATTCATACCGATGTTTTAATTCATCCGTAACATAGGTTTCCTGATAATGCCGGCACCCGTACACGGGTGCCGTTCGTTGAACTTGACTTGTGTTCGAATGAATTTTTCATGTCTATGTGTGGCCGAATCGCCTTAAATTCCTGAACTGTGCTCGAGCATCAGTGTGCACTTAGACGTGCGGAGGGTTCCCCATCAGGGGGAAGGGAAGTAGGAAGGTTAATCGCTGCCCCCCTGCCCCCGCCTTACTAAAAAGTCAAAGTATGGGGGCAGACATTGCGCCCCCCCCCCCTCTGTCTGAATTGACTAGGGGGGGCGCACCCTCCCCCCTTCGTGCGTACGCCTGAGTGCCCGCGTTCGGGCACAATTTATTTTATTCTGTTTGTTTCCATTATGTCTAGCTTTCATTATTTTGTTGTGGTTATTAAGAGTTATATGCGCCTCGCCTCGCTTTGGCGTTGTAACTTCGCTAAATACTTTTACGTGTACAAACATTCAAAACGCAGTTTGCACGACCACCTCCAATGATATTATTTGGTAAAAGACAAGCCTAATGATTTATAAGAGATTTTAAATTCTCCAATCATCTTCAAGGCTGCAAGTTGCAGCCTTGAAGAGAAGTCCTTCTGCATAGTTTTGTTTTATATGCTTTTTATCGATGTGCAGGAATCCTTCATGCCACTAAGGAATGCTCCTTTTTCTTTAAAAATGCGGATGATATTTGTCAAATAGTACTTTCTCTTTCCCAAACAAGCTAATTGCTCGTAGAAAAGCTGTTAATTCTCTCCAGTTCCATATGGGGCATCTTATGAGCTTCATATTTGGATGGTACTATCGTGAGCAATATGAGCTCGAACATGCGAGCGCGTGGCGAACAGCCTTGAAAATTACATCGGCTGATTCGCAGCGGCGCCTGTCGGAAACAAAGCGGAAAGGGCGCCGCGCTTCCACTAGCCGTTGACCCTCCCGCTTCGATATTGTTGATGCGAAACAGCATCTTAGAGAGTGTCAGAGGCCGCTAGCGGTGATATGAATTCCCATCAACGCGGACAGCCACATCAGACTAGGTAGCTGCTGAGATATCGGCTGTGACGTAGCCTGCCACGATGCGCAGGCCATGCTTGCGCATCGTTATCTCGGTGGTGTCGGCTGAGGATTTTGCCGCGCCTCATTTATTTATTTTGTTATCATTGCTAGCGGTCATTGGCACGCAATCAGCCGACATCTCGCAGCAACGCAAGCGAGGCGGGAGTACCAACAGTCAGCGGAACAGCGTCACCCCCCCCCCCCCCTATCCCCTCCAGTTTCGGCAACGCCATCCACGTATCACCCTATCTCAGTTTTAAGGCTATTTTCCACGTGCTCGCATGTTCGAGCCCATATTACTCACGATAGTACACGGTACAGAAACTGTTATTTACTGAAACAAATAATTGAAGTCTGCGTAGCGCTTTCCAGACAATGATCTTTTTATTTTTTATCATGCAGGGAGAGTGCGTTCCAATAACACCTTGCATTGTGTACGATGGCCCCGATCTTCCCTATGCAAGCAAGCTTTTCCTCCCTGTGGACAAAGAACTGCTCTTCAGTGTGTCCAATGCCGAAGAATGAATGCACTCATGGCAGCACATTGGCTGTTAAATATCGACTGCCATCACAAGGTGTTCAACGTTCTCGTCGCTGTTGAATGGCTCCTTCTTGGCCAGTGGGTAATGACTCCGAGGACACAAGTAGTAAAGCTCCTGAACATTTTCAAGAAAGCCTAGAAAATAGGCCTTAGCTTCTGCTTAAAGTATGTCGCCACCTGTGATTAACTCGAGCTTAAGCCATAAAGTTATATTTTCATATGGTAACGAGTAGTTATTTGTTTTACATTATACAGAAACGAATACTATGGCGGTACTAGTATTTCATTTCAATTTCTTGCTCATTTTCTTGTGACATTTCAATACAAGCCATTTTGTCTGCCGATTTCAACATGTTCTCGCAGGTCATTCCACTTTGTGGTTATTGGCTTAGTTTTTATATTCAAAGGACTTTGTGACTTTTTTGCAGTAGTTTTAATAATTGAGATCTTTTGCTATTGAAACTTTAGCTTAACAAAACTGCCAGTACTTGTCAGTGAAATCAGTGCATCGAATATTGTTTTAAAATTTATTTTTGAGCTTAAAGTTTTGTCAATATTTTTTTAAAGAAATAAATACTCGTTTTATTCAATTACCAATGATTCTGTTGTCTTTGCTTGGAAAGGGATAATCTTTAAATTTCTCTGAACATGCCCGTGTAAAATTTGATTCCACTTTTGTTATGTAGGTAATGCTTCTGCAGTGCTGTCGTTGTCATAACGTCCCTATTCCCATGCATTTCCTGCATATTACCGCATTTAGCATGCGCTGCGACGTGCGCGTCATGGCCCGATTGCTCACTTTTTTGTGTCGGAGCCACAATCTATTGCTCTTGAGAAAGTGGGAAATATTTCATAATTCCAGCAATGTGCACAGTTTTCTACTTCACTCATGTACTTTCCCAGAAAAGAGATAATATGGAGGCCTGCTGTGGAAAACGACGTTCTGAGTCCTTATAATGTTGCGTGAGTTGTCACGGAGCATTGATACCCTGCTCGTGTATCAGCTACAGCTGTGGGATGGCAGTGTTTACCCTACTAAGAAAGTCGACAACAGGCACAATGGTGTGGGCACTGCTGGAATTTTGAAACTTTATCAATCCACTTTCTCATCAAGGGATTGCACATTTCTGAACTATCTCCTTAACAGGAGAACGACCAGACTGTACCTTGTGTGTTCCAGTTGATTTCAAACACATGTACTGATGTTATGCAGCCCATTTAAGACGATGGCACCTTATTTTATCAACAGCATGAGTGCAGGTATAAGAAGTGGCACCAATATTTCCCTTCTTGGGAAGGGCAACTACAGTGGGAAAATTCATTCTGGGGTGTGCCCAAAGGGACCAAGTGTCTGTAGTGCCCCAAGGGGGCTGACAGAGAAGGTTCGTTTGTGCTTCTCCCTGTAACTGCTATCGTTTCGAGAGCGGTTTCATCTAGTACACCCCACTCGCACGGGTGCAGCTTGTTCTAAGACCCATACTGCACTATACGGCTGTGTTACAACGAAGCATGTTAAATTGAATTCCTCATTATGAAGTGGAAATAACGTCCTTGCTTCATATTTTGACACAAACGCCTTGGTCATTTGTGCTCCATGTCATTTGTGCTCCTTGTTTGGCGGCATACGCGATGCCGCTCCGCACACTCGAGAAAGGTCATTGAATACCGTAGAATTTGTCTCGAATGTACGAGCTCTGTGTTTATTAAAGCTTGACTTTATTTTGTACTATTGGATAACTGTGTGAACATCTTGCAATATGTGTCAACACATTTTAGGTAATAACTTTGTATTCAGTCACGATTGCACTGTATATGTAAGGGCCATATATGCCGTGCTTCATATGCATTATAAAATCTGTGCTGCTGCCAGGATTTTCCCTCTGTGGCAGGAGCCACTATAATAGGTCATGCGCCCTTGAAAGGACTAGCTAAAGGGTAAGCTTTCTAGCGTTTCAATGGGAGCCAACTGGGAGGGGGGAACCACTCGAATTATGGAAATTTTTGCCTGGGTGTTTGGGTGTAATTGTGCATAAACACCCTAACGCCCTTTTTCTCGTTTGGGTGTAATGTGCTTTTACACCCTACACCCTTTTTTTCATTTGGGTGTAATATGCTTTTACACCCATTGGGTGAAAGTTTGAAATTACACCCATTGTATAGGTGTAATCCTGCTTGGTACACCTATTTTTTGGGGTGTAGGGGTGTGAGTTATAGACACCAAGTTACACCCATACGGGTGTAAAGTGGTTTACAGTGTAGACAGTATCAAGGAAAAAATGCAGAAAGAAAAAAAACGCATCGCCCTATCTGCCACTCCCCGGCCTAGAAACGCACCGCTTGGTTTTACAGAGTCAGGCCGTAATCAGAACACCTGCCGCGTTATCAATGAGAATAGTCGGCCGTGAGATATGGATGATTGCGGCGTACTATCGAACGGATTGAATCCCAGCGAAATTGCACGCATATCGCTGGCGCCCGACCTGTACCCTTGCCAAAATGCGGAACGCTGTCTTTCGCAACAGGCAAAGCGGTTGTTTGCAGTAAGCTTATTTGAGGGCGCTGGTTTCTTTGCGGGTGGGAGCGTAGTCACGTGTTATTTTTCATATTTAGCGGGCTTTTTTTATCAGCCGGAAAAAATGAGCGCGCAATTAGCACGTTGTTGAAAGTAGCGCAGTTAGATGCCATTTCAACATGCCTACATACGCCTCATTGACATTTTGACAATTAGGCGAGTACTTGTCCAGTTAGAAATATAATTATGACTAATGAATTAAACCTCATTAACGAAAAAAATAGCAGTGGCTACTCTAGTGTACTAGGAACAATATGCTGTAGGTTTGATTTGCGTAACGCCGTTCCTCTTTTTTTAAATCGTGCTGCGTGATAGCTGGGACCCCCTGTGTATATTATATATATATATATATATATATATATATATATATATATATATATATATATATATATATATATATATATGTGTGTGTGTGTGTGTGTGTGTGTGTGTGTGTGTGTAGAGAGAGAGAGAGAGCGAGAGAGGGAGGGAGTATCGTCGCAGTCTCTCAATTCGCCCATGAATGACGCAAATAAACGTCGCGCACGGGCACGGCTCGAATGCGTCAGCTGGTTCGCGTACTGTCTACGCCTACGCAGCTACTTAGCAGGGCGACTTCCCTGCCAAGCCCACAGAAAAAAAAAAAACGACTGTTACCTAATAGCGCACGCACACGATGCGTCATTGGAGTGCGACATAAGGAATGCTCCATGGCTGGTGCCAGAAATATACGCCTCCGGTGTCTCACCTGTCAACGGGAGCAGCAGAAGTGAGAAGGAAGCCTGTTCTTGTGCCAGGATAGCCAGCCGGAACCCTTCGGCGTTCATGACTCGAAAAGGAACTGCAGAGAAAGCGCTTTGCCTCTCGATGTGGGTGGCCAGGAAACCGTTAGCAGTATCCCGAGGTTACTTCCAAATGCATGCCAAACCACTTCGAATGAAGAAGACGCGGTCGTATGAGTGTACACAAGAACACTGCGTGTACCGTCAGAGAAATATAAATGATATGGTGAAGGCAGGAAGCTTAACCAGGAGATATCTGGTTCGCTACCCTGCACTGGCGGATGGCAAGGGGAGACAGAAAAGTAAGAAAGAAATGAAACAGTGAGAGAAGTATAAACACTCTCACATGTATACGGTCAAAGCGAGCGCCAAAGTATACACGTAAAACGTGCATGCAGCCATAGTATAACAGCTGTCATACTATATATATAAAGCTTAATGACCATATAACACTAACGGTGAAAACAAGACGTCGTCAAACTAACTTGGTATGCAAGCGAATGTTCTTCATAAAGAGTTCGCTAAACGTCGTGCTTCCTGAAGCCCTGGTTCGAGCGTCGGATCGGTAGACACAAAGCTGATACAGAACATTTTTTTTTTTCTGAAGTACGTCGCTCTACAGCCTGTAGAGAAAGGACAGACTGATGGACCATCTGGTGTGACATTATGATGGACCACTGGTATGACACTAGCACAGAAAACCAATAGATACTGTAGAGATCAAAATAACATTCTGTTAGTTGCCCGTCAGTTTCTTTACCAGAAAAACAAATGCTGTTTTTGTCGCGTTACGTGCCTGCATGAGTTGATCTCGTTGGGTTGAGTTGATTGTTTGCTTCCCTCTGCGTTTTTTTTTTCGTTGATATATATGTATACCTGAGGACGTGAATAAAACACTCAGTTGTTAGTAAAGAGCCGTGTCCCGCTGCTTCTTTAGCCGTCTGTGTCGTTTTTTGCGCTACCGTGTGAATACCGCTGTACAGAAAGGGCGCCAAAATATTTCCATGACAGTGACGTGACACACCCACCCAAAGTGCCACGCAGAAACCTTAGGACGTTGTAACACTGTTGTGGCACGTAAGGCTGTCAGGGTGATATATAGGCGTGTCGCGAGGACGGTCTCCCCGCAGTTGCTGTCATTCGACTCGGAGCTTGCCAGAGAATCAAAGGATGTAGATTGGCTCGCTGAGTCCGTGACCGCAATTCGAGCTGTAAGGACTCGTCGGATCTAGACGCTGTATCTTGAGCCTGCGGCATTACGGAAATGAACGCAGAACGGTTCGCAGCGCGGCTATAGTATGCTCATCCTATACGGCTTGTATGTATACATTATGCAGGGGGATAACGACACCCCGCTGTTGTATCGCCTTTTAGTAATCAGCAATACAGCTCTCACTGACTTCCAGTGTACTGGTGTATGGCAACAATGTCATCACGCCGTCCGCTTGACTTTCCAGTAATTGGAACTGGCACCACACTCAGCTCAGTGACGGATATATTTCGACCTCCTTCGGGAGTCCTGCACGCTTAGTAATTACGCTTAATTCTGCAACCTAAGCCAAAAAAGAAAAAGAAAGAAAGACAATACGAATGTTAAGAAATTATCATAGCTTGCACATGAGGCGCAATGCTCAAGAGACAGCGGAGCGGATGGGCTCCTTAGGTAGTCCTGCTGCTGTTGCTGTTTTTCTAAGTTTTGTTATTTTTTTCTTTATTTCTTCCTCTAATTCTTTATTTTTCTCTCTCCTCTCTCTTTTTTGTGTATGTCTTTTCTGTCTCTGTTTATTTCTGTTTCTTTCTTTCTCTCTATCCATTTCTTTTTCTTTCTCGGTCTTTCTATCTTTCCTTCTCTTTCTTACCTTTCTCTCTATCTCTATTTCTTCCTTTCTCTTTCTTTGATTCTCTCTCATTCTTTCTCTTTCTGTCTCTCGTTCTCTCTATTTCCCTCTTTCTCTTTCTTTCTATGCTATGCTTTACTCTCTGCCCTCCTCTTTTCCCTCCTACTCACCCGCACTTCCCTTTCCGGACGCAAGGCTATGCTATGCTCTGCTAGCGTGCCTGGATAGCCGCAATAAGCTCCCCTTCGGATCGTGCGTACCCGGGTTCGAATCTCGCCTCGCGAAGAAATATTTTCCCCCTAGAATTTCTCTCTTTCTTTATCTTTATTTCTCTTTCCTTCTTTCTTTCTTTCTTTCTTTCTCTCTCTCTCCCTTCCTTTCTATCTCTCTGTATACTCGTTGTCTTGCCCATCAGAGTTATTGCATCCCGCTCCGGAGAAACCGACGCACGTGCTCTGCGAGCGAAGCAGAAGGTGAAGAAGACGACGGCGATGAAGAAGAAGACGAAGAGAGCGCGTGCCGGTTCATGATGAAGTTCGTATTCTGTTCGTGGCTCATGGACGGCCGCCTTAAACAGCTCCATTGCATGCCGAACGTAGGTGAAGTAAAGCTGTCGGAATTCCTCTCATAACCCGCCGTGGTAGGTCAGAAGGTATAAGGCGTCACACTGCTAAGTCCGAGGACGTGGGTTCGACTACCGGCCCCTGCGGTCGTATTTTGATGGGGCCGCAATGCAAGAACACGCGTTTACTAAGACTTAGATGCAGGTTGAAGGAGTACTGACACGGTTTTGAGTAATCGAAAAAGGGACATTTTTCGTTTCCTTGGTATGTAGTGTCAACGCTGTCCACACACCGGAGTCGGAGAACACGTATAAAATGTGTTAATTTGACTTTGAAGTTTTCGTCGCTGAGCATCTGCAAGCCAGCCCCACTGCAATGGACATTATCCCAACGAGTCAAGACAGCTCTTTCAAGTTTGCGAGTTCTGCGTCCTGCATGCAGCCTAAATCGTAGAAATCACTGTCGGGGTCACTGGACGACAATTCACTCATCGTTGTTTATGTGCACCACGAGCAGATGACGGATTTGCCGCTAGTACGTCGCGAGTTTCTGTATCCCCCTGACGCCACACTGCTATGAAACGTCACTGAGAAGCCGCCCCGTCGATATCGAAACCGAAAGTGTCATTTTAAGGTAGCCGTAATTAAAATATATACGATGCATTCCCAGGCACCACAATACTCGTTTTAGGTTTCTCGACACCAGTATTTTTATTTCGAGCAACAATCCGAAAATTTTTAAAATTCGTGTCAGTACTCCTTTAAAGAACGCCAGGTGGTCAAAATTAATCCGGACCCACTCCCCCCTTCACCACGGAGTGCAACATAACACTATCGTAGTTTCGGCACGTAAAACCGCAGAAATCAATTACGATTAATTATGCACATAAATGTAAACGAAAGCCAGTAGCTTTCAACATTTCTCTCCGTGTCTAAAGCTGCATATAATTGTGCACCCCGACTCTACCGTGCTTCCTTTATTCTTATGCATTAAGAGGCTCGAGAAGCAACTCTCGCAAAAGGCGATTCAAATGTGAGGTGATGCGTACATTGTGAAACAACGACAAAGTGAAGCCGCGCACGTCGCGCTGAAAAGCACGAGCTGCAGGAAATTTCAATTCAGACTGTGCCGCTCATTTTAGTGCATACGCATTTGACAGTTTTGTAAATTTAAAATTTAATTTCTATATTAACTTAGCTTTACGAAAACGCCTCATGGCTACGACACACAATAAATTAAAAGACAATTACTATGTGATTCCGGTGTTACCGGACTGCCGGAGCTTGGCATTATTGACGAATCAAACTCAGGTTCTTCCAGCGAAACAACGTGCCTTGCACTGACGCTTGCCTTCGTGACTACGCGGGCAATGTTTGACAATTCATTGCCTCCATCGCAGGACCTTCGCAGGGATGCCGTATATACTTGAGTAGCTTTCCACGTTCATGAGTGCTCGCTGGCATACCATCTACTCGCTAAGAGGAAAGATACATGCCACGTCTCACTATTGTCTGGTGTCTGCTTCTTTTTTGGTTCCGCTCCTCTATCGCGTAAGTTATCAAATCTCAGAGCCAGAAGGGTTTTGTCGCTACGCGATTCAATACACTCTCTGCCACTGGAACGGGACTAATATAGTAAGAAGCAGCAGCAGCTACATTGGCTCGTGTGGACGCGGCAGTCCACTATATACGCCCGCGAGACGGCCGAAGCGACAGCGAGCGCGCTAGGTGAACCCCAGCGATATATGGAAGAGGGTGAGGGCGCGGGGGACTCATGCTGAGCGGGCGTCCTCCGGCGGTAGGGATTCCCGTAATCACCTTGCGGACGGGCGAATTCCGGGGCCACTTGGGTGCGGCACGGGATTCTTGTCAGTGGGCTGCCGGCTCCGCGCGGCAAGCGTGCGACCCCCCCAGCTCGGGCCATCCGAGCTGTCAGATCGGGAACAAGTGGGGCTGCCAGGCCTGTATCGGCCCTCGGAGAGGGAGAGCTCAGCGGGTCGTCCGTCTGACGGCCCTGTTTGATTAATTGCCGGGGGTGATCAAGTTGTTCGCCGAGACAAAAGCTCGAGGGCCACCTCCAGTCGTGGGGGATGCCAGCGAGTTTCAAGTGCTTGCGGGGGCCGCCGTGCAGCATTACGGTGGCGCTGCTGGCGTGGCCCCGTCCGCAGTTTGCACAGGTCGACGCGCCGCGAGTTATCGGCCACATCGTCTCTCTTTAATTGAGCGCTCGCACTCGCGAACGCTGCGGCCACCCCCCTCCGAGTCAACACTGCGGAGCTGTCAACATATCGACGAGCAGCGCTCGGATTTGTCAATCAACCGTCTCGTTCCCTCGGCCCGATCGCTGTACTAATTCCGCCATGCTTCGTTCGCTCGTCAAACGCCGAGTAATCCTGCGCTTTCCGCTTCGAGAGAAATGAGGTGACGTGCGTTGCTCGCGCGTCCCGCACGCGACAGAGGAGGAGCCGCGCGGCTTTTCCGCGTTGCCTTATTTTGTGAATGTTACTTCTCTTCGCCGGTTCCGTTAATTCCGCCTCCGCGTCTTGCCTTTCTATTTCTCCGTTTTACTGGGAGTATTCCTGCCCACTTCGTGCAGTTGACAAAGGGCCGAGGCCTTTATTGTACGAAAAACCTGGGCTTCTGGTCGCTCTCAAAAAGAACACTTACCTAAAGGTTGTAAAACGTGAGCCTACGTGATCAGCCCCTGACCTCACATACTTCTGTTGCACTTCGCCCTTGTAAATTCTAGACTGCGGCCCTAACTGGTGCTGTTCCTAAACCTCACGCCTACCTTGCTCGTGGGAGAGAATAGTTTTCACAGATAGTTATTCTGGCACCAGCGAGGTAGGTGTGAGATTATCGTCTACGAGGGGGCGTCAGTGATTTGTTGAGGTTGCCAGATTCAGGCTTCTTTCTTCCTTTCTTGCGCGTTCGTTTTGTGTAAACTGACTAGACCCATAGACAGTAGTGAGTCTAAACTAAAATACGTAAGTGCGCGAACAAATTTGAAAGGAAGGAAGCCGCACCTTTTTAATCCAGCTAGGCTTCCAATGGAGCGTCAATAGTAACGGCTAAAAAAGCTTTGCCAAACGTCAGGTTGTTTGCTTCATTTTATTGACTTTTTTTCCTAGTTTTGTTTCAGGAGATTACATGGAGGTCGGGAAATAAGATCTCTACCGTTAGTGTAATCACGACAGACAATAAAAATGCAATATGACACGGACTCAATTTTTTTTTCAATCGAATATATCGACGAGAAATACAAGTATGGTCACATAGCCACGTACATGTACATACACATAAAGTCGAAACTCCTGCAAGATACATTAGCATCTAAAATGGCTGCTATAAAAAGTCTGTGTATCTATGCAAAAGTTTCTGAAGAGGGTGTGTGTGGAAAGCAAGTCGTGTCCTTTTTTTTTTTTTTCGTGAGCACACGAAATACAGCGTGGCTGAATTAATAAAGGCTTTACGACACCATATTGGCTTCAACATTGGCACGATGACTAATTGAAAAGTCTTTGATCTATCCTGGGGTGCAATTATTTCTACAGCATCGTCACAACACTGACATCTGTAACCGTCACACCGTCATCACTAGACACATTTGTTATAAACTCGTCTACTGATAGCACGATAATCAGGAGTCATAAGCTGTAACGATATCAGTGGTTACAGGCCTATATGGACTGGCTGGAACGGAAAACGATGTTAATTAAAGTGCGCGCAGTGCGCTTTGCAAGAATCTTGTACCGCAAGATATCGGCTTAAACACTATAAAAATTCAAAGAAACCGTACGTGAAATAGTCTGGAGTCATATTTTTGACATTGAAGATACAAATGGTTTGTATAAGTTTATGAGCCAACTCAAAGCACTTAATTTACTTCAATTTGTTTCTCGCCGAAAACTATGGGCGTCAAAAACATGTCTCGCGTGCCGTGGATTTCTAAAGAACTCATGAGACAAATTAGCAGAAAAAGTAAGCTTTATCAATGCTTTATTGAGTACACATACTCATCACCGAGTAATTAATATAACCAGTTTAGGAATAAATCAAACAAGGTAAAAGCAAAGGCAAACAATAACTCTACACTGTACACGCAGAAGTGACCGAGTGAGTGAGGAGAGAGAGAGAGAGGGAGGGGTGACACGCGAGACATTAAATCGGAAACCAGCAGATACACAACTAGACGCCCTGAACGTTAATGACAATATTGTGGGTAGTACAAAACTTGCGTAAAGCTTCAACAATTTCTTTTCAAAGTAGGGCGCGTAAATCACGACGTTCCAAGATACCACGCATGTAGCTTCGTTAAGGGAGTCTTTACTCCTACCGCCCACCAACATCCCTGAAGTGATTGCAACTCTTTATTCCGGGAAAAACAGCCACAGCCGAGACGTGGATGGCTTAGAAATTAAGCCAATTAGAGAGATGGAGAGGAATGAGGGAAATGCAGGGATGTTGACATAAGTAGAAACTTGTAGATTGCCACCCTACACGAAGGGGAAGCTAAATGCGAAAGGCGATAAGAAGAGCAGAAACAGAATGCATAATATAATACAACAATTGTCGAGGTTTTACGTCCCAAAACCACGATATGATTATGAGACACGCCGTATATAGTGGAGGGCTCTCGAAATTTCGACCATCTGGGGTCTTTTAACGTGCACATAAATTTAAGCACGCGGGCCACCTAGCATTTCGCGTCCATCGAAATGCAGGCTGCCGCGGCCGCGATTCAATCCCGCGACTTGCGGGTCAGCAGTCAAGCGCCGTAATCACGGGGCTCAAACAGCAAGGCAGTGACTTTTTTGCTGTCGTAAGCATTTTTGCTCCGTTTCTGCAGTATTTGAAAACCCCAATTGACTTCTTTTTTTACGTGGTTTGCATTCTGTCATCGTCTCTTTTCTGCCATATTCGTTCTTGATGACTCCTTATTGTCTGGGCACAGATTAAATTAACCTCTACTTGGCTGCAAATTTTCTTGACCTCTTTCAACCGATCAGGAAAGTTGGCGCCCAAATACAGGCTTATTAACATGTACTTAACGTGTGATAAGGTTAGTCAACACATTAATGCAGGCAACTACCTTTGCCTCTGTCAAAAGGTCAAGAGGTGCAGTGATAACCTTCGCTATCACAGCGTACAGTGAAACGGAGAAAAAAAATCATACATTTCGTTTTCGCGTACGCATACAGTTGTTTATTTGAAGTTTTAAGGCGCGAATAAGACACGGACGAAGAATAGGAACACACACACGGAGCGCGACTTCCAACATAGATTTATTTCGAAAGAGCACAGAACATATTTATACACCACGCGCGCCGTCAACGTGCCTCAATGCGCAGTCGCATTCAAGTAGCGTAACTCTTTTGGTGATAATGAAATGGAGGCAACGCTGATGCATAGATCACCTGGTTCGATTATTTTCTTAGCCTCAATAATTAGTCGTACTGATTTATCAGGACTTCGGCCGACTACCACGCAGGCGCTAAAGTTCGGAACGCAATGACAATCCCGGCAGTTATTCGCGCCTTAAAACTTCAAATATGTTAAACCAACAAGCCCAGTCTGCCATTCTCATACAGTTGTTTATGTTCTGCGTCTTTTTCGTTGGGGAAAAAATAAAGAAGAACTGCTGCTGGCTAGCGCTCGTGCTGTCCCCACGTGTCCTTGTGATGTAAACGTTCGGTTTGCTCAATCCAATATCCGCCGCATGCGATTCCCAACGCGATCACACTATCGCCTAATTTCTGACCTCTCTTCTGCCTAGCCATGAGCCAAGTTCCTCGCTCAGACCGAGACGAAAGCTCGGTCAAAACACAAGCTTTCCTAACATGTTGCAAGCGCTAGGGAAAGCCCACACATCTCACGCTTCGCGCTTGCCCGGAGTCATTTTACGACACGTGACCGAGCTATTTCTGGAGAGGTCTGTACGCCTTTCTATTGTTTATACGAGAGAATTTACGCACACGCGCTTTGCGCTGGCTACCACGTAGAGTCAGCTCACGTTCGCACACACCGCAAGCTTGTGTGTGAGAGATCACAACGTCTTGGAAAGACCTCCGCTGGGAAACACCTGTAACAGGAGTGCCTCTTCGCAACTCTCGCGTTCGCTCGTTACACTAAGCTCGGAATGACTTTGCCATGCGAAGTTTATTCGAAAGTTCAGTCGATCGGTTTATTACTTGGCTAACGAAGGAAAGCAAGATGTTCTCCCGCTTTTGCAAGACAGTGATCCACAAACAGCGAATTCATCGCACGTTTGGACCAACATCTGTGCGTGATTTCTCCTTGGTTTTATTTCAGGTTGCAAGTTACGGTACTCAGAGATACTACTATTTTGCTAATCACCTTGACTGAGGTGTCTGTTGTCTTATAAGTGACTTCGACTTGTGTAATCACGCGAAATGCTACTTGCACTAGCAGGTTAATGTTTGCACCGATTTATGTCAACTTCTCGGAGTCGCCGTTTGGGTCATATGTCTACGTAAACCTGCATATGCTATTCCCAGTCTTTTAAGCCTCAGTTTTCTGGGAAGACATATAGTTTTGTCGTTTTGCTTTGCATACGATGGTGCATCCCATACGACACATAGAGAAGCGTCTACAGTACACACAAGACAATGCTTCACTAAGCTCGACGTGTACCGCCCGGATACATCACCCGGTGGTGGTGCACGCCCACTAATGTATCATTAGCACTACCTACTATTTTAACGCCAACTTAATTACCTTAACACTACCTTAACCACTACCGTAACACGCAACACTAATACACTACCTTAACTATTTGTGGCATCTAAATGATAATTGTTACTTATAAGTTGGTCTTTTTTACATTTATAATCAGCTTGACGTTTAACATTCACGTCCTTTCGGCCACGTTCTGTTCGCTCAGCCCCTAAGCATATTTTTAAACAGACTTTTTGTGAAATGCACTTTGGGAATTTCTCCAATTCATTTATTTTTGAATTGGCCTAATCTCATTGTGCCTCAGGGTGGTGCGATCCACCCATACGTTATGTTCCTTTGCTTTTCTCTCTCTCTCCCACACATACACACGCACATGCAGACGCACACGCAGACACACACAACCAAAACCAAAAAAAAATGTGAGGTTGCATTCAACGTGAAAGCTTTAGGAAGTGCGGAGCAGTGATTTGCCTGCCCTTCAGCGGCGCTCGCGTTCGCGGGAAAGCAAGCGCTAACGTTCCAAACGTGCAGCTTGCTCGGCGTCGATGACGGGAAAGGAAACGTTCATTTGTGATGCAGTGGCACCCTCTAACATCATCGTTTCCTTCCTCCTCACCCTCAGTTCCCTTTTTCACCCCCTTGCTATACTATGCTATACACTGCTATTCTATGCTTTAGCCTCCCCCTCCTCCTTACCTTCACTTCCCTTTCCCAGCCCCTTGCTATGCTGTACTATACACGGATATGCTATTACACTCTCCTCCTCCTTTCCCTCATCCTCACCCTCATTTCCCTTTCCTCATGCTATACTGTAATACACATGGCTATGCTATGTTTTACTCTCTCCCTCCTTATTCCCTCCTCACCCTCACATTACTCCTTAACCTCATTTTCCTTTTCCACCCCTTGCTATACTATACTATACTATACTATACTATACTATACTATACTATACTATACTATACTATACTATACTATACTATACTATACTATACTATACACGGCTATGCTATGCTCCACCCTCCCCTCTTTCCATGGATCCTCCTTACAATCAAATCTATCATCTTCACCCTCACCTCGAATTCCCACCCCTTGCTACAGTACTGTACTATACACGGCTATGCTATGCTCCTCCTTCCCCCTCCTCAACCTGACTTCCATTTCCCCCCTGCTATACTGTACTATACATGGCTATGCTATGCTCCACCCTCCCCTCGTTCTTTCCTTCCTCCTCGCCCTCACATGTCTCCTCCCCGTCCTCTACCGTTTCCCACCCCCTTGCTATACTGTATTATACAGTGGAATTTAGTTGATACCTTTTTCACGGGAAACAGAAATCAAAACGTATTATGCAAAAATCGTATTAACCAAAGTGGTTAAGGGACACTAAAGGCAAATAACAATTTATGTCAGAGTGAAAGCTCAATGTATGACAACGTCTAAAACGGCAATATTATCAACAGCAGTGCCCTACTTACCGAGAAATTAAGCTAAATGTATCACACGACGTGCGCCACGAGTGGGACATTTTGGAAGTGATCCCGATGACGTGAGAGCGTCCAACTACAATTAATCTCTAGTAATCAAACTAGCAGCAATAAAAAAAGAACCTTCCGCGCATCAAGAGGCGTAATACAATGCTGCTTGTTCGTGTCTGTTTGATTCATGGAAAAAAACCTCTTTGGCGTTGCCATGGGGAACGGTGCGCGTGGTTCAAAGGTTCCGTTTTCGCCGGACTGCGCTTCTCCCGGCACCCGGCTTCGCTCACGCGGTCGCGTCTCAGTGGTAGTTTCGCTACCGCGTACTGCCGCGTGTGTTTTGCGCGCTCGTGAAAGTCGCTCTGACAGAAAGTTCGGATGCCCGAATGGTGCACGCCGCCAGTGCATGCCGCCGCGCAGTAAAGGCGGCCAACGTTGGGCACGGCAACAGTGACGTCAGAAAGACCGCTTTCAGGCGGGTGACTTGAAGTGCGCTAACGCGATGCGGACAACTAAAACGTGATTTTATTTCAAAATAAGCACTTCCTTGGCACAAAAGTAGCACTACGAGGTTTCTGGACCGCTATTTCAACAGTCAACGCAGGGGAGTAGGCAGAAATTTTTTTCGGGGGGGGGGGGGGGAGGGGGAGGGGGGGGCACCATCTTGATCTGAAGTGAGGGCCGGGCAGGAAGATGTGGTGGAGTGTCATTTTGTGCTCTGTGTGCCATGGCAAAAATAAATTTCGGGGGGGGGGGGCACGGGCCCGGTGTGCCCCCCCCCCCCCCTCGGCTACGCCACTCAATCAACGTCGACTTAATATTTGCCTTTAGTGTCCCTTTGAAATCAGGAGAAAAATATGCATACTCCGTCAGCAGCTCACTTTTATTGAGCAAAATTGAAGTACCTGGCCAATTAGCGCTGCACTTCCTTCTTTTCACCATCCAGGAGTAAATTCTTTTGAAAAGCACAAAAAGAAGTTAGTATACCGAAGACCAAACGTAGGATTTCTAAATATATATCGGCCAAGATTATCTTTCGCGGTCGTATTATCCAATTTCGGGCAGAAATGTGACCGTATTAACCGCATGAAAATGCATTATTTCGAAGGGACGCTGGCCGGGAATAAAACGAAAAACGTATTAGGCCGTAAAACGTGTGTGGGTGTGCGTGTGAGCCAAAGTTGAAGGTGAACAAGAACAAGAAACGTATTATGCAGAATCGTATCAATGAGATTCAACTGTATATGGCTATGCTATGCTCCACCCTCTCCCTCGTCCACTCCGTCCTCCTCATCCTCCCATCACTTCTCCTCATCCTCACCTCCCTTTCCCACCCCTTGCTATTCTTTACTATACATGGCTGTGCTATGCATGATTTTGCTTGCGTGGCGCCATACATGGCTATGATATGCTCTACTCTTTCCCCTCCTCCTTACCCTCACTTCTCTTTCCAGCACCCTTACCATTCCATACTATACATGGTTATGAAAAAATCGTAAATAGGGTGCGTGTGCTGGAGCGGACGTTTCGACAAGCGGACTTGTCTTCTTCAAGGCTGCAGAGCAATTGCAGCCTTGAAGAAGACAAGTTACATGGCTGTGCTATACGTGGTTTTGCCTGCATTACACCATACATGGCTATGCTTTGATTTATCCTCTCTCTTCCTCCTTTCCCTCCTCCTCACCCTCACTTCCCTTTCCCGCCCCTTTGCTGTACCTTACTAACCTTACTATACATGGCTATGCTATACTCGCTACGCTATACATGGGTTTACCTGCGTGACGCCAAGCGACATGAGACGACAACGACAGCATGCGACAGCCCGGGCCTCTAAAGTGCTCCGCACTTAAAAATGAAATTATTTATTATAAGGACTGCATTGTTATGTTGCATTCATAATAGTATTCATGAATAGAGAATATACGAGAGCGATGAAAATTTTCAGACTGCATTTTGAAGTTTCATAGGTTCTTACTTATTGTGTGCTTTATCGTATGAATATTTTTAAAATGTAATTATACGGCATCAAATGAAAAATTAGGTGCGACAGCACTTTGCCAGAAGTGTCGCAAGCACCACTGCCCTTTTCGACAGTGAGTTGGTGGAAGACGTAGCAAAAAAAATATTTGCGTTACCCAGCAAGCAAAGTACAAAGTGGCACTGCTTGGCATCGGTACGTTTTTATTTTTCCCTTTTTTACCCCCGCTCCGTGCTGTAAACGCGTCAGGACGAAATGGGAACCGTAAGGTTTCTGATTCAGTCGTTAACCACGCCGATCACGTTTTTTTTTTTTTTTCGTTTTAATAAGCGATAGGGGAAGTACACGTCTGAGATCAGTAAGTGGACCAAGAACGAGAAACAAAGCCCGACGGCATTCGTTGCTCCGAATACATGTAGTTTGAAAGTGCAGCGCTCAGGGTCATAAAATGGAAACTGGAAGCAATGGAGTGGACACGGATGATGGAGTGGATCTTCGTCGTCAAAGCAAAAGCGTTAACAGCATGTGTAGGGAAGGACGGAAGAAACGCAAAGTTCTAAAGGGTTTTCAAAATCAGCATATGTTAAAGAACCAACACAAACATTGGTTGGTGATTTAAATCCGTCTTTGGCAAACCATCTCACTGCTCACTGCAAACAAATATTTTTCTCTCAAAATATTTCGTCCCAATTCACGTGTGCGCTATCGATGACGTGAGTTATATCCACCGCAAATTTCGAGATGAAGTTGGTGGTAGACATAACAAAAAAATTAAGGCAGCTTCTCAATAGTGGTGCCAAGCCTGAAGGAAGTGCGGAGCTGGGCGGCCCTCTTTGATTCTCTTTATTTTCTCTTTCTTTCTCCTTCTCTTTCTTTCATGTTCTTTCTTTCCGCTTTTCTATCTTTTTTTCTCTCTTTATTTCTATTTATTTCTCTCTCTCTCTCTCTATTTGTCGCTTGCGTCCTCTTTCAATCTTTTTTTCTGTGTCTGTCTATTTCTTTCTCTCTCTTTCACTCTTTCTTTCTCTTACTACGTTCGTTTCTCTCTATTTCTCTTTTGCCCATTCTGTCTATGCTATGCTTTACCCTCTCCCATCCTCCTTTTCTTCCTCCTCCCCCTCACTTCCCTTTTCCACCCCCTTGCTTATACCTTGCTATGCTCTGCTAGCGTGCCTGGATAAGCCGAGTGGTTACGATGGGAGCCTTCGGATCACGGGAACGCGGGTTCGAATCCCGCCTCCCTCTCCGAGAAATTTTGTTCGCCAAGAATTTTTCTGTTTCTTTTTTCTTTCTGTCTTTATCTCTCTCTTGCTCTCTTTCTTTCGCTACCTCTGTACTCACTCCCTCACCCATCAGGTTATTGTATTTCGCGCCAGCGAAATCGCCGGACGTGTTCTGGGTGGAAGCAGAAGATAAAGAAGAGGGCGAAGAGAGCGCGTACAGACCAAGGAGGTTGAAACTTGGTACCGACTCATGATGATCATCATTTCTGTTTTCTACAGACAAATTACGGCGAACTTAAACAGCTCCGCCGTTAAAAAACTTGGAGGACGCTAGAGCTTCGCCTCCAAGAGTATAATGCGATAGCGTAATTGGTGCGCATCATATTGGCCGTTTTAAACTATCCTAGAATGGCTACTACAAGTAAAGTTGCAAAGTGCCCACTACGCCATAATTCATCATTCTGCGAATTAGCCAATTATCTATAGATACTTGGCTAATACAGAACTTGGCTAGCGACAACATAGTAAGTCACAAGTCCAATGCCTCCAACCGTCACCACTTTTTGATTTATTCATAATCATAAGGAATAAATATGGAAGCATGATGCCGATTTCTGCAGTTTATTTTGCACCATATGACACTATGCACGTCACAGTCGCACATTTTAGTTGGCTATACTCATATAAGCATGTAAATGATAAACACCTAGACTGCTTAATTGGAAATCACAGATCGTCTTTTCGCGCTTTCTATATTACTCTGCAGGAAAAGGTGTGTTGTTTTTACGAGTTTTATTTAAATAATGCTAAAATTGAACTTTTTTTTTTTGCAGTCACTGGGCACAACGGCAAGTCTTATTGGACTTGCTTAAAATGAATACTTCACTATTTCGAACAGTAGTCGCGCTAAAGTAGAGCATGGGCCAACTGAGTAACTTAATATAGTTGTGGAGTCTTGACGCTTTGGTGTGTGTCATTTGAGCCACGTAGGAGTGTTGCCGGCAAGAGTCGTCTGACTCCCTCAGAAGTGGTAATGTGATCCTCCGGATAAGAGTCCTTCCACTCTTCCTAAGAGGGTCAGGGTACTCTCCTAGAGCGCGGACTATGACCCACCAAGAGAGTCACTGTGCCTCTTTAACGAGAGTCGTATACGTGGCAAGTCAGTACGATCCGAAAAGAGTCACACATACTCTTTTTGTTTTCTTGGAGTATACTACGCGTCCGCGAGGTAATACGTGCGTCTTCGCAGCTGCACGCTTTGTCAATGTTGTTGGTGCTCATCATCAGCCTGACTACGCCCACTGCATGCAGGGCAAAGGCCTGTTGTGATCTCACGACAGATTTCGCCGTAAAAAAAGAAAAGCGATTACGATATTGCCTAATGCGAATTATGAGCGCAGCTTCATGTTCGGGCACGGCCAAGTGTTTGAAGTTCTGGCTTTCCGCGAGGTATCGACTACGCCATAAATCATAGTCTTTGTGAAGTAGGACAGCACCCTCTACGCCGTTATTCGTCCTTCTGCAGATAAGCAAGTTACCCGCTACACATCTGTAAGGTATTATGCGCACTTTGTTAATGCTGCATGTGGCTGATGAAGATGAAGAATTATGGCTGAGCAGTTGAAGGCAAATAAGAACAAGAACAAGAACACTTTGCATTGGGTGGGAAGCATTTAACCACACACTCGTTGCGCATTCAGCATTGTGTGATGACTGGTTGTTATTTTACTCTTCTGCCACGCTATATTGCATATAGGTTAACGCGATTCCTTGCCCTATAGCGTCTTTTCGCAAATGAGTGTTCAGCACCCGCGTGGTCTCTGTGGTAGAATGCTCGAATGCCACGCAGAGGGCACGAGTTCAAATCCCATTCGATCGTGCGTAATTTTTCCTCATTTTATTTTTTCATGTCTGTCGGTTACTTTTTCTTGTCCATCGGTTACGCCACCGACGGCGAAGCCGCTCAGTGCAGGAACGGGCACCTGAGAGCTGCGCTCTAAAATAGCCAGGAACGGATGGATTTGAACCCAGGTCCTCTGTGTCGCAGTCGAGTATTCTACCACAGAGACACGCTGGGGCCTGGAACTCCTTCGCAAAAAGACCCTATCCAGGCGTCATGTCAGGCAAGGAATCGCGTTAACAAGTGTAATATAGCGTGGCAGAAGAGTAAAATACCAGCCAGGCGTCACACAATGCGAATTGCGTAACGAGTGGGTCGTTTAATGCGTTTAGGGCTAAGCCATAATTCTTCATCGTCATCAGCCACAGCATCAACAAAGTGCACATAATGCCTTACAGATTTGCAGCGGATACCTCGCTTCCCCGCTTAATGACGAATAATGGCATAGTGGGTGCTTACCCAGTTCACAAAAATGTATGGTGTATGGCGTAGTGGGTGAAGTGCGTTTGTATTAGTTGCCCCAAGAGAGTTTACAACGGGCTCTAGAAAGGCAGCTGCTCTCCCAACGAGGACGATCCTTTAGGCCTGCATAAATAAAAGTTTTCTGTCTCTCTCTCCAGCTTTCGCTGTGACTGTGATGCGTGTTCCGCGCATGTCTGGCGTTGCATCCATCGCGATTTTTCGCTCGCGACCCACGACGCCGACACCGGAACTTCTGCGAAACGAGATCTTTAGCGCTATCGCGTTTAAACAAGAAAACAAAAACAATGTTCCGCATTAAAAACCCGAGCTGAGGCATACGCAAAGGTGACCAACAAGCGCAGCAACGGGTTAAGGGGCGCTCCCTCACTCGTCATACTGTCATATGCGTTGCCAGGCAGAAGAGGAAGGCACGAGGTGGCGCACAGGGAGGACGTCCTGCAGGCGTGGACAGTATCGGCCGCCGCGTGTCAGCGCCCATCGGGCCGTGATGGCGACGGCCACTTAGGGGGCTCGGCGCGAGTGACACGGATGTGCGGCCAGTCAGGCCGGCCGCGTCCATCAGCCCGCATCATCATGAGGCGCGTTTCATAACCGGCTATTTTTCCGCCGCCCCTGGGTCCCAACGAGATATGGCGAAGAATGGATGAAATAGAAAGCGGAATAAGGCCAAGGACGCAGTCGTCCAGCCGCACGCGCTTGGCCGCCGCCGCCACTTTCACCGTTCCGGTCGCGCTGACCTTCGAGGTTTCCGTCTCAGTGCGATCGGCACTCACGTGTGCCGGCCCATCTTGTTTGCGTCGCTGAGACAAAAGCGGAAAACGAGGAGTCTTTTCCTCTTGCGTCACGCCCTGGCCGCCGTCGCCATCAGTGCGATCGGACGTGCAGAAGCGCCGCTGCAGCCGTCGAAGGACGCGATGCCGGCCGTGGCGCAAACGTCCTTCCGAAACAACCCCCCGATATTCCTCGAGGAAAGGGTTGGCACAGAGCTGGAACCCGGTCGTGCGCTCCTTGAGGATGGAAGTGCGCAGAATTCTCGTCCGACACTGTCCTCGTTGACCAAACATGCGACGAATGCAAAGGGGATTCATCTGCACCCTGCATCTACGAGTGCGTCCTGTTCCGCTGTTTTTTTTGTTTTTTTTCAGTCGGAGGGCCGAACGACTCAGAAAACCGGTTGCGGGCCTCTTGTGCATTAATCTCTCAACAAGCGAGAGGAATCATGCGCTAGTTTGCTTCGTGCTTATGGCAAGCTCTATTCTGAAGACAATGCGCATGTATTTAGAGGTCAGAGTTGCAAGACATATTAAATTAAAACGGAAAACACAAAATGCCCAGTTCGGGTCAGATCTAATGAGACTCGGAAACAAATAGCCGACGCGATCTGAAAGAGAAGTAATGGCTTCTCAGGGGAACAAGTGATACGAAGTGTAGCAGCCCGTCGCATCGACGTGCTGCAATCGACAAGCTACGCGCACGAGCAAAACAAATATTGCTCACCGTCCAAAGGTCAGTCAAAAGTCGCACCGACAAAGCATTTGGTGCTTCTAAAGAACGCGCAGTATATATACCTGTTGGTCGATGTTAGCTCTATAGAGGAAACATCGACCAACAGGTGTGGAAGGCAAAAGAAGCAATGGGTGTGGAACTTAAGAAATTGGCCTTATTGCCCAGCCACTGAATATTGGGAAGACTTTTGAGGAAGAAATCCAACAACTCGAATTTCGAATCAACCACTCTGAAGAGTGGTTACATTAAACGCAGAAAAAAAAAACTAACGTGCAGAACGGATAAGCAGAATGACTCCATTAAGGAGCACCAACCGCGGTGTCACTTCCATATAGAACTGAACACGCACCACGGGTGTTGTCGAATTTTTTAAGGTGTGGATGCCTGCGCTTAGTAGATCAGTCAAATACACTCGCAAACTGCATGATCGCAGCACAAATTACTAAAGAAGCAATGGGACCTTTCCACTGACATTAAAATCACCCCTCTGTAAGTGTGCCTCACACGTTAAGAAAGGCGCGCTGTTTCACGCTCAGTAAGTACCAACTGGCCCGCCAACAAACAGTGTTGCACTAAGAAAGTAATTATGTGTTAAAAAGAGTTTGATTTGGCTTAACCTATTAATTATCCAACTGCAAATGTATAATGAATTCTCAAACACTGGCGGAATATCAGTCATAAGCTTATCATTTAGGACATGTTGAATTCTGATGACCCTCGGCAAGCCACCAATATACCCGTCAAAAGAACGGAAACCTGAGAGTTGATGAAGTTTGATAAATGTAAACGCTGGGAGAAAACAGTACGGTGGCAAAGCGGACAAGATGACGTTTGCAGCGTTGTTTTTGTCTCCCATGTAGATTATGTTTTGATCGTGAACTATGTGTCCGCAACCAGCACTTGACGCTGCCTGGTGCACTGTTCTCTTCTCTAGCTGACTTACCTACCGCTGCCGACAAAAATTATTTTAGCTACAGCATATCGCAGGCCTTCGCAAGGACGAAAGTTCACGGTAAACATAAAAGAAGTATTGGTCAGAAATTTTCTAACGATTAATTGCGCATGAGCCCAGGTCGTAGCAAGCGATTCAAGTGTGCTGTCGGGGATGCCGGATCAACGAAAGAGAACTCGTCGACAAAGCAGCGTAACGTTTCCTTCCCTCAAGGTAGCATATTCCCCTTTTTCCGTAATCAGGATACTCCAGACATTTACAACGATCGGCATCTACCGCATGCTATATCAAAATGTACGCTTACCACGAGTTCTGCATGGTGGAAATGGGGTTACACGGTTATTACGGTAATTGAAGGACTATGTTATGCAAATATGGCATCAACCCTTGATACGCCGATTACGGCCGAGACTCCAAGAGAGTGGAGGATTACAAAACGAAGGAAGAAACTAGACTCCCGATACTCGTTTACCTCTCCAGACTACTACTTTCATGTGCGGGGGCGATTTCGAAACTAAGCATGAAACTAGATTTCCTTGCTCTCGTCTAAGCGCTGTATTTCTCTCACTTCGGCGGCCTGCTAATTATCGGAAATGGCGGCGTTGCCGCTTCAGTCTTCTCCCCTCGAACCCAAGTAAGTATCACTACCCCGATCCGGCCATATCCGAAACTCACCTCTGCCGAGAAGGAATATTTATTTAACCTTGCATGGAGCGATACTCTCCAAATTACAGCAGCAGTAGCAAAGCAGCGCAGAAATGTACATTAGAAGAATGCTTCAAGGAATACAACACGAAGTTGTAGTTGCAGATATATAAAAACGAAACAAAGTATGCATATTTTGTGTTATCTACAACGTAGTGTTTCACGTTGTTGCGGCAGGCGAGACCGCTACTCCACGTCCGAACAAAGGTAAAATGTTCAGTTTTCAACCTCCATGTACAATGTGCCATGAGAAGTTGACATTAAAGAACACGTAATATGCACACGTAACTTTGACCCAGCTCTACCCATTTTGATGGCACGAAATGTGGCGTGCTATTTTTCCTTCCAAGAGAAGGTGTATAGCGTTAAGGGTTACGGAAGTGCGTTCAGCAATCACCCCTGCACAGGAACCTCTGCACGTGTTCTCTTTGCGCTAACGGAAATGGTGGTAACTATGCTCATATACGATTTCGACACAGTTCAGATACACTGACGAGCAGACCAACGTTATATTACGATGTCACATTGTTCGAAGTATTATCATGCGTGTGTGAGCTGTCCGTCAGCGATGGGTGGGCACCGGATAGTAAAGAAAAAAGAAAACGAGAAAAAAAAACGAAAGAAATGAAGCACAAGATAAGAAATACAGAAAAATAAATCATAACAAAAAAAGTACGGCAGCTCCGCGTATATATGTAGGTTATTTATTAGAGGAGAAGGGAAAAAAAGGCGTTTGGTTCTGTCTCCCTCACCGCACTAGTGGTGAGAAGACTGAGGTAGCAGCGGAGTTGTTGGCGTTTCCGTCCTCCTCACTCTCACCTCTCCATTTCTTTCTCTTTCTCGGTCTTTCTATCTTTCTTCCGCTATCTTCCATTTCTGTCTCTCTATGTCTGTATTTCTCGCTCTCCGTATCTCTCTTTCTCTCCATCCTTTTCTTTCTTCCCCTAGTTTTCTCTGTTTGTCTCTCTCTCTTTCTATGGTACGTTTTACTCTCTCCTAACCCTCACATCCGACCTCTTCTCCCTTACTTCCTTTTCCAACCCCCTTGCTATACTGTACTTTACAAGGCTGTGCTGTGCTCCTGCTAGCCGCTCCCCTTCGGATGGTGTGTACGCGGGTTCTAATCTCGCCTCGCGAAGAAATTCTTTTCCCCTATAATTTATCTCTTTCCCTATCCTTATTTCTTTCGTTGTACCTACTCGGGGTCTTCAGCTCGCCGCCGTCGCTTCGGAGCCATTTCTTGGTCTAACAGTTGCCTTCTTCATCTTTAGTGGACCAGTGGTGAGTAGTGGGATGTGCCCAATCTCTGTGGCACATACCCGTTCATGATGATGATAGTTTCCTGGTGACCATCGACATTTTACGACCAGCTATAACAGCTTCGCCGTCATATATAAGGACACTAAATAAGAATAAAATACGCATTACTGACATAAAATACACAAAGAATACCAACTAACGAAGAATGAATTTCACGCAGGAACCAAATCAACGACCTATAACAAACTTCGATGCAATCATTACGTCATGGAAGCACGTTCCGACAGAGTGAATAGAATAAAGAAGATTCATGCGTAGTATCCATTTCGCAGAGAACGCAAGTAAGGGCTCCAAAATATCGACGCTGCGCCTGCGTCCATAGCTGCAGCGGTTCGCACACTGCTTCCCCGGTTGATAGCGCGGCGGGCAAATAGTGCGCTATCAAAATCCAGCGCTGTGCTTAGTCATATTCCAAGGGACTTCGCCAATGAAAAAAAACCCCAACTTCTTTTGTTGGCATTGCCCTTTTTTCGCATATCCCTTATTCCTAAAAAAATATATTAGAAGATTCAACGCCGCGAAGCTACACTATGCATGGCTTTGAAACGCGCACGAATCCCAATTTTTGACAAATTGTACATACCGAAAGCATGCTACTTCCACGATCCATTTCTAAACATATATAGATTATAAAACAATTTTATCTCCAAAATAAAGTACTGCCCGTTTCATGGCCGATCCCTCGCGGTGGGTTGCGCATATTACCGAGGGACAACCAACCAATCATCCAACCAGTCTCTCTGTGTGGACTTCATGTGGACCAAACACGAAAAGTGACCGTCGGCGTCCGCACGGATGATGCAAAAAATCGCCACCATGCGATGACGTCCCCATGTGACGTCACAGATCGCAAATATTTTATGTTATCATGACATCATAGTGTCGTCACTGTTACGTCCCATGACGGGACGCCAAATGATGACGTCATCACGTGACATAGTCGTTTGGTCATAGGTGGGCCGATCCCTGAGGCACATGAGGTGCACAAAGCTTTCGAGGGCCGGGGGGGGGGGGGGGAGAATAATACGATGGACTAAGAAAAATAAAAATAAGATGCCTTCCGCCTTCCAGTCATCTAAGGCGAATGGGTAAGGGACCTTGTGAGGTCTTTTTTTTTCCAAGGACATTACTCATGTTGATTCATTTATTCATCTTCTTCGTCCGCTTAAACCGGACAACTTAATCAGCAATAGTATATGAGAACGTTGGACGTGTGCACAGGACGTGAGGCGGGTATTGAGATGGACATCGACTAATATTCTTAATTCTGTACTGCAGATTACGCTGCACAAGCGGGCAGCTATGACTTGTGGAATCGAAATGGCGCCGGACGATTGTTAACTATAACCAGTTTACGTTTAGGAAATATACGCTCACGGGCAAACGGAGAACTTCGGAAAAAGAAAAGCACGCGCACTTGCTCGGATCTAGTGGCAGGAGGTTTGCGCTGAGCTGCAGGCAGCTGCTGGCTTTGTGTAGCGAGCCTCAACGTCGAAGTGCCGCTTGACACGTCCAAGTATTATACTATAGCTGACTTCCGGGCCTCGTCGCTGGACTTAAAGAGGCCGGTACACGGATATGTATAGCGTCTCCTCCTCCCGATTGGCGAAGAATTAAAAAATAAATAAAGCGAGACGAAATAGTAATAAGCAAGCACGAGTGGCCTGAGCGCACGCGCGGCGAAGTCGTTGCGCAAAAGGCTTCCCTCGCAATGCTCCTCAGATGGTTCTTTTGCATACGTAACGCGAATCAGGCTGGAGTGAGGTAAAAAAAGAAAGGCAGAAAACCGGGAAAGCAAGAGCAAAAGATGCGGCGGCGAGCTGAGTGCAAAGATGCTTTGCTCGCCAAGGCCGACTGTAGTTATGGCCGCGTCGGCATAAAAAACACTGAAAGTGCTCACGTCTAGAGAGAGACAATCACGAAAGCAGCGAGGAGGCGGCGGCCGTTCTTCAGACGCGCGCGGCCAGCGCCTCTGCTCGGGGTTTTCTTTATTTTTCGCGCTGCAAGCTGCCCTCGGAGCGCGAGCCATATCTTCTTCGGTCGGTGTTCTTTCCCCCGGCGCCGCCGAAACGCGTTATTTGCGAGTTGGTGGAACCAGTTCCGCCCTGGGCCACCATCGCGAGTGCAAGGGTCGGGACTGGGTATTCATAACTCGCGCTTCTGAAACACCTAACGTGTGGAGCGACACATTGTCTTTGCGCCCTGTCCTCTGTTGTATTATTACTTTTATTTCTTTCTTTTCCTGCTCATACCGCGACTCTCCCCTCTCATTCTATTTTCTTCTTTCCTTCTCTCTCGCTGTGCCCGGGAGTCATAAAAGTTACAACGTGGCGACCTTTCCCGCTGATGTATTTGACTGGTTCGAGGTTGCACGCCGGTGAGAACGCGAGAACGGAACAAATGGAAAAGGGGCATTCGGGCCCGAGGAATTTGGTTTTTGTTCCAACGCCTTCGTGGCGCGCAAGATGCCCATCACGGTGAACGAGTTTCGCATGACTTTTGTTATCTATTTTTCTTTTTAATATTTTCCCCCTCGTCATATGCCTTAAATTTCTCGTCTCGGCCACGCTGCGTTCGTAACCGTCGATTTAGCGTATACATAAGAGCCTAGCCGCGGTAGTAAAATGGTACACAGGCGAGAAAGTTGACTCGGCGCGAGCCAGCGCTCGTATTTCGAGAGCCTCAAAGCGATGAACCCGGACGGGACAATGTGTGGCCGGCCTTTCTTACTGAGGCCGCTTGGGAAGTGGAAGGGACACATTTAGGGCGTAATAAAGCATGATGTGTGGGCGGATGTGCTTAAAATGGCACGCATATTTATTTAATCATTACTTATTTCGAAAGAAAGTTCTGTACGCCCGGTGCACATGTAGTTGTAAAAATGAAAGGCCACACTTACGAAGATTGAGTATTTTACTTACTGGCTTAACGTGTCGGCGGTGGCATGTCCGCAATGTTATATATATATATATATATATATATATATATATATATATATATATATATATATATATATATATATATATATATATATATATATATATATATATATATATATATATATATTGTCACGTGGTCGTGACGTCGACGAAGACAGCAGTCAGCACGTCCGACGTCCGAGATGAAACTGTTTATTTGGCCGAACTTGTGGCCGGGAAACTGAAGGTCAAACTACAGCAATACACTGATAGCGTCGAACAGAGCGTCGACCGTCGATCAACTGACAAGCGGTCAAGCGTGTCGGCTTTTATACAGGCGCTATCGAACTTTCCAGCGATATCGCTGGTGGCGGCGTTATCTCTCGACAAAGCTGGAACATTCGCGTGCGGCGCGCAATCTTAACAAAACGATCTACAATGATCGGGAAGTTTCGCGAACAATGTGGCGCGG
Organism: Rhipicephalus sanguineus; assembly: GCF_013339695.2. Taxonomy (NCBI): domain Eukaryota; kingdom Metazoa; phylum Arthropoda; class Arachnida; order Ixodida; family Ixodidae; genus Rhipicephalus; species Rhipicephalus sanguineus. The sequence goes on along the minus strand of NC_051176.1, from coordinate 272,779,633 downwards.
TTTGCGCTGAGCGTTGCTGACAGTCTTGGGGGGTGTAGCTTCAAGTCATGAAACATAAGACACGCGACAATATATATATATATATATATATATATATATATATATATATATATATATATATATATATATATATATATATATATATATATATATATATATATATATACTGGGTCTCCCAGCTATATTTAGCCAAGGGTTAAAAAGTACAATATTAGAGGCAGGCGAGTGAAATCAGTTGGAAGTTGCTGACAGTCACCTTGCCCACTACAGAGAATTTTTTGTTTGATAATTAATTATTTTTGTTAATTAGGATGAGTTATCTAAATTGCTAAATATTGATTTTGGCAAGAAATGCGACTTGCAAAGTTCCAGAGCTTCTTCGAAACCCCTATTGCATTATTTGCGATAAAGAAAGTCTCACGAATACCATTTTTTCCAAGCTGCAAAGCAAGCCCGCGAAATACAAAAAGAAACACGTGACTAGCGCGGCAGCGAACGCGCTGTTCTCAGCCGTGGTTTGAGCGAACGATATCAGCTGCGGCCGCGACTCGCCGGCTCCGCTGCAGCGGTAGGCCGATAAGTTAACGGTGGTTTCTTGGCCCCCGCTCGCTACAGCTTGCACTGTCACACGCGCCAACTGGCTGACGCGGGCCAAGAAACCACCGCCAACTTGACAGCGTAGCTGTCATATTAAGCCGCCAAACAAATCCCAATAAGTTGTTTCGGAATGATGCTTTGAGCAAGAAAGACAGAACTTACAAACAGATATTTCATTTACATCAAACAAAGTTCGTTGCACTTCAGAAATTTTCAAGTAAATACCTTTGTAAAAAGGCCTTTGCTGCTTCATTAAATAGATCTATAATAGCAAACTTGCAAATGTATCGAAGTATCTTAAGATACAATTGGGAAATATCGTATCGGATACAATAATTCCGAAATTATCTTGTATCTGTATCTCAAATACATCTTGCCCGAGCATCTTGTATCGTATCGCGATACAATATCAAAGTATCTTTGCCCGGCCCTGACACACCACCAGCACAATGTAAATCTGACAACTGCGTTGTATACACAGAATGTCTATAGTGCTATATGGGCAACATTTCGTCGACATAATTTGGATGACCGTTAGTCTATTATGGGAGCGTTGATCCTTGGTAAGATAAATAAAAAAAAAGAAGGTCTTATCGATGTTGTCCTATTGGTCCAACCGAGAACATGTTAAGTCTTTTAATATACAGCGAATATGGTTTGATGTATTTCTACATACCAATCTAGGATGCGAAATGTTTTGTGAACGTGGCGTGGCCCTGATTCTGCGGCGTACGAAGAAGTAATAAATGACCGGCGAGATAATTGAGGAAATATGCCATGCAACGCGCGTGGTTGACCACACGATCCTGAAAAAGACCGCGGAGGCTGTTCAAGCACGAACTTCTCGAAAACACCATTAGGGGCGTGCATGTGGAAATACGGTGATTAGTCGTGGTCCCTTTGTGCACATGTAGGCCACTTGGAGGTGTTGTGACAGAATACGCCACTCGAAAAATAACGATATTCGCCTTTATATGCAACCGTGGCTCACAAGTGTTTCTAACGTCTAAGACCCATATGTAGATACAAGTCTGTTCGTCACAGATTACGTGTCTGCGATATAGATCAAAGCAAATTGACATTCTTTCAGTGAGTTGATTCAGTAAAAAAAAACTCAAGACTCGAAGGCGAAATCCATCTTGTTCAGCATTTTCTTCTCAGCCGCTGTACTGATCCTCCCCCGTCCCCTCCGAAAGCTTTGTGCGCGTAACGTGGTTTTGCCCTTCATGCCTTCGTGATCGGCCCACCTGTGACCAAGCGACAATGTCGTGTGATGACGTCGTGGTGATGTCAATAATTTTTGGCGATCTTTGACGTCATGATGACGTCATATGGTGAAGTCACCACGTGGTGATTTTGTGCGTCATTCGTGTTGACGTCGACGCCTCCGGTCAATTTTCGCGCTTGATGATGAGTCACCTATGGCTTTCGCCTTAACAATGGATATATACATCAAGTAGTGAATGCTCCTTGTCTGAAAATTTAAAAAAAGTGTTGGAAAAGTTACGGCGGCAACTTATTCTGCGCTTGCGCAATTCGTACCATATATATACTCTTCCAAAGGCACCTAAGTATCGCCAAATACACATGTCTTCCTGTAAGCCGTGCCTTATGCTACCGACAGGATGTGTTTCGAGCCCGCGTGCGTGCCGGTCCATAGGTTATGACAATGCCTTTTTTTTTTTTCCTTCGCGAAGAAAATCACCCGCAGCGCATGCACATTGCGGAAATGACCGGCTCTCTTTGTCGTTCGCCCGACGACGGCGCGCGATGAGGTCGAACAAAATGCCCTTTAACCGGAGGCGATTTCACAAATTATTCCTTAACGACGTCCGTGGTTTTCAGCGCGACGATCGGGAAATTATGTACAGAGGCACGGCGGGCTTTCGTGTACGAAGAAGGCTTTGCTGTGTCCAGAAGGGAAAATGGATGGCCGGGCGTTAGCGTTGTTTGCCTTTCAACGCGTCTTGTCCATCAGCGGCGGACGCGCATCGGGACGGCCGGCCTCGCGGTCCGGCTGTGAGTAGCTCAATAATGCATCCGAATGGCGGCAGCGCTAAGACAGCGCGCGTAATCAGCGCCCCCTAGGGCGGACAACAAAGGCCACCTGCTCCTCCGTGCGTCCGAGGTGTCCCGGCGAGGACGGCGCCGCCAGCCGCGCGCGTGGCTCTTCACTTATGCAAATCCGAGAGAGTCCCCCAATCGTAACACTTGATCAAGGCATCACGAAACCGCCATTTCTGGCCGGCGCTAATAGCCGCGCCGTGAGCACTGGTCTTCCAAGAGGGGAGGACTCCCAGATGGGAAAAGCGTCGCCCTACAGCCTCGCTCCGGCGCGTTACGGTTTAATGGCCAGATGAGGCGCTAATAATGCCCCCGCTCGAGCCTGCCACCGGGAAGCAACGCCACCAAGGACGGGACGGCGCCGCGGCGGGATCCACGCTCCGTGCCGACGCCTTCCCTGGGCTCCGTCGCACACAGCCGGGCTTTGCGGCCGGCGTCTCAGCCCGAGCTGCCCTTTAAAGCGCAGGCGTGTTATGAAACGAAGCTATTCTTAGCGTCACTCCCACACATTGGTGTCAATTACGCTTCTATCCAGGGTTGCCGTTGCGTAGATCTAAAAGGAGCCAAAGCTAGCCGACAGACAGGGGCGTAGCCAGGAAGGGGGGGGGGGGGCCTCCGGGAGATCACCCCCCCCCCCCGGAATTAATTGTTTTCGATTTTGCATGTGTATATACATGTACACAGGCAGGCACACAAATGTACGCACGAACATATATAACGTAATGTTGACCTCCCCCCCCCTCAAAAAAAAAAAAATTCTGGCTTTACTATACTGCCAAAAATAGCCATGTCGTTTAACTTTATCGGCACATTTGTAGCCAGATAGAACACAAGCAGTTATTAGGAATAGAGATTTTAATATTGAACGATAAATAATACCATTGTGAACAAGAACAAACATAGAAATAAGAACGCAGGCTTTTTATTCATGTTACTTGGTCTTCAAGCCACATGTCAGTCGCAAATGAATGCGTAGATTGGAATAAGTTCTGTGCGTCTGCATACAGTTTATGCAGAATGCATGGACAGACATCTGTAATACTGTTTTTTTTAATATCAAGGCTATATATATATATATATATATATATATATATATATATATATATATATATATATATAATACACACACAAGGTGTTTTTTGTTAGACAATTCAAATGTTCTATGACAATCCTATGACAGTGAGGCTCTTGTCGTTTTCGCACATGCACTCCACGTCGAGGCGGACAAACTTTACCGCAGTTAAAATGACACTGTTGCCACTAGTTAACAAAATGTCGTTAATTAACTTTTAATTATTGAATTGAGGGCAGGTGATTATATTAGAAAGTGGTAGTGAGTGCCAATTTATGGTACACCCATTTTTTTTTTAGAAATCACGAAAGTTGCACGTAATTCGAGATATTCATCATAGAATTTCAAGGGCGAAATCAAAACTGATCGCGCCCGGCGCGCACAAAGTGAGGCGGAACACCGGGACGGCACGTGACAGGGCAGTGACGAAATTCGAATGAAGGCGCGTAGAAGCAGAATCTGGTCAGAAAAATCGGCAAGCATTCTGAAATACGCAAGTAGACAGCTTAATGCTTGTGTGCGATCTGTGGTGCTTGTGTGTTTCTTTCTTAAACTATAAAGAGGCGCGAATGACTATTTCGTATGTCTGCAAGAAGAGGCGCCGAAGTGGCAGCCCCTGAGTTTTATGCTTACCAGACAAATAAAAGGTTGATGTTGCGGTTTTCTTGTGCACAGTTCAAAAGAAACGGATAAGCACCAAACACTACGCGCGAAATAAGGAGATGCGCGGGCGCAAGTCAGGTGACTTGCAGCTTTTCACGAAAACATACGGCCGCGTCGCGCCTTCATTCAAATTTCCTCGCTTCCTTGTGACGGGCAGTTTATATATATATATATATATATATATATATATATATATATATATATATATACAGAAAAATTGCCACGTGGCTGCAGACATCACGGACAAGACAACCTGAGTGGCGTGTTATAAAGAAAGCGCTTCAGCGAGCTATAAGCTGACCGTGACTGGCAGTTATGGCCGGGCATCTTCCTGGCCTTATATTAAACGGCAAGACAAATGAACAAAGTATGACGCTGACGGTTTGCCGAAAAGCCAAAACAATTGAAAGAGCTCAACAAATTAGAGACGAAACTCAAAAAGATAGACAAATGGGAGATGTAGTTGATATGGCATGCATCACGCAGGCGTAAAGTGCCGAACCACAAGTCTTTTCTGTCGTTTTTTGCGTGCCCTTTGCCCTACACTGTGCACAAAGTCTCATTCCTCGTAAGCCCATTGATTAGTACAGACACCCTCGTGCTTAAGAAGTTCCAACGAATATGTCGCCCTTACTGTTGAAGATGTTTTAATAAAATATTTACCTTTTTTTATGTTGAAAAACAAAGAAAATATTAGCGCTACGTGTGCGTCCTGTACTTTCTTCATCGTCCGCGGCGTGGCAGATCGGCATATGAAAGTGAAAGCGTGGCCGGGCGCGAACAAAAGCGTGTGTCCCCATCAACCCGAGGATTGGGGGGGGGGGGGGGGGGGGGTATAGCGACATGCGTCTCGTGCCGTCACCGCGCGCCTTGTGTATTTCAAACGTCCGCTCGACTCCCAGCGCCGAGGACGGCATAAAAGACGCTGAGGAATCCTCTCGCGCAATGCCTCTTTTCATCTTCGCTCCTCTCGCCGTTGGCATACGCGTGTCACTTTTTCCGCGACGGAAGGCACGTCGTCCATTCACTCACGCTCCGCCGCCAGCCCTGAATAGCGAAGGTCCGCGCTTCCACAATGGCGCCAAAATCTGGACCGAGGTGTGTGTTTTCCGGCGCGTCGTCGTCGTCCCGACGTCCCCACTGGGCGGCGTTGCGCAGCCGGCGTCGTCGCCGCCTTCCGGGACAAAAGAGGTGGCGAAAGGGTCTCGCGCGTGTGCGCGCGGATATGCGGAATGCCCAGCACATGGGTGCGACATTCCGCCGGCGTGATGGGTCTGCGCTCTTGAAAACCATTAGGCCTCCTCGGCGGATTGTCGGATGGCGGCCACGGGGCCACGGGTCTGTCATTACAGCGCCCTCCCGGAGAGGGCCGAGCCCTCCTTGCACGACGCCGCATTTGCTTCTTGCAGGATGCGCGCAACTGAAGCAACCCGGCTCTTATCGACTCCTCTTCCGAACGACGAGAATGGCCCTCCCATTTGCTGCTCGATCGGATGGTCTCGATTGCCCAACGGGGCTATACCGCTGCGTGAGCGGCCACGGCGGCGACAAACACTGTTCCCTCCGGAGGGACAAATCGATCCTCCCCCCGCCGTCCTCGAATCCGTCACGATCCGATGCATTTATTGTTGTGGCCACCGGCTTAGATGGCGCGCCGATGTAATCAAGTAGTTGGAAGAAAAGGAATGTTAAGCAAATGTAGCATTACAGCTCTCGCGTCGAAAGTGTAAGGTCTCGCGTCGGTCTCGAGGCAGTCACGAGGTTTTAGTGTATGGCGGAAAGAGATCTGGCTTCGCGGTCAGCAGTCTTGCCTGTTTAACAGGCGCATTGCAAAATGGCGGTCATTCCAACGCAATCAATCATTTCATCACCTAGCTTTTACACGAGGCAAATTGGAGATCTGTGGGGAAGCCATTCGTCCTGCCCGAATCACGAAAAGCGGCTTCTGCTGCTCATAATGACGACGTCTTCTTTTGAGGCTTTTCGACTGCAAAAGGAACTAATTTCGGTTTCAGAAAGAGGTGGGTTAATTAGTTTCTGGTGTGCTTGTATTTCATACTTATGTGTTTGTTTTTCGTCGTTTTTTTTTTCCTCGAATCGAGCCCAGCACGAGCGCGCTGCTGTTGTTTCCAATTCTGTTTTTCTACACGGTAAAAAACCATAATTATATATTTGCGACAAACTAGTCTGCTATGCTTTTGTTTCATCTCCCGTAAGCCTTTGTCTATGTATAAGCAGTTCTTGTAGAGAGAGTTGAAACAGAGTTGAAATTTTCGCGTTGCGAATACTAACATTGGTTCGTTAGCAAGCATATAAATATTCTATATCCACTACCCGCACATATATAATCATTCTCGAATAATTTAAACTCTGTTATTTCCACGCTGTGCGCATAAACCTTCTTATAGTTGACAGGACACTTTCTTTCCTTTGAAGCTGCACAGCACACACGTACTGATTATATATATATATATATATATATATATATATATATATATATATATATATATATATATATATATATATATATATTATATATATAGTCAAAAGAGGAACGGTACCCATGTGAGAGATGAGTCCTGGGAAAGAGGAGTGAATAATGCATCAGGTATTAGGCTATCAAAACCAAGGTTCTGTACTCAGGTATAAAAATACGTATGGCTTAAACGTGGCTACTTAGGTAAAGGCACAACGCCGTGATGGCTTCACGCTAAATGCGTCACGGTACGCGCAGCATGTAATCACGTCACGGTACGCAGCAAACGTAATCATTTGTTTACTGAGTACCGGAGTAGCATTGACGCTCAAACTTTCGGCGAAATTTTCGCTTCAGATTTCGTAACGTTCATTAGGCTGACCCTGAGAACAAGTGGACACAAATTTCTCGCAGCATCTCCTCGTGTTGGGAAACCGGACATATCACTGCTCGCTTCTTTCGCTGACACTTGTACTCTGAGGGGCGGCGCGAAACGCCGTTGACTTTTTCCTCGTGCCATCCGATGTCGTCCTAGCATATGCCCCCTGAATCGCTTGCCTGGCTGTCCAAAACAATTTTTCTTCTTTATTTCACCGTCACTTTCCCGCTCGTGACGCCGGTATCGATTTGTCCTCGCGACTCGACGAAGAGGGCAGCGTTCGCTCTCACGATTTTGTAAGACACGCCGGATTGCGCCACGCACTTGTTTTGACTACTGCTTTTCGCTCACGCTGAAAAGCGAAATCGCGCGCCCCACGCGTTGGAGCCACCCAGCGTCAACCGGTTTGTCGCTGGATGGATGTTCGCGCAATCGCGGCGCGAAATGCGGAAGCACAACGCCATCTGTGAGCAGAGCGAGAAACGCGGGCGCTACAAAATCGCGCATCCATCCCTCTGGAGTTCTCTTCGCTGGCTCGCTTCGCTGCTCCGACCGCCCATCAAAAGATTGGCGTGCTCTAACCGAGTTGTCCATTCTTGGGAGCCAGCAAGAAAATTCGATGATTAATCTGCGGTCTCCTCAATTTTCGGCGATGATGTGCTACTTTAATTTTCTCCGGTGATCCATCCTCCCGAGGGCGAGCAGCGTCAAAAGGATGGGCCACCCCTGAGCGCATGAAAATCACCATGCTCGTGCATACGGCATCCATCATTGTTACGCGGTTTGCAAATCAGTCGCCGGCCGCCGCTTGTAACGGTCAGCCTCGGCCTCTCTCGTGGCGCGCGGACATTTCGGTGCATTTCGCAAACGAGACACGGCCGAGCGGGGGGCCGTCCTTGCACTCGATTCAGTCACCGCTCGGCCGAGACACGCGTCGGGCGGCAGATAAGCGCGTCCCATACAAATGCAACAGCTACTCCAGCGGCGGTGGCTGCGGACGACTGCAACCGACCCGAATGCGCTGACCATCACTACTGGCAAAACGCGCCCACGTGTGCGTGCAGCGATGTCCGCCGATAGGCAACAAAGCCTCTCCCGACGGTCACGCCGAGGAGGAGGCAGTCTGTTTCTGTTCTCTTTGAGAAGTGAGTACATTGTTAAGGGCCGCCGAGAAATCTGACAGGCCGGGTGAGGGGCCGAGAGGGTACCGGGAGCACCGGTGCACGCCCCCCGTCAATCACGCCGCCGGCGGGGAGTGCGCGCTGCTGGTTTTCTTGCGCGCACGCACTCGCGAGCACTTCATCGCTGCCGCCGCCGCCCATCGGGGTCGCGCCGCTTTGTGCTGCACTATCGGGACAATAGAGCGCCGATTCAATTACGGCGCAGCCAACGGTGACGCTTAAACGGCCCGCTTGGCCATCGGTGGCTGCGCTAGGGGCTCAACGGAAGCCTTCCTTTAAAATCTTCTTTGCCATCGCTAACAATACGGCAATTTTACAGGTCTGTTTTGACACTTGGCTGCATGAACGGTCTGGTCTATCTTGTAGCTCCCATGCGATCGTCCAGAGCCAGATTTTTAAATTAATATTAGTCTTATAACGCTGCGTGGTCTGTACATCTATCAGCTTAATTGTTCTATTCGGACAACACGACCGCTGCTGAATAATCTTTCTTTTTTTCCTTAATTCTAAACACTGCCCTGCGGCATAAAAGGTGTGAAGCATTCATGTTTTATGTAGATCTGTAAGTTGTTGTGTTCTATGAAATCCAACAGGAATTTGTGGTGGGACTGCGAACCGTGTATCCACAGATATGGTATTCAGGTAGGCGACGCATGAAAGTATATAGTAGCCCCACTTTTGACTAGTATAGTGACGCCTTGGTGAGCGATGTCCGAAACAACTGGAAGTTATGTCTGCTAGGGAAAGGGCGGGAGGAAGGGACACGTCGCGCCGAAGTTTCGCCGGCGGGACAGGGTCTTGAGCTACTGGCGGCGTTATCACAATGATATGATGCATGCTAGAAGTGCACCGGTGTTTACGGGTGAGCAAATAACGAGGAGCATATTCATTTACAGAATGCACGTTTCTTTGAGCTCCATTCCCAGGATCCCAAAGCATGGTAGCCTGCACGGTTAACCCCCGTGCCAACAATGCTGTCCACATAACGCTCATGTAACTTCTGGCGCTTTATGATTTGTGCAGGGCATGGGTCTGCAAAAAATGGGAGCTCACCCCGACTCACTCAAGAAGTATATTTTGCTCTGAGGGCTCACTCGGACTCAGACTCATCAAAATTTCCCTCAACCGGACTCACTCAGACCCACTAAACTATTTCTCAGCCGGACTCACTCAGACTTAATTACTCACTCACGGCCCGATCTGAGTCTGGGTGAGTCTGTGTGAGTCGACTCATGAGTGAGTATGCCGGCCTATGGTGCAGGGGTAACATGAAATATAAACGTCGTCACATATGACCACCTTATTAAAGGGCACGTGCTTCCATATGGAATGCTCAGTTGGCCTGCAGTGCACCCTCAGACTAGATGCGCCTTTAAAAACGTCGACAAGGAATTGATGAGACAGTCGTCGGAGAGAGCTCCCAATGAAATTTTGCTCTGGACCCCGACAGTTTGGGCGTGCAGTAAACCTCATATCCCTCGGCCCAATATAAATGTCACGGAAACGAGAACGTGCATGGTCGCTGTTTCCGGTGCTGCGGTCTTTGGCAGTTTCTGTGCATATAGGGACACTCACACAGGGATGTATGAATCGCCGTAGAAAAATTTATTTTCAAATAGAATCAACTTCATTGTTAAAGTCATCGGTTATTTCGTTTCATCGTCTTTTTTGGATGTTGCCCTCTTTTTTATACATGTGTTATATCAGGATTACTGTTCAACACATTGATATTCTACTCGCTTATTTATCATAGTCAGATATTCCTAAGTCATTCCCCAGAATGGGTAGGTGTCACTCCAGGCTGTAAAGTCATTGTTGTCAACATCACCGCCATTTAAATAAATATTTTATTTATTATCATTATTTTATTTACCGATACTGCAATCCCCAAATGCATTTTAGCGGGGTGGAAATACAATATATTATGGTACAAATGCAGGCAACAAAACAAAGCAAGAGGGAATACATTGCTTCTAAGAAATACAAATACAACCAATACGTTGGTTACACGAACAAATACATTGTTTATGCATTGCTTATACTATTAAATTACTATTACTATTATTGCTATAATATTATTGCTTATACTAAATAAATAAATAAATATTCGTCATCGTCATTATTGTTGTTGTTGTTCCGCGCAGCTTAGACAATGCTTATTCGTTGAAGTTTGCCGCGGTGGTTCATTGGTGTTCTGCTGCTACCTACAATGTTCATAAATATTTACTAGTGCCTTTTAATTGATTAATTAATTACCCACTTGTAGTGGTAATACTGCATGTTCTATATACGCTGCCACGATTAATGTGGTCTCCAAAACACAATATTTTCATCTCTATATAGATCTGTGTGTGTGTGTGTGTGTGTGTGTGTGTGTGTGTGTGTGTGTGTGTGTGTGTGTGTGTGTGTGTGTGTGTGTGTGTGTGTGTGTGTGTGCGTGCGTGCGTGCGTGCGTGCGTGCGTGCGTGCGTGAGCTTTTTTTTTTTTTTAATCACCATCGGATTTTTTCGAAAAGCGTGCTTTATATAGTGGTAACACACATTAGATAGCATTCAGCCAATAAAGAAGAAACCCCAAGAAAACCTTTCTACAAATAGATCACTCGCTACAGGCGTCGTTTTCGCTAATACCAGTCCAGTAGAGAAATAGAATGCACGCCGTTTGCTAGCTGTTTACTAAATTTATTTCTAAGAGTCTATACGCCGCTGCACAATTGGAAGTTAAATATCTAGGTCTCCATGTTATGTTGCACATAACATGCTTCGTCTTGAGGTATCCAAACCATGCAGTTACGCTATACTATATATGTTTTTGTAAACTGTAAACTCCCGGTCATGCATTCAACGCCGCCGCAACAAAAGCACAGGATTGAAATCTCTACAAGGAAGCATATTACGCTACTGCACAGAAAGGATCTTGGCTGCAAAAGCTCTGGTGCACCAAAACTGCAAACTTAACAGCGGAGCTGTTTACGGCGAGCGTCAGTCCGTAATCTGTGAGTAGAAACTATCATCATCATGAACCGGCACGCGCTCTCTTCGTCCTCTTCTTCATCTTCTGCTTCGCTCCCAGAACAGGTGCGCCGATTTGTTCGGCGCACGATTGTGATAACTCTGATGGGTTAGAGAACGAGTACAGAAAGAGAGAAAGAGAGAGAGAAAAAAAAGAGAGAAAGAAAGAGAGAAATTCCTGGCGAAAACATTTTCTTGTCGAGGCGGGATTCGAACCCGCGTGCCCACGATCCAAAAGTGAGCATCGCAACCACTTGGTTATCCAGGCACGCTAGAGGAGCGCATAACGTAGCCTTGTAAATAGGGAAGCGAGTGTGAGGAGCAGAGGTGTGAGGGTGAGGAGGAGAGAAAGGAGGAGAGGAGAGAGTAAAGCATAGCACAGAAAGACAGAGAAATAGAGAGAAATACGGGGAAGAACGATAGAAAGAGAAAGAAAGATAGAGAATCAAAGAAAGAGACAGAAATAAAGAGAGAGAGAGAGAAGGAAAGAGGAAGCGACAAATATATTGCCACGCCCACTTGTTCGTTTATTTTTAGAGAGAGAAAGAGAAAGGGGAGAAAGAAAAAAAATATATAGAGAGCGAGAAAGAGAGAGAAAGAAAGAAATAGAAAGAAAAAGAAACAAAATGAGATAGAAAAAACAGAGAGAAAGAGGAAGGGAGTAAGAAAGAAAGAGAAAAAATAAACAGAAACAAGGAAGGCCACTGAGCTCCTCTGTTTATTCAGGCTTGGCACCACTGGGGCGCAGCTAGCTATCTTGAGGCCTTAGTGACGTGAATTCGATTGGTTCCGAAACTCGTATATTTACACTTCATGCCTGCAATGCAGTTCATGAGTAAGTGTGCTTATATTATTTAAAGAAGCTCCAGGACCCCCGTCCACCTGTGTGCGAATTACAGAAGGGTCCAGCGTAAAGCAGAGTCGTGTGAAAACGCTTTTCGTGTGCCTTCGACACGCAAACTTATTTCTCGTTTAGCGGCGGTAACCATTCAACGTTTCTCGTGTTCTGCGCACGCCGTTGGGATGTGCTCGCCTCCGCTACAATCATGTACACCGCTGATGTCGCCCTGCCTTTATTCTTGGACGATGTATGTTCTAAAAAAAAAAAAAAAAAGAAAGCGATCTGGCTCATTCAATGTATAGCTCGTGGTGCCAGCTTGAGAACGTCTTTTCTAATCGTCAGCGAGATCGTATATCCTGCAAAGCGCGCCGCGTCTCACACACCACCAGCAACAAGCGTTGTCGGCCACAAAGGTGCGGCTACACTGAGCCGAGATCGACTATTAAATATGGTCTTTTAGCCGCAGATATTCTAACTCTGCTGCCATCGGCATTGCTTTCAGTAACGTTGTCTCAGTATAGGCCGTTCAACTGTAGGTTCAACCCTTACTTTGAACTTTTCCAAGACATTAGAGCGCCGTTATTCTCCCGTGTAACGTGGCAAAGCGCTTTCACCAGCCGCAGTCACGTCGGAAACCCGCTCCAGCGGTCGAGCCTTCGCGGTGCGCGATGCGGCAGCGATCGCCGTGCGGCCACCGTGAAAGCGCTGGCTTCCTGCATCGAATCTCGCAGGCGCATCACGCCCGCCCGTTGAGGGGCGAGGGCCCAAGGCTGGAGCCGTGTTGGAGCGCGCGCCCATGCCTGGGTGGGACTGCGGCCGAAAGCACGAGCGTGGGCGTGCAGCGCGGCGTGCCAGCCTTGAGCGGCGGCGCCGGCCTTCCTCGATCCCCTCGTTTGCCACGCGAGCTTGGCCGCGCTCGCGCTTTTCAGGCACGCAATGGCCAAATCAAGGCCTGCACTGCACGTCTCGCGGGCCCCACGAATCCACGTCCTGCATGTCGGGGCCAAGATGGCTCTTCGGAAGCTCTTTCTCGATCGGTGAGCTTGCCACGCTAAAGTGACCGAAACTTCAGCATATCTTCAGCATAGATGCATGTATACTGGTCCTGCGTATACCGCTGCATCGCGCAATGCCTAGGAACTAACCGCAGGATTTTTAAGCACCCAAGTGTGCGCGTGTGTATATCTCTCTTTTATTCTGTCTCTCTTTTCGCCCCCTTATCCTTCCTCTCAGACCCGAGTGCCGGGTAGCAAACCGGACGTGCGTCTGGTTAACCTTTCCTTGCTCCGCTCTCCTCTCTACTGGGAGGAAATAAGAGTGAGTGATTCATTACACTCACAGGAATTAACCTAAGACTAAATATGCACTCCAGCACAGGGTGTGCCGACGCGCCATTCAGGGCTCAGAAATGTCCCATTTCTGGTGCACCACAGTATATCTACGAGATGATCAAAATATCAAAATGAAACGGCATTCAAACCAAGAGACCGGTTTTAAGAGGTAAAATTATTGGACAATTCCGTCGTTAAAAGTTTTGCAAGTACACTTTTACATTAGCTACTCAGTAATTGTTGCGTGCCGGCATTATGCAAGTATGTGCCTACGGTCACAAAGATTCACACAGATTTTTTAAGAGTTCTGCAGTGCCCTCATTTTGCTGAAAGAACATATATATATAAGTTCCCCAAGCTGTGCATGTCATTATTCGTTGCAATATATGTGAAGCTGGCTCGATGTTGGGCGGTGTATTCACCTATAATTACCGGCTTGCATAAGGCATAATAAGGACATCATACCGTGTCAGCCCTTCAGATTTTCACGTCATCGTCGACGCTGTCTGTTTTGTCCGCAGAAATCCCACTCGCCTCTCGTGCAGCCAGAAGGGTAGCCTTCTTCAAATCTGCTGATCCGGAGTATACTTGCGAAGCCTAGCTGGGAAATAAAGAAAAGGAAGGAGGTTGATCAGAGGTTAACTAGCGGAATCAAATTAATACCAGGCTGCGGAGGTCACTGAATATATTTCGGGGCATAGAATTTACGCGTTCACATTAAGCGTTTCTTCCTTCTTTGTTTGGACCAGTTCATGCATAGATAATAATAATCGCTGAGGTTTTACGTGCCACAACCGCGATATTATTACGAGGCACACCGTAATGGGCGGCTCCGGATTGATTTCAACCACCCGGGGTTCTTTACATGCACCTAAGTATGCAAGGGTGTTCTTCCATTTCGCCCCCATCAAAGTGCGGCCGCCGTGGCCGGGGATCAAGTCCGCGTCCTCGAGCTTTGCAGTGCGACAGCTTTCCTGCTAAGCTACACCACGGTGGGTCTCTGTGCATGGAAAACTAAACGAACGTTCACGCATTCTTCCTCATCATAGAAAAGTTTCACTTGCACGAAGACGCAATTAATAGCACAAACAAATGCATTCGCGCCATGAAAGCAAAATGTCGAAAGCAAATATGTAAAATGTTATGTTCATAAGAAGGTGCGCTGTGCATACAAGGGCACATCTTTACCATGGGGATCGAGCATATTGGGAAACAAAGTACTACAATGACATTCCTATCGAATTAAAGGGAGGAGTGGTCGTAGTAATGCTTCGTTTATATGTGAACGTCTTAATTCGCGTTACTATTAATTTGCTAATTATTCATCGAGGATATTTACTGATAGCACGGGTGTACCGACTATTTGTCCGTTAAGTGCAGAAGCCTTCGAAAGAAAGGTGCACATACATGTAATGTTCACATCTAAACGTCCACAATTTCTAACGTAGTTGTGCTTTGGCTCTCCAGTCAATATATTTACAGTTTTCGTTCACTTCTCATAGCTTCAAGAAGATGTGAGCCGTAGACAGTGATGATTTAGGTGCACGTTAAAGAACCCCAGGTGGTAGAAATTTCCGGAGCCCTCCACTACGGTGTCTCTCATAATCATATCGTGGTTTCGGGACGTTAAACCCCAGATATTATTATTATTAGACAGTGGCGTCGTGCCTTTTCATAAAAGGAAAAAGTGATCACAACTGCTTTATGCAGGGGTAATTATGCCTCTCCTACTCTGTATGAAACTTCATTATCTGCGACAGCGAAATGAGTGCACTCTGTTCGGGAGTGAGGACTCGTACGAGCATCTATACTCCTGAACTAAGGAGTTAATTGCCGCTACTCTACTGCTTCTTGCAGCCTTTTTAACTAAAGGAAGCATGCAGTTCGCATTTCTTTTTCATGAAATTTGTTTTGCGAATCGTCAGCTGAAACACACTTTATTCTCCCCACCTTATCTTTCATCCCGTGTCGTTCATATATAGCTTCAAAGTTCAAGTGCCGTCGTTCTGACATCATCAACGCGTATTTCCACGTGCCGAAGACGTCGTCCTAATGGAATGCACTCCCCGCCTCCATCACCCGCGCAATCCTGATCTTGCGTCACTTAAGACTGCCATTTTGAACTTGTAACACCACTAATCATTGTAGCTCCGCAATGATATTGAAAGTATTTGAATAAATAAATAAATAAATAAATAAATAAATAAATAAATAAATAAATAAATAAATAAGCGCGATCGAATCAAGTGTTTTTAACGAGTTTCGTGCCGCCATTAAATAAAAATAATAATAATTTTTGTGGCTTAACGTCCTAGAACCATGACTTGATTATGACAGACGCCGTAGTGGAGGGCTTCGGAAATTTTGACCATCTGGTGTTCTTTAAAGTACACCTAAATCTAAGTACACGGGCTTGCAGCATTTTCGCCTCCATCGAAAATGCGGGCGCCGCAGCCGGGATTCGATCTCGCGACCTGCGGGTCAGCAGTCGAGCACCATAACCACTAGACACGTGGTGGGTATTAAATAAATAAAAATAAACAGCATGGGGCGTTTCATCTAAAGGTTTCCCGGTGGTTCTACATTTAGTTTTTTTTTTTTTTCTGTGTGTGCTTCTTCTTAAACAAAAAAGAATTTGCTTGCAGGTAAACGGATGGTGAAGCAGCTTCACGTATATACCGTCAAAGATGTAAGTCTCATATTTCTGCGGATGTCTTTTTTTTTTTTTAATAAATGTTTTCAAGGAGAGGTTGGTGCCTATATAAGCGTGTGGATCTGGCCATTCTTCTACTCGGACATGATACTGTTCCTCGGAATGTTATTAGCAAGCACAACAATTGACAGAAGGACACACAGACGGTCTTTACTTCTGCTGTATAGATTTACTTTATGGTAACTATAATAACTATATTGATTTACTTTATGAACACTCTATAACAACTATAAGAATAGTGTCTCCGGTGCGCTTCAAACGAAAGATTCATAATGAACCCGAACCAAGTAGGCCAACTCGTGATCCTGTTCCTTTGCTCTTCCCCCGGTGTACCTATATACACAATCGCGCAGCAATCATTTAAACCCTGCAGCGTTCCGACGCACTGCCTAATTCTTTGCGCTGGATCACTTCGCGCCCGTCCGCAGATTGGATCGATGATTCCATTCGTCGTGTAAATCAAGTGATAAGAGTTCCAGACTGCGGCCCAGTGAAGCAAATCGGTAATTTAGGTAATGTATTTACTAGACAAGCCTGTGAAATCACTCCAGATACCGATGATGTGATGAGGCACGGAAAGATACAAGCGTTAAATATGTGTGATGTTGTTACATATGCGAAGACAAGAAGTATATAGTAGATTACACTTCTCCCTTTCCCTTCTTCCTTTTTTTTTTTTTTTTTTTTTGTCCGAAAGTTTTTCCGCTGATGGCAGAAGTTTACTGCCTGTCCACGATACATTCGCGTAATTGTCAATTTTAACACATTGGTTTAATAGCTTACTCTGTTGTGGTCGTCGTTGAACAACACCGATTTAACGATAATATTGCGGGATGATTGTCTGCAAGCGCCGCAAAAACGTGCAGCATTCGAACTATAAACATTATGTCGAATAGTGGTCGTCTGACGCGAACCCGCAACGTTTATTTTGTCTGATGTGTATCCCACAATGAACGCCGTCATAAAGATCCGATGCATGGTCTCTCGTATAGTAGATCAGCCGCGCCACGTACTACACACGATCGGCGTCGATGGCAGCGCTATAATTCTTGTTAACAGCAGTGCGAGAGCGGACGCTTATCGGCTCCCAATCGTGGTCGTGTTGGCGGGGTTAATATGCCGAGCAACGTAAGCCGAAATTACGATGCGTAATTGAGCGGGCCATAAATCTTCCGCGGCTATGTGCAGCGGCGCCTGACGGAATAATGACGCCCGTCGGTTCCGCGGTGCCGCGTCGGCCGTATCATTAGCGCCATACTGTCACAGCAGCCCACACTACACGAGCGTGGATACATAGGTGTCGCTGTCGTTAGCACTTATCGCTCGCGTGGTGGATGTGCGGTTACGCGGGGCCATAGGCACCACGAGGAACGTTGCTCGGGCTGTTCTCTTCGAGTGTATAACCGCTTAATGTAACGTCCTCCGTGTGCTTGTTGCGAATAACGTATAGGAAATGCCTTCTTTCGTGACGTCATTAATTGTCTCTCTTTGCCTCCTTTGAAAAGAAAAAGAAGAAAAAGTATTTCTTATACCATGACATTGCGCATTTGGAAACAGAAAGCGCTACATTTATTCACGGCGAGGGGAACAAGGCGAGATTTTTTTAACGAGTCTATCTTTTTCCATTCTTCCGCGTTTTTCCATTGGCGTTATCGTCAGTCACTCGTCGAGATGGATGATGAAATGAGACTCCAGGGAAATCAACCGTGACAAAATATACGCACCCTGTCTAAAGTAGTGTAAGCGTATATACAAGTATAGTCACACCCACTTATGACTCCAGTTGATGTGTCCCATACGAAAGCGGAATAAAACCTGTCACATCAGTGTACAGGGCCGCTTGCGAACAAACCCAAGTCCATGATGACGTAACGATTCTATTGCAATTCTTTCGTGTCGCTCGTAAAGGGAATAACGCTTCCAACCAAAGAGTGACGTCTACTACCGCGGATATTTCGGGACCAACACACATCGAGGATTAAACGACTGATGCTCGTTTTCCTCGTACGCTTGACGGACGGGGAGGACGAAGGTAAAACATGTATGAGTGATTATATAGAGCGGCGTTCCGTCTGCGTTATCAGCAAGATCGGACGGTGGTATGCGGTGGGTAGAATAGAATCGAACGAAAGGAACGCTTATACATTACACCGGCGCCAACTGACAATGCCTTATAACTTCTGTGGTGACTCGGGGACAAGTCATCTGCACAACTTTGAGATGCGAACGACAGCGTTTAATTTCCGATACACAGAGTACTGCTGAATTTTGTTGCTGCACCGCCATCGATCACCTCGTCCGCTTTGCCGGGTCGCGCACAGGAAGGTGAGGTTGGCCATCTCGGCTTTGTTTTCTTGCCGGCGGAGTTCTTCGGAGGAGCGAAACTCCTCTTGTTTGTGCGACCGGCGCGGGGATGAATGAGTCGTGTCCTTTCGCCCTCGCCTCTTCCCGGCGCCCCTGCATTCGTCATGTCCTGCATATAGAGGAGCGGTCCGCGTGCGCGCCTTAATGATGTAACGGCCGGCACGCATCTGAGGAGAAAGCCAATGAGGCTAGCGGCGCGAGGGGAGGTACAGCGCGCACATAATATTGGTTTCCGGCGCAGGATCGCCCATGCCTGCCTGCGGCCCTTTCCCGTCGTCGCGAGCGTCACGGTCGTTCCGCGCGCCGTCTGCGGGGCGCAAACTTTCATGCTGCCTGAGCACGTGTCGCAAAACAAAGTATTTTCCGCTTCTATTCCGACGAGCTCTTCCATGCATCCGCGCCGCAGATGCACCGCTGCGCTCGCCCGTCTGAAGGGGAGAAGACAAAAGGGCCCCCTCGGTGGAGGGGCGCGCGCAGCGAGAGAGCGGACAGTGAAATTAGGGCCAAGGTGAAACCGTGATTGTGGTCGGAACGCGCATGCTGCCTCTTCCTGCCCCGGATTCGAGAAGGGGGGCTCCGCTTTTGCGTTCCTCCACGGCGCCCGCTCTCTCGGGAACCCCTTTCGCCAGCGCGCGACGAAGGCTGCTCGCTCCCTCCCCCCTTCCAGCGACCCTTTCTCTTCTCTTGCTGCTCATGTTTTGCGTCTTCCGTATTCCTCGCCGAAACTTGGGGCGAATATTAAAATGAGGACGCCGAGCCCAGCTTTTTGAGAAGCAGAAATATATGCCAGGCAGGAAGCCAATTTCGAACCGAGCCGTGTTGCCTCCGTAGAGTTCCTTGAAATGTTATTTCTTGCGTACGCTGCTTTTTCTTCTTTTTTCCTCGATTCCTCTCTTTCTTGTTTCACTCATATTTCGCGCGATTTCGTTTTATTCAAGGTAGACGCTCGTGAGTGGATCGAGAAGGAGAAGTTTCCTCTAGATGTTGGGAGAAAGTAAATAAGAGGAACGATGACGAAGTGGGTGATTAAGGTGCTCGCGTCTCAAACGGAGGCAAGGCACGCGGGAGTCTTTCTAGACCATGCTATCCTTGAATGTTGGCTCTCCCCCCCCCTCCTTTTTTTTTCTTGATTGTTTTGAGTGTAATAACAATTTGTCATGTCAGTTATGGATACGAGATGGAGAGAGAGAGAGAGAGAGAGAGAAACATTTTAATGAAAAGCTGAAGATGTTTGCCTGGCTATTCGCCTGACATACTCCAGGTGCTGGGTCATATGACATGATATATACACTGATAAACGCGTAACACATACAGCCACACAAGTTTACAACGTTTCGTTCAGGCTCGTGGCCCGCAAGAAAGTCAACAGCGCTTTCGTGGCACGTAGCGCACAGGTGCTGCTTTGCCATGGGCCCAGAACATGTCGCAGCTCTAAGCACGAGCCCCGTTGAAGATGCAAGACCGCCTCTCTCTGATGCGTATCGCTTGCATTCACAAAGGACATGATTCAAATCTTCTTGGACGTTACATTGGACGCACTTGGGTGAGTCCGACAGCTTAATCTTGCTCCTGAAGTAGTTGGTGTATGCGACGTTTAGTCTGATGGAGAGGCACGATTCACAGCTCATTTGCACCCTCGCTGATCTCGAAGTTTCCATTCTACCGTGGATTTCTGTGCGTGCAAAGCTATTTAGCGTTTACGTTTGTCAATATTGATCGAATGGCAATAAAATAGGTACGAGGATTAGGCCTATTTTATTTATTTTCTTCCCTAAAATGTAGCCAGGTATTTGTAGGTGTTTACCGCCTCGCTGGAGGCGCAAGCGAGCCACGTTTTAAAGGCAGCAGCAGGCGATGGCAAACCTGTTTTCGTTTCACGGCCACTTGTGATTACAGGTGCAGGAGTCTCCTGGCGTCTCGTCATAAGCGATGTCGCCAAGCAAAAAAAGGGGGCACCTCCAGCGAGTGCCGTGACGAGCCAGAAAGAGGGTCGCGCCCAAGTGCCGCACCGTTCCGTCCAAGGGCGCGCACGTCTTCGCCACGGCGATCTTCGAGCACGCGATGCTCGGCCCGCGGCAGGATCCGCCAAGTATAAGTGCTCCGAGTCACTTCCTCCCGTCTAATTGCCGCTCGTGCGATGATCAAGACGTCCTCCCGCGCCAGCATTGGCGGCCGCCCCGCGTGGCAGGCGCCTTAACCCCAAACGATCGGCAAACGAGCGACCGAAAGGGAAAGGCTCGCGCGCCTTGTTCCACCCTTCATTGAAGAGGCCCAAGGTTGCGGGCACACATCCTGGGGCCGGCCATGGCGGCCGGTGATGTCACGCTCGCCGATAAGGACGCTCGGGTGGCGCTCGTCCAACGGCCTCCTGCCGGGCAGGCGTCCAGCAGGCCGCCCCGAGGCCTTGCCCCGCTGCCCGGAAGCCGGGGGAAAGAAAAACGCCGCTCTGGGTCAACGGGCGCCAGTGCCAGCGCGCGAAGACAAACAATGTGGCCATGTCGGTCGCCGCTTTCACTGGCAACATTGAAGGCACCCCGCGAATTGCGTCACCGGTGTACGGGCGCCGGAAGGCACAGCTGGATGCGCCAGGCGCCGCTGGCATATTGCCCCGACCAGCGGCTTTTACTCGTATCCACGAGCTTGAATGCATGTCCCGCCAAGGACGTGTCAATAAATGCTGTCCGTCGATTTCAATACAAGGCATCGTGCGCGATGCCATAACGTCAATTCGCTTTTCGCCCAGTCAAGTGAGCTTATTTACGCATTTACACCTCCTTGCAGATTCGCTGAGCAGTCTCGTATGCAGCCGACTCGCGTCCGTGTTTTCAACTCCCCTAATTTACTTTAAATAGCGTCTAAACTGAAGGATATTCACTAGACACACGCAGCTGAGAGAGAGATGAAAATGAGGGAGGTCGACCGGAAGAGAAGCTTCTGGTTTGCTACCCTCCATGTGGTAGAAAGGAACGGGGAGAAGGCAAAAAGAAAGAATAGCATAGAAATAAAGAAGTCATGGGAAAGAAATGGAGGTGGCGAAGTAAAGGAGGAGGAAACGAAGGCATGGCAGAGAGGCCAACCAAGCGCGCGTCCGGTTTGCTACACTAGTTGTAGTCAATGTAATAGGCCACTCCCGCGTAAAAACTGCCTTGACCGACTACTGCTTCGACGACTGCAGGTTCAGGCTGGCATTACGGAATTGCCTGCTCCGAAAGTGACCTGTCGTACCATAACCGCTATATCATTATGAGCCACGCCACAGTGAGGGACTCCGGATTAATTCTGACCACTCGGTGTTCTTTATCGTGCACCTAAACTTAAGAGCACACGGGTTCTTGCATTTCGCCCCCAGTAAAGTGCAGCCGCCAAGGCTGAGAATCGAACCCGCGCCATCGAGCTTATAGCAGCTGAAACGGGAAACAGCGCAGTAAACGACGACAAAGAAGGAACACACACACCACACCACACGAAGCGCTGACTTACAACTGAAGTTAACTTAGAACTGAACTAAGTTTGAGAATTGTGACGTGTTGGCTAGGAACCAAAATCAAATGACAAGAGAGATTATCGAAGCGCATCACATTTCATTGTTAAAAGAAAAGTGTGTTAGTAGTCCATCTGTTTTACTATCTGACAAAGAAATTTCGTATTTATCGGCTAACCGTATCAACTGAACCGCTTACGCCTTCCAGTCACGATGCACCATGTGGCGATGACCAAGGTTTCTGTTTTTTGTGTCTCTGTGTTTTTTCATGCTTTGTTTATGTCATTTTGTTTGTGACGTGGTGCGCCTAAAAGTGTATTTATATACTTTTCGCCCAAATAAATTTCAGTTGTAAGTCAGCGCTTCGTGTGGTGTGGTGTGTGTGTTCCTTCTTTGTCGTCGTTTACTGCGCTGTTTCCCGTTTCATCATGCTTTACCAACTAGCCAACAAGTTGACCTTACTATAGCAGCTATTGCCCGGCTATAAGCTCGATTGCGCTTCTATAAGCGAAGCTACGACGACGGGTGAACGGGCCGCTGAGAACAAATCGCATGAGAAGGTCGGAAATGTATACAACGCTAGTGGAAATTAACCGAAGCTTGAAGCAAGGATGCCACCCGTCTCCGTTCTGAGCCAGTCCAGCTCAGGGAACAAGAAACCCTTACGCGGTTCCGAAACGACGGATAATTTCATCAGACTTGCTCAGTGACCGCGTTTCATCTCCTCCATTCTTATTCTAGCTTTGAGTTAAGGGCACGAAAATACGACTATAAGTTTATAATTATACTTGTGTATTACGTCCGTAATGGGCAAAAGATCCGTCGGCTGAGGTACATATCCGAAAGACATAGAGCAGACAACGCAGTGGCTTTACAAAGACTTGCCAACGCATGCGACTACGAAGCGTTATATCCATCCCTTACTTTTTTGCACACAAATATAGAAATAAAGGATGAGTAACGATGACGTACCATTTCAACAGCAGGTCATATCAACAGTTACGCAATGTAAATAGAGAAGTCAATAAATAAACATTGCGAACAGCCTACTCAAGCATCCACAAGATAATTTGAGGATCAAATTGAAGCAATACATCAACAAGGAACACCGTGGAGCTCCAATAAAAAAAAAGAATCATAAATTGGCTTCGGCTCGCCCAAGATCGGATAAACTGGAGGTGGTTGGGAAATACTTTCGTACTGTAGTGGACATAAAATAGGCTGCGAAGGATGATGATGATGATGATGATGAAATAGGAAACATTCGAAGAAATTCGTAAAATGCAACCGGCGGCAGCGTTGACATTTTGCAAGTGTCATTCCGTGTTTAAAATTGAGGACCTTGCGGGGTCCTGAAGCACACCACGTGCTTGGTGAAAAAATAAAAATAAAACACAGAGTGGAAAGCAGACGCTGCTGTGAACTGCTCAGCAAAATCTTGCAGCCGTGCGCGGGTAGGAGCGTTTACATGCGGAGCACGAGGTTGCCACTTTCCCAAGCGCGCTGTCTTCATACAAAGGCCCGTCCCCACTCTTTTCGGTGGGCGGGACGCCAGCTGTATGTCGTCATAGAGCAGATTGCTGCTATTGGCCGACAGCTGACATAAACCAAGAGCGCCGTTTGGATTAGATGCGCTTCTTGCCACGGGGTGCTGCCACGCGAGCCACGAACGCCTCGCGAGCCATGAAACCCGCGAAAACACGTGCAGAGCGCGAGCAGTGTGCGGGCAATGCAAAGGGAACTCAAAGCGACGTGAAGGGGAGAGCGTGAGAGGGGACCAGTCGCGTTACGAGTTTTCTCTCCATATTTATCGGCAGCGCCCCTGCTCGGCGTGCTAAAATCAGAAAGTAGCCGCACTAGGGAGCACAGGATTTACAACGGGAGATAGCGATCACGTTTGATGACGCGCGCTGACATAGCTTCTGCTCCCCTTGTCATCCTTTCCTGTGTAGCTTCCACAGCACTCGTCGGGACGACAGCAGAGAGAGAGAGAGCTTAAAGCCTGCGACAAATCCCTCTAACTCCGCCCGTTCTCGAGGGATTCGAAAAAAAAAAATTTGCAGCGATCGATTCATGAAGCAGTAAGCTCCTATACTGAGGTTATATGATGATTACTTGGAAAAGTGGTTCAGGACCCCTCTAAGTTGCATTTATTGATAATTATTTTATAGCTACTATTAGCGCGTTGCAGAGCCTGCATGTGTTGGGCTCTGCTTTCGCTAACAAAGGAAGTAAGATATGAAAGGCTCGAATGTTTCCTGTGACGGCATCGAGAACTGTAGTGGAAGATTATAAACGATTATTTTGTAGTATGTTAACAAGGCCCAATAACTGATTGTTTACTGTTTACCTTGAAGATTGTGATGTGTTGCAAGGCTGTAATCAAGATAAGCGAGAGCAGGCTTTCCTGATAGAACGGTGTTCGTGCTTTCGGAGCAAGTTTATCAAGATTTTATTATTATTATTATTATTATTATTATTATTATTATTATTATTATTATTATTATTATTATTATTATTATTTCCATAATTTCATCAATCTAGTTCTTTCAGATGAACCGTTATAGGTGCGGTAAAGAGAATGTTGCCAGTTGGGCCAACGTGTAGATATTAGATTCGAAGCAGCTTTTGCTCGGGGCTGTGTCCGGCGGTGGCGTCCGCGCTCCACTGCGCATGCGCCTACTCTCTCTCCTCTACTCTCCTACGCTCCCCCCCCCTCTCGTGCGCTTCATTCTCTCCTGCGCAACGCCGCGATGAGCGCCAGCGCATGCGCGTCCCCTCCTCCTCTCTCTCCTCTACTACGCTCCCCCCATCTCGCGCGCCTGTCGACCGCGTTCCCCGCTCGCCCTGTGAGAATTAACGGCCAGGCTAGAGGGAACACACGACGCGCGTAGCGTTCCTCTTCGCGCTCCACGACGCTTTGAATGGATGGATGCAGTTTACGGCGCGGGACTTCGCCCCAGCTTAAGAACCTGGCGAGCCAGCTCCTAAAAAAAATTACACCATCTCTCGCTCAAGCGAACCATCTCCCCGCTGCTTCGCATCCACAAATGGTTCCCTTTAACGGGAGATGCATGGTGTAATTTTTTTCTTAACTTTCCCCGCGGTCATAACGTCTAAGGATTCTCGATTTTCTCCTCGAATTATGCAGTTCGCTGCTTCTTTCAAAATGAAGTTTTTCATCGCTATCAAATTAAGTAGGCGGTCTTTTTGATGCCCATTTATTTCTCTTTGGGCGTAGTGCTTCTGGAGTATGGACGGCTGCATTGTGGCCTAAATCCTGGCTACATTTAATAAATATGAGATGATGCGGGGAATGTAGAAAGAGGTTATGATGCTGGCGCTAATGTACTTTAGCCAATGCAATTATCTGTTTAAAATCAGAGATCTTCTCGAGATGGGCTGTTAAGCAATGTTCGATGGGCCGATTAGCACTGAAAGGAAAAGTACTCCCCCAAACAAGACGGCGCAGAATGACATCGGTTGGCCTCCAAGGAAGTCAGAAAAGCGGGTGTTAAAATTAGCTGTAACACAAAAACGTGATTCATTCGAAACGGGCGGCTAAGGCGTACACAGAAAGGAGGAAACGGTCAAGTTGGCAATCGCGGAGCAGTTGAAAGAAAACGGCCAGAAGCCGCCGAAAAAGAAGGTTGTCCGAGAAGCAGAGGCGGTATAAATTTGGTCGCAAATTATGGCAACAAGAAAGCCTACGGAAACTTGCGAATACGGTTACAAATAAATCACGACATAAAATCTTCAGAAAGAAACAAGGGGCAGTGCCCTGCTACTTGAGTCCGGAGCTGGCTGGCGAGAATAGTATTTAAAGCGGAAATGTGGGCTAGCTGGAACTTCGAACCCGCCATATTCCAGAAAAGAAGAAATGACACGGGGGAAGGGGGCTAGCCCCTCCTTGTAGTTCCGTCTTTGCACTGCGTTCTAAGTGGGAGAGGAAGTCGGGACGAGTGGAAGGGCGGGGGGTGAAGCGGATTCGCTCCCCTAATGGAGAACCCTGCGCACGCGTATACTTGCAGGCACAAAACCATACCGGAAAAGTATTCGCAAAAGTAGAAAGACATCGCATCAGTCCGGCCGCGACTCGTCCAGCCAGGAACGGCGAAAATGGTCGCCGCCTGGAAATTCTGACCCTTCGAGCACGTTCGACGCCTTCCATCGTTAACATGGTTCCCTCCCAGTAAATATAGGCGCATGTTAAAATCGATTAAGCATCGGAAAGCTGGTGCGGCAACCTCACAGCGGCGTCGCTATTCGTCTTTCGTTTTTACGTCTTTCGTTGCTTGCCAAAGCTGATCTCTTGTAGCCGTTTGGCTGCTGCAGAAGCAGTATAACTTACCTATTGCTACAGAACATTCTTCTTTAAAGCCTCTTTGAGGATGACCTATGTCTGAAAACACCAGGTATACACAGACGCGGGATATTTTACTTGCCCAAGTCACGCACACCCAGGAGCTGCCCGTTGCATTCTCGACGAAGTTGGCAGCTTCGGTTTTAGCGGTGTGAACGTCGCCGAAGAAAGAGCACCATCCACCGAACAAGTGCCAACGCGGCTTGAGTGAGATTGCCCAAGTTATACTCGAAGTGGGCATTTAAAGATAAAAATGAAAGAACGAATGGTGATAGCAGTGCGAACATCGTGGAAAAATTCTTAAGTCAAATTCGTATGGAGTAGCAAAAAAAAAAAAAAAAAAAAACCCTGCAAGGTCATGATCGCGCGCTGCATTACACACAGTGCGGAATTAACACTGTCCCCCCTCTCTCTTTTTATTCTTGGCAGTTAACTCCGTATATATAATTCAGAATAAAATAGGCTTTCCCACGAAACAGCACCTTCCGGGGATAAAAAAAGGGAGCAGCATAAGTGCAACAAAGTTTCTTCTGAAATTGAGAGCATGCGCTGTCGCTAAAAGAGCGGAAGCCGAGCGCACAATTCGCAACGCCGTTCACGTGCGCTTGGTGCGTGCTTCCTCGAAGCATTCTTGGCTCGTTACTACAGCAATACCTTGAACGCTCTATAGAGGCCACTCGAAATGAGCAGTGGCTGCATTGCACGCGTGCATACACTCTGCCGTCCCATGCAGCGCAAGCGAGCGGACGATCTGTGCTTCGCAAAGCACAATGCATGCAGCGCGTCCGCGCGTCGCGCCAGACTTATCCCCGGAATTTTGCTTTTAACAGCATATCACCGCGCGCGCGCGCGCGTTTGTGTGTGTGTGTGTGTGTGTGTGTGTGTGTGTGTGTGTGTGTGTGCGCGTGTGTGTGCGTGTGTGTGTGTGTGTGTGTGTGTGTGTGTGTGTGTGTGTGTGTGTGTGTGTGTGTGTGTGTGTGCGCGCGCGCGCATATATATCGCGCACAAAATGCGCCATTTTTCATTGGAAAAACTATATCGCACAAAGTCTTCAGTGAGTGCATGAAGGAAGCTATCGGAGTATTGCGTCCGTATACAGCGCACAGGGAGTACGTTATTGAAGACGGAAACACAACAAAAATGTCATGGTATCGTCTCGTCGCGATATGGTCCAGAATTTTGAAGGTATGCCACGTGATGGCAAAAGAAACGAAGGAATGATATAGTAATTCCTGAATTCGTGGGGTTTTATGGCAAAACCACTAGGCACGCCGTAGTGGGGGACTCCGGCTTGATTTCGATCACCTGGGGTTCTTTAGTGCGCCTACAAAATCTAAGTAGACGGGTGTTCTTTGGATCTCGTGCCTATCGAAATGCGGCCGCCGTGGTAAGGAATCGACCCCGCGCTCTCGAGTTTATCAAACGAAGCAAGCGATCAAGCGCTTGATGTCACACGTGCGGCATTCCTAGCTACACATTTCTCCGACGCTACGTGTGTGAAGCGGCACTGGGGGCTGAAAAAAAAAAAAATGTCGCAACTTTGAAAACGTGTTTCTTTAAGGCCAATTTTCATTTTCTGTTCCCGCCATTTAAAAATTTGTTTGCAAGAATATTTGCCTGTCTTGTCTATTTCTTTCATTAGAAAGTTTCGGGCAATTTTCGAAATGCGCACGGACGTTCGCTTCATGGTACACCTCAAGTCCTCACTCTAGATCATTTTACTGAGCCACTTTACTTCCAACGGATAACCTCCAGGCAGCGTGAGGAAACATGAGGACCTCATGGAATGCAGCCATAGTGGTACATTCAGTGAATGACAATAAAAGCAATCATATATATATTTTTTAAATCTTACGATGAGTGAGTTGAAAAGTTACGGTAAATATTGCAATTTTTTCTTGTTTTCTATATCTGGATTTTCAAGCTGGAACGGCTTCGCACTAATCGTCTTGACTGCGTTAATTACGTAGCTTGCTTAGTTTACAGAAATATCAAATCGTTTCGCATTGTGGCTCTCAGTTGCATGTTGTACGGGCTAGCTTAAAGGAGTACTGACACGATTTTGAAGTGCAGCAAAACGGACGTTTTTGGTTTCCTTGGCATGTAGTGTTAACGCTTTCCCCGCACCGCATCCGGGAAACACGTATACATATTTAACTTTGATTTTAAAGTTTTCGTCTCCCAGCATCTGCAAGGCAGCTTCACCGCATGGAGAGCCCTATGACGTTTCAAGTCAGCTCACTTGGTTTGCGAAATCTGGGTTCTGCATGCAGCCTAAATCACAGAAATCGCTGTCGGAGGCACTGGACGACAGTTCACTCATCATGAACCACGTTCGACTGACAGCAAAGGACAGCAGGTGCATATTTCGTGGGTTGCAGTCTGCCCGTGACGTCACGGGCCGACTTGACACGTCACTATGAAGCCGCCGTCTCGAAACCGAAACCGTAACTGCCGGTTGAAAGAAGCGGTATTAAAAATATATGCAATGCATCCCCAGGCACCACGACACTCTTTTTAGGGTTATCGACATCCGTGCTTTCATTTAGAGCAACAATCCGAAAAATTTTAAAATTCATGTCAGTACTCCTTTAAGATACTTCTTTGGTTCAGTATATGCGAATAAAAAATGAGAGAGAGAGAGAGAGAGAGAGAGAGAGAGGGAAGTTGTACCCAGTTTGCTATCCTACGCGGGGGAAGGGGAAATGAAATACCCATATTTTAACTGCCTATTTTCAAGTCACCCTTTAGAACCCAAACATAAAGTTATATATTCGAAATGAAAATAAAGAAAAGTTGGCATGTATACTGCGTTATTCTCGCCCGCTGTCTATACCAGAAAAAAATTAATACACGGCGGCCTCATATTCTCGGTTATACGGCCCTATAAACCAGCTACTCTTACACCCATTCGAAAATGTACTTGCAAACATTACACGTTTTGCTCATGACTGGCATGTCTCCGAAGATTCGTTGAGGAAGAATATTGGTTTGGTGAACTGTATAGTTTCCCAATAAGGCGACTTGGTGCGCGACAGATGATTCTGTCACGTTGACATCCCTTGAATGTCTGCAGATTCACGCAGTCGAAAATTTCTCCCTTATTTCACGTTTCCCCACCTGCTTATGAAGTGTTGCAGGACAGCATGAAAATGCTGACGTTAAGTGAAACGAACGAGGTGGTGTTTGTGATCTTATCCACATCCTATACGTAGTTTACTTGGTTAGATGATCGTTGAAACGTAATTACCAGAGAAAGAATGATTTTAGCAGGTCTGTCAAGAATTTAGCATCAACAAATTAGCCGCGATGAGGGTGGAATCGAAAGAAATAAACTCGGAAGAACCTTTCGCTAAGCGGAGAAAAACTCGCGGATTCTGGAAAAGGAGCTCCCAGTCTACGCACGAGGTACACCTCCACCAGAACAAAGTGTGCAGGCAGGGAGCACTGCATAGGCCTCATCTATTAGCCCGAAACGCTGCTGCGATGCGGCCTATTTTCTCGTAGGGAGCCAAGGAGACGGGACACCGGTAATCCACCAGATGCCGCCAGCACACGGCGATCAACTCTGACTTTCACGGGCTGTTGTTCGTGACGTTTACAAGGTCGATCCAAATAGGTCGCGAAGCTTCGGGCGAAAAGCGGTTCAGAGCCTACTGCCAACGACACCAGCAAGGAGAGTTATAGGTCCTGCGATTGAAGCGCGACTATGTTTGGAGAGAACAAACACCAATAGCGAAAAACCAAGTTTTATTCAGTGGCGAAGCAATCGTTATGTTTTACAAATGACATTTATTTCCCGAACAATATTATGTAGGTGCGATGTGCCAACAATGTATGACAGTGTTTAATGATTACGAAAAACCTTTTTCTTAGCGTCCCCTGAAGAGAGGCACACGTCATTGTTATTCAGTGCAGCCCTTACGGTGCATGGAAAGGCATCCTCGTAAAGTTCGTCTGCGACGACACGCCCCCTCACGTGTTCTGGTGTTTCGCATTCTCTGAATTATTGTGGTGAGAATTTGATTTTTGCTGTGCGCGGAGTTGCGAGGTGCGTTTCATCGTTGGTGAACGCGTTGATTACGGTGTTCAACGGGCAGCGCGACGACGCGGCGAACATCTACCGTTGAACGCTTTCCTCGGTACCCGCGGAAGCGATGTGGTGTGCAAGGATGCAATAGCTACGCGCCTACGCCTGGCGACCCATCTCTTCTAGATAAGACACGGGGGCAACGGTTCGGAGTAGTGTGCTTGCTGGATTTTCATGGATCAGTATTCCTGCTGCCAGGTTTCCTTCGTGAACACGCAGTGCCTACTATATTTCCTGTTATCGGTGAGCAGATCGCTAAGTTATCTGTCGCGCTACAATTTGCAAGCCTGTATATGTTGCACGTAAGGTTAATTTACCAGAACGTAAGGCAAAACTTAGTGCACGTAGTGTACGCACTTATTGTACTTATTACGACACTTGTTGCTCATTGTGTAGGGTGTAATAAAATTGTGTTATTGTGACCATTGAATAAAACTGAAATGTCGTCATTTTGGCGTGACGAGGCGTCATTTCTTCTCGTTAGGAATGAAGCACACAAGAAATGCGCATTGTTGGCCCTCCGATCCCCGGCCCAGCTACGGACTCCCCCGACCGGAAGTGGAGGGTCACGTGACGGCGAGGCCGCGGTCCAAAAGAGCGGTTTGGTCCGTCGTCTGGATCCACCATTGCTCAGTATGACGAACATAAGTCACTGGTGGTAACATGAAATTATAGACATGCATGTAATGATTTTCATGTTACCATCTATGTCATTATGTTCGTCATATAGTCTTGTCACACAAAGCCAATTTTGTTGTATATCAAGCTAGCGAACCGGCCGCGAACGCACCATCAGCGCGACATGTAAATCATGCTGTACAATAAATGCATGTCACGATTTTCATGTTACCACGTGCCATTCACGTTTGTCATACAGTCACATCACGCAACATCAATTTTGGTGTATATCAAGCTAGCGAACCGCCCTCGAGCGCATCATGAGCGTGGCTTGTAAATCATGCCGTACATGACATGCATATCACTATTTTAATGTTACCACCTGTCATTTACGTTCGTAATGCAGTCGCGCGACACAATACAAATTTTGGTGTATATCAAGCTAGCGAACCGGCCGCGAGTACATCATGAGCGTGGCAAGTAAGTCATGCCGTACATGATATGCAAGTCATGAATTTCATGTTATCATCTGTAATTTACGCTCGTCATACAGAAATGCCTTGGTACATATTTAATTAATCAATAATTTTGGTACATATCCTTTTAATTAAGCGGCCGCGAGCGCCCCGAGATGATGTAATGTAAATCATGTTTGACATGACCCTTACAAAAATGGCTAGTAATATTGAGTAGACCACCTAGTAACCATCTAGTGACATTGGTGACCGTCTAGTAACATTTGCGATCTAGTAACATTTGTCAATAGACCGTCTAAAGACCTCCTTCTTACTTTTCTATAAGACTATTTTATGTAGACCGTCTAAAGACCTGCTTCTTACTTTTGTATAAAGACTATTTTATGTAGACCATCTAAAGACCTCCTTCTTATTTTTGTATAAAGACTATTTTATGTAGACCGTCTGAAGGCCTGCTTCTTACTTTTGTATAAAGACTATTTTATGTAGACCGTCTAAAGACCTCCTTCTTACTTTTGTATAAAGACTATTTTATGTAGACCGTCTGAAGGCCTCCTTCGTACTGACCTCAAAATTCGCTAATTAAAAAAAGTCGTTGAATGTTAGGCGGATTTTTAGTAAAAGATAGGTGTGCCTCAGTGGTATCTATAAGCCCACCGCAAATTTATACGTACACCATGAATGCTTGTTGCTCAATTACACGGAAAAGAAGTGTCCCATCTGAGCTACATTGGAGGTGAAGATGTGGTGCCTATATATACTCGGTGACCAAAGTTTGGTTGTGAAGAGCGGGTGGCGAGCGGCTGTCAGTGTGAGTGTTGTATTACTTTGCGAATGTTGTGTGCATGTTTGTGCACGTGTGATCGAGTTTGCGTGTTTCGATGCTAATTTAATTATAGATTCTCTGGCGCATGGTGCGACAGCGAAAAGCTCCGCTATGGATGTAAACAAATGCTCCCCTCAGTCCATCCAAAACCTCCGTCCTTAAAGGGGGTAAATTTTTTACTCCCCTGGACGGAGTATATAAAACCCCCATAGGGGCGGGCGCTAGAGGACGAGTCCATTTACTCCCATCTCGGCTTTTTTTTGCTCACAGTGATAGGGTGTCTGTTGAACATTGTTGATAGGGCGTTACTACGAGGTCACCAGACAACCTATGAACATGAGTCTGTTCAAAGTTGGTGGCCAGTTACAGCCAGAGCGTTGATTGATTGTTGGTACAGACGTCTAAAGACAGTTGGTAGACACTCTTGTGATTGTTGGTAGGTTCTAGTAACAATTGTCTTTAGACCGTCAAGTTAATGTTACCAAATATTTTTGTAAGGAGACATGCGTGTCATGATTTGCAGGTTAAGACAGTTACTTATGTTCGTCATACACTCTTGTCACGCCGTACCAATTGTGGCATATATAAAGTTAACAAGGCGGCCGCAAAAGCACCAAGACAGTGGCGTGTAAATCATGTGTCATGACATGCATGTTATGATTTTCATGTTATTACATATCATTTATATTCGGCATACAGTCATGTTATGCCATGTCAATTTTGGTATACATCCCATTAACGAAACGGGCAGGAGAGCACAAAGTCGTAGATAGATAGATAGATAGATAGATAGATAGATAGATAGATAGATAGATAGATAGATAGATAGATAGATAGATAGATAGATAGATAGATAGATAGATAGATAGATAGATAGATAGATAGATAGATAGATAGATAGATAGATAGATAGATAGATAGATAGATAGATAGATAGATAGATAGATAGATAGATAGATAGATACGTTTAAAGTGGCAGAAGCTTGCTAAAAAATGCTTCGAATTTATTCCGGCTGTGAATTAGCAAAGGCAGCTTTGCCCGATTTCCGCCGGTTTCTGCACCCAAGCGCAGCACCCAGGTATTCTTCGATGCCTTGACAGGCTTGTGATGTAAGTGAAAACGATATCGAATGTAGTAAAGTTCCTGCACGCTTTTCTCAGGCTATAAAAACAATCGCCCTCCAAAGCGCCCTGCGTCAGCGGCCGGGAGACACTAGCGAGGTGAGCGAGTTGGCCCGTTTATGTGGCGAAGCTACCGAGAGCGCGCGGCGGAGAAGAGAAAAGGAATGCTGTACTTTTCCCGTTCTAGTCACTACAAGCAGCTGATGAGCGGCCATTTTCTGAATGCATGGGCTTCTATGGAAGCTTCGCTACCAGTTACATTTACCTTGACGTTTACGTGTTCGCGCCGTCTAACCGCTTTCTACTATGTTGCTGAACAAGGTCTACGATGCGTCACACTTGTCATATCTCATTGCGAAACCACTCCGTGGCGTCACACGGCAAAAAAAAAGAAAAAAAAGAAAACGAGGATGGCCGACCTGTTGCTGCAGGACGCGGAAGTCGCACACGATTGGAGAAAAAGCGCGGACAGTTCGCAGTGCAGATTGTTCAGGGTGCTGGGTGCCTCCGAGAGACGTCATTTCTCAGCGCGCAATATGTGGCACTTAATTTTTTTTTCCTCCGGATGAGGCGGAGAAGTCTCTAATAACGACCTTGTGCCGACTCGGTCGCGCTGCTGACATACGTACGATACTCAGAGCGAGGGAGGAGTCGCGGCGGCTTTAATCACCGGGTA
This sequence comes from Rhipicephalus sanguineus, assembly GCF_013339695.2. Classification (NCBI taxonomy): domain Eukaryota; kingdom Metazoa; phylum Arthropoda; class Arachnida; order Ixodida; family Ixodidae; genus Rhipicephalus; species Rhipicephalus sanguineus. The sequence continues at coordinate 272,745,289 of NC_051176.1, read as the reverse complement.
CGCAACGCAGCGAAGTTCACCTGAGCTCTGGAAGCGAAGGGGTGTGTGTGTGTGTGTGTGTGTGTGTGTGTGTGTGCACGCGCTTTTCGGCGCGAGCACTGGGCGCCGCCAAGGCAGCGCGCCAGCTTGCCGCAGAGCACGCGCCCCTGACCGTGGGGCCCGGATGCCTGCGGCGAGCTAATGGCCCGAGCGCCCGAGCCGCGCGGACCCCGCGCTGGGCGGCACCGCGCGCGAGCCATCGGCGTAATCGAGGTCACCGCCGCGCGCTGCTAATAACAGAGCGCGCCGCGATGGAAGCCTGCCAGTTTGCTCGCGCGCCGCTTCTTCCAGTGACAAGGCCAGCGAGCAGACGAGCGCTGGCAGGTATCTGCGGCGCTTCCCAGCGGCCACATCCGGCTCTCTCCCTCGCGATTGTCTGCCCCGGGCTCCCGCCCACGCGTCCCTGGCTCCGAGCTCTTCCGGCAACAAGGCGCGGCCCGCCTCATCGGCGCGAGCCACCGAGCCCCGGCGCACGCGGACACTTGCGTCTTGTTGTTTTCTGCATCTTGCGGACGCGCGAGATGGCACGGAGGACCGCTGCCAAGCGACCGCCTCCCGGCGTCCTTGTTTTTTCCTCCTTTGCGGAAAACGGGCGCGACCTCGCGGCGATGAGGTGCCAGCGGTGATCTCCCGTAAGATGCTTTGCGCTTCAAGGAAAACCCGGCTCTTCTCCGCAGAGCTTTACACCACTTTTAGCGTTCCCGTAATGATTCCTCGTGGTTGGGCGATGCGGCGTCCCGTATAGTGCGCCGGCACATGTAATCTGACAACCTTAGTCGGCGGACAATGCGTAGCGTCGAGTTGTCTCTCCGAGGCAAAGGCTGCCGGTGGCCACGAAGAGTGAAGGGCCCGCAGACGTCGGATTGCGCCGAAGGTGCCTGTCGGCCTCGCGCATATGCGAGGCTCCCCGAGGCCCAGAAATCTCGGCGGCGCACAGTTGCCGGCGGGGTGCCCGCCACGGGGTCGCGCAGGTCCGATCGGCCGCCGTGGATGATGGCTCTTCTCCCGCGGCGCACCGCTTGAAGCGCGCGCCATGACAACTCTTCGGACGGCAATTAAACGCGCATTTCATCCCAGGCGGATGCGGCGATCCTCGGCGCTGATCCGCCGGGCGAAAGGGCAGCGCAGTGTATACGCGTGCCCCGCCGCGGGGCGCACGCATACGGGCCGCACCGCGCCAAAGGAACGGAGAAAAGGAAAAACAGAGTGCATGTACCGAGGCCAAAGCGCGCCGCTTTCACGTATTCAAAGATCCGCACCAGTCGGAACTCAATCGAGGCACGCACACATATGAACGCGCGTGTTTCGCCAAATGACGGATGCCGATTCCTTCCGCGCTGGCCTTCGTGCCGTGCAACGACGGGGCCTGTCCGCAAACAGTGCCCGGCTGAAATGGCGTCAGCGAGTGTTCCGCTCTCTTTTCAGGCGCGAGCAAATTAGAAGACATCCGAGATGCCACGTGAGGCTCGCGGGGAAGGCACACCGAGATGCCGCGGGGGCGCCTTGTGACAGCGGTCGGCGGGCACGATTCCGAGGACTGGCCATTGCCGCGACGGACACGATGCCCCGCGCAAAAGTTCGGGCGCTGCTGCTCTCCGCAACGAGACCGTAACCGCGTGCGCGTCGTTGGCCAATGCACGGCCGCGCGGCTCTGATGAGTCGGTGGCTGCTGCCGCCTTGACCCACAATGCGGTGCAAGGAGTGCGTGTCTAAAGCGGGGGACCCCGTGTGGGCTGCCGCCGCCCGAGTCTTGGTGGCTCCTCGCGCGCTTTCGTCGATGTCGGGCGCCAAGTGAAAGCCTTCAATCTCGCTGAGCGACGCTGATGCGGCGTGCTGCTGAGCGCCACGGTCACGCCGCCACCGCATAGCGCGCGCCCGCGAAAACGCGTGTGGCAAGATGCCGCCGCGGGGGAAACAGGAACAATTTGTTATCGTCTACGCGTATACGGTCCGAAGCGGCACGCATGTAACTGCAGGCGCTGACGCAAGAGGGGTACACGAGTGACTGCTTCGACCGCATTGTGTCTTCGAAGCTGCAATCGTCCATCACAGGTTCAATACTCCTTCGCCATTGAGAATGACACAGCTTTGCCGATACTGAAACTGTGTCCATCTGCCCCTATAGATATACGTCGATGCTTATGTATACAGCGTCGTTGTTTTGTTCGTCTGTATATATAATTTGTTTTTACTCCTTGTAACACGTACGTGGATTCCGAGACTAACAAAAATTTCGGTCAGTTTCTTTTCTATTCTAACCGGTGCAGCGCTTAACGTAACGAGCTGGCAAGTCTCCCAACTCCGCGACGAGCAACATTTCTCGAGGGGACCTGCAACGCGGCACTAGATGGAGAGCACGAGGCAACAGAAAGTGCAGAAATATGCGAAACTATATATAGGCATGATGCCACACCAAGTCCTGGGTGACGTATACCACGTTTTCTTGAAGGCGTACGCCGCAGCGCGCAGCTTGAAAGCATCTGAATCATATTCCAGTCTTCTCTTTCTCTGCTGTACAAAAGTAGTTATTGTTTTTCTTTACTTGCCACAGCAGTTATAACATTCATTACGAATTCTCCGCGCTGCTCATTCCTAAAAATATTTCTTTGTATCCTGGAGTAAGTTCGCTAGGGCACGTCCGGCTCCTGATGACCTGTTTTGCATGACGTCCATGCGACCGACACAAAGAGTAAACGAGACTGCCTCTGCCTCCCTCTTTCGTTCTTCTCATCAAATTAAGTGCAGGCGCATGCCCCGCCACTTCACGCTACGAGCGTCTCACGGGAACCGTCCGGGAGCGCAAATCGAATTCGAAAACCACCACCGCCATGTAAACAAACTCGCCCCGGAAAAAAACTAAACGGTTCGCGCGGACCATTATTCACCGGGCGCGCTCTGGGCGAGCGACCGCCCTGCATGCAGCCCTGTGCGGCGTGTAGTACGTGTCCGCAAGGCTATCTGCACGCTCTCGGCCTGCGCGCTCTGCACATTTCTTGGCTACGCTCAATGACGCTCGCGCACCTTTTGCTGTGTGTGTGTGTGTGTGGGGGGGGGGGGGGGGAGTCCATTTTTCACGCCCACACGAAAGGTGCCGATACAGGCAGGTTTGCGACACCGAGTGCCGGTGCTTTCTATTTCGTTGTTTTTTGACGCGGAAGCGGCCTCAGGAAGCCAAGGAGTGCGCGCTGGAAACAGACTGACCCTTTCCTGCCCTTCCTGCGCCCGGGGAAGGGTGAGTGCTCGCTTGCAGTGGCGTTTGCGCTGACGCAGCGGAAGCGGGACGTGGCTGCGTTAAGAATGTTTCGCACTCAGCTGTTGTCGAAATGAATCCGGATGCACCAGCAAGTGTATGGTGAACTCGCAGCCGCTGTCGTTGTCTTTATACTGTGGCAAGAGCCCCGAAGGAAAAAAAAAAAATTGCGAAGAGTGGGTGGCTGCAGCGCCCCAGGGAAAAGTGGCCGGCGCCGTTCCCCCCGCGGCGTCGGGTCACGCGGGCGTGTCAGTCAGCCTCGGTACGTGTCATCGGCGGCGATCGGGGCTCTGCTGCTGTCCTCCGGCCATCGACGGCAGATACGCCGGGGCATGGCGGGAGGTCCGGTCAACGGCGCCGCTTGTCAGACACCGTCGGAAAAAACTGCATGGAGAATCGTTTGAGCTTGATAGATGCAGTCATCGCAGTGGACTCGGGATCGCCAGAAGCCTCCCTTCGTTCGTCTTTCATACACCGGCGCTGCCACCGGGGAAGAGTCATCGCGAGAAATAGACGCCGGAGCTCGCGCAGCCGCGGCTTGTTTTCTCCGGCCGGCTCGGCGGGAGCGGAAAAGAGGAAAAAGACAAAATGAAAGGGAGTACATAGAGAAGCCTTTCTGCCAAAATCATGCGGATCTCGGAGAAGGACCCAGCTGTCTCGTGCGAGCGTGTTCCGCTCCGAGAGTCGTATATATTGCCTCCCGCCGAGCCCCCAAGATGCACGAAGCTTTCTGCAGTATATACCGTGCCTGCTGGGTCGTTCAGCCTTATCGCTCACCCGCGAGCTCCCTTCTTGCTATTGTCCCTTCCTCTCCCTCCCATGTATTGGCTTGATCGGTTTTCTTATAGAAACGGCGTTTAGTACGGCCAACTATTCCAGCCGCATGACCGCTTTATTGTTGTACAAAAGTGGGGGAGAGGGGGGAGGGGTCATAAAAGTGCCACCTCGCTTCGCCGGTGTCGTGTGGCGCAACTATGTTCAAAGTATGCCTGAATAACAAACAAAATGAGGCAAGTAAATGAAGGCGCTTTGCGGTCGTTGCCGGTTCCTATGATAGATATATTTAGGCGTGATGCTAATCCAGCGTGATTTCATGTGCCTCACTTTTTACGTCTCCCCTTCGTGTGCCGCAGAGGTCCAGATCTATTTTAGCAGCATATATTACGTTTAGTAAAACTGAAATGATGATAATATGATATTCAACAGGCTGATTTTTTATAAAGTAAACTAGTGTTGCACTTTTGTTTCCTTTTCTTGCACAGTGCATGGAGCTACAGAATGTTTCACTAGCTCGCAAGTACAAGTTGTACATAAATAATCCTGAAGGAAGAGATCGTCGCGATTACGGCGCTCTACATCTGATTTTGTGTATCATAATTCTGACTGTTTATATTTATTATTTTGTGTCTCATGAATGTGTCTGTGTCATAAATGCTATTTCATAACTCGAGTACACCGTCGTATTACTCTACAAATTGAGTTATGTAAAAACGGCACTAGCAGATGCCTCTCCTTTCAGCGTTGACATATGCCGAGGCAGCTCACGTGTTGGAGGCGAGATCTCGCGGGACTCGATTCTGTAACATGCCTCGCAAGCGCGCATAACAGGCGCGCCGCATATACGCGATCCCAGCCACCATTTTATGAGGGCCCCGAACTTCTCTCGTCTACAGGGACCTTTAGCTTGTCGGTACCATATATGGGCAATGTCAATAGTTTTCACCTCCTTCTTAATGCTACGTCCCTCAATGACTGTGTCGAATCACTAGAGCCTTGTTCAAAGCCCGAACAAAAAAAAACAAAAAAAAAACATGTCAATGATATCACCGCGGCTCCATGCACCCAATACCCACCACTTCGACCTGTGCATCCTCAGTGATGACAGACGAGTTCATGGCACTAAAAGGTAAGCCCGAATCCACCAATGCCTATCAAGTACGCATATATGATTCGTATACCGCGCTCTCCGAAACACGATTATTCCGGTGGTTTACCAGCGCAGGAAACGAGAAAAACTATCCTCTCGCCACCGTGGTGCATCCTCCGCCACAGATCACTCGTGTCGTACACGCGAACAGCGCCATGCAAAGAGCCGCCCTGTTCGAATTGCGCGTCGAACTGGCCGCGGCGGCGGGGCCTCGCGATATCCCTGCTCCAAGTGTGCCGCTCACAAGACCCTCGTGCACTTGTTTCTTAGCCACTGCCCACCGTGCTGTCGCGGTGACATTCTTGGAAAGAGATCGCCAGGGAAGAGAGTCCCATCATAACGTCAGGCAGCTGACTGCACAGCCGGTATCGGCGTACGCATTTTATGTATTTGTGTACTGCATACATAGGCGTGCGCAGGGTGCCCCTTCAGGGGGAGCAAAGGTTTATCGCGGCGACCCCCCTCCCTATTAAGTCAATGTATGGGGCAGATTTTGCGCCCCCCTCTTCTTAGGTGACTAGCCCCCCCCCCCCCCCCCCCCGTGCGCTCGCCTATGACTGCATATGTGCAGTTAACCTGGCTTAACTTATGCGATTGTTTCTTGATATTTTCACCTGTTAGACGCATACAAATGCCTCACATGCAGTACATGTAATAGTCATGCACCCCCCTCCGCGAAATGGCCTAGTGCGTGCAGTCATTCTGCATGAATTTTTAAAACTTCTTGTCGCCCCGGCTACAGAAAGAAAGCTTAAAGATTCAGAACGACTACCATCTTCTATGCATCGGATCGTTTCCCATTTGGGCACTCTTACCTCCGCTGTCGGCCGCTCGTTTTTAACCGCTGTTATCGTTCTAATGGGACAACAGACAATCGGTTTGTTTCGTAACGGCGCAATCTCTCGCACGACGGACGTGGCCTATGCCCGGCGTGAGATGAGCTGAGCAAACTTCCGCACAGCGCACCCCTCTTCGAGGCTCGACTCGGGATGCTGGGCGTACGGGAGGGCGTGCCGGCGAGAGCGCATCAGCTGACAGGTGGGGCGACGCGAGACCACGAAACGTGCCGCGTCAGGCCGTCGGCGAAATAGGGCTCTTCACGCTAGTTGCCAACAGCTGACGTGCATTACAGGTATATCGAGCGGGTCGGCCCATAGAGTGTATTATACTATTACGATCACGACGCTCGGTCTCCCCGAGGCTATCGCTGGACGGTTCACTCGCTTGCGCGTGTACTGGGCCGCGAAGCCGTGTCAGCCGAAAAAGCGCGCCCAACTCAAGGCTTCCAGCTTGGCAACGTACACCAGCGGAGCGGACTGAATTTGACGAAGGCTACTTAAGACGTGAGCGCGCACACCGCGTCGGATGTGGCGGCCTCCCTAGCCGTGCGCGAAGTGGGCGCGGCTGTACACACACGAAACGTGACTCGACCCCATGCGCGCGCTTTCCAAATAAACTCCCCTGGTCGCGCGCGCGATCCGGTGATGATGGTGCCGACGGGTATAAAAGCTTGGCATTTTGTCGAACAGTCGGAACCCGCGCCGCTTGAAAACGACAGCGGTCTACAGCGCGAGATGCCCTTTGACGCGATGCGCGCCCTTTGGCCGCGCGGCACATCGCGGCGGCATTCCAGCAGCAACGACTTCCTCGTACTCGGCGCCGCTTCATCGACTGAACTCGACGGGCCTGCTGCATACGCATTGTTACGGGTACATACTAAACGTGACGGGATGGACTCCGTACTCAGGCAGAGGAGACTACGTCATCGAACGTCAGATAGACGATATAGCAGGGAAACACAAATGAATGAAAGACGTCACTTCAGATCGTGTTGTGAAGGCAGCAAAGAGGCAGGGAATTTCTCGTCTATTTATCTTTCAAGGCATGGCTTTGCACCTACACTAGCTCTATTTCAAAACTATTCTCTTGAATTTTTAAGCCCATGAGTCATTGGTGACATTCCACAACGCCTCTATATTCTTGAATCAGAGGACCAGAATGTTAAGGGTTGAAAGCTTCAGTGGGTCCTTAAGGAAAGGCGTCAAACATAGCCCATTTACAAACTTCCGGCTAATGTGCCGACGTTCCAGTTTTCGAACTGATATAAAACTCCGTATAGAACGTCAATACTTTTTGTGACAGCAGGTTTCACAAACGAATATATCGAAACTATAGTGCAAGTCTGGGGACTCTTACCAAATGAATATGCCCTCAGCACCGACAGGCTTCAACATGGATATTGCAACACGTGACATAAGGTAATTATTTAATAATTATAAAGTAGAACGAACTTCATATTTCTGTAACGGCATACGTGTAATTCTAGGAACTCCCCTATATACGAGCGAATAAACATGTAATTAAATAGTTGTTCAGTGATAAGCGCATAAAATCTGATGTCCGCCGCCGCGAATAATGTTTTGACGAAAATATACTATGATATACTTCTCAACTTGTCCGTTGAGACACTCTGAAAAAGCGAAAGACACAAAATGCAAACCCAGTGTAGCGTTGCTGAGGGGAATTAACAGCGCAAAAAACGGGACGGAGAAAGATTGAACACACGACACAAGCGCTTTCTCCGTCCCGTTTTTTGCGCTGTTCCCCTCAGCATCATGTACCAACTGGGCCTTCAAGACACCCTTCTGCAGTGTAGCGTACTGTTCTCCTGGACTGTGCGAAGCTTCGCCCTTTTTAAAACAAAATCAACGTATGTATAAGATCTTCAAAATGCCACGGCTTGTGTGTGTGTGTGTGTGTGTGTGTGTGTGTGTGTGTGTGTGTGTGTGTGTGTGTGTGTGTGTGTGCGCGTGCGTGCGCGTGCGTGCGTGCGTGCGTGCGTGTGCGCGCGCGCGCTTATCACCATTTTTTTTACCCCATGAAGTTCGTCGTTAAAACCATGGATTGTGAGAATGCCTCCTGCATAACAACAGTCATAAAAAGTTAGCGCAAGCATCTTAGAGCTCTGACAATCATTAAGATAAAAAAAAATTCGGCAGATCCCACGTACCATGGGAGTCGAAGTTATGCGAAGCATGCGCGGGATGGTGACTGGCGTAATTTTTCATACTGAGCGAAACGTTAAGGAATGACGCTAGAGAAATATGAAGTGGTAACGCACACTCATATGCTGATGAGTCGCATATGCATTATATAACCAGTTGTTTACAGTTGCGCAGCGATGCCAACAGCAACATGGGTGTTACCATCACCACACGCGATAAGCTGATATGTAGTGCTTATATTCTTCAACACTGGATAGCGCGAATCCGAACAGCACAAAGACGAAACGCAAATGCACAGGACAGGCGTTACTCGCAACAAAGCTCCGTTTCAGAAATATTATTCTAGATATACACACAGCCAAGTGGCACACGCAGAAGCACTGCGCGTACGCTGCAATCACAGTTGCAGTTCGGTTACCGTTATGTTTATATTTATCTGTTATGACGCGAACGCACGCACGTTTCACGAACCCGTGTGTACGTGTAGAAGGGGTTCTTGACAGTTCTTCAACAAGGTCATCATCACCGTGATCAGTGTAGCTCGACCGGATCCGTTCGTGATTGCAGCTACGAGAGGTCTAAGTGTAGTGAAGTACGAGGTATAGTAGAGCTGGTGGAAATCCTGGATGCCTCTTACGATGAAATGGTCTATGACGCCTCCTGTCCTGCACGTGGCAGCGAGGTCTTTTGATGCCCTGTCCATATTCAAGCCGTGTTTCACGCAGTGTACAGACCAGTCGCTGTTCCGTCTTGATAGATCAATGTTTAAGTCATCGATAATGATGAGCGGCCTGGTTCTCTCGGCAGATTTATTGTAGAAAGCATTGACCCCGGTTTTTGCGCAATCGACGTGGTCCACGTTGCGGACCACGTGAACGAGTGCATGGTAGTTGAGCGGCTTCCAGGGGTGTTCTGTCTTCAGCTTCCTCACTTTCCTTGAGTCCGCCCCGGTGGTGTAGCGGTTACGGTGCTCGGCTGCTGACCCGAAGGTCGCGGGTTCGATCCCGGCCGCGGCGGTCGCATGCAAAATGCTAGATGCCCGTGTACTGTGCGATCTCGGTGCACGTTAAAGAATACCAGACAGTCAAAATTAAAGCCCCTGCAATTATTATTATTATCACTTCCCTTGCGTGTCAATGTGTGTGTTCGCGTTTACTGTGTTGGTTGAAAATTTGTATCACCTGTGGCACATACCCGCATAACATAAACTCTGGTATGCGGGTATGTGCCACAGGTGACTGAGAGAAAGGGTTTCATGACGTACGCGACAGGTATTTTGCGTTACTGATGTCATGACCAGCGAATCGCGTTCACCATACACTGATCCCCTGCTATGCCAATTTTGGTACATTAGAAGTTACAGAGACGACCAGGAGAGCGCCCAGACGTAGGCGGCTAGATAGATAGATAGATAGATACGTAGATAGAAACGCCCAAAGTGCCTGAGGTTCGCTAAGAAATGCTTCGCATTTAAAATTACGCGATGCGTTTGCAGCGGAAATTCGCTGCACGTCTCTCATCGTTCTGTGGCTCATTTGTACAATTAAGTTCAAACATATTGTAGTGTTTTGTGATTCAACGCCACCCTGCTTTTAATGCTGAAAAATAACTTCCCTGCATAGTAGCTGAGAGGGACACGTTCGTTGATGAAATTTGCAGTGCGTCTGTTGTCATAACGCGCAAGTAGTCGCTTACAAACATATCAACCCAAGGTTGGTTCTGCTGAATTTTTGTTTTGTCTCTTGAACGTGAACTTGAACGTTTGTTATAACAAATTCAAGAGGGAAGTAGTGCTGAACAATCATCATCGCAGCTGGGATGCTTACAAGTTTTCGCCGCTGCGCATGATGACTCCATGATCGCGCACCAGCCACATAGTTTCGTGTCGCTGACAAGTTGTCTCTCGCTCCGTGCCAAGGGCGCGGCTTCACGTTTCGACTTTCGACCTAAATGCGTGAAAAGAGGATCACTGCAGGTTGGGACAGCTCTGACGGATACGCAATGATTCGTTGCTCATTGCATGCCAACTTCAGCTGAAACTATACACCCACAGCGGGCCCCTAGCCCGCTCTTCTCCGTTCGCTGCCGTTATCCCACAGGGAAGATAGGTTGGCAAATGACCTCGATGACTCGCGGAAGTTTTTCGTCTGAGTTATTGCCAGGCTGTGTTTTTGTGAGACAGGGATTTTCAAAGGATGGGACAAAGCGGCGTGGGATCTTCAGCGTCTGAGGCACGGTGGGCGTGAACCACGTGACCGCGGTCCTCGGAAGAGGCTTTCCAGGCCGAGTGCAACGTTGGAGAAGAAAGAGACAAGTTGAACGCGTGCAGCTGCGAGAGGACCTGCGCAGATCGGGAGAGTTCATTAGCGTCTCTACCCCGGAGGCGAGCACAGGGGCACAACCTCGCCATGGGAAATGGCGAGATGTCCTAGCGCGCCCGTCACGTGTTGCGGACAAAGGTTGCGCGGCCATGTTCTCACATGGAAACCGTTCGGGGTGCCCGTTGTTCGCGAGTAATTGACCGTGCGGAACACCGTCTCGTGTTTCGCCCCTCGCTGCTAAGAATAATGCTCACCATTACGGGGCCTCGTTAAACCGCAAGAGTCGGAGGATAATTCCGGACCGAAAAAAGCTGGTGAGACCTTGAATATAAAATGCTTACGGCAGTGATGAAAGTGCCACGGAGGAAAGCGGCGCCAAGCGGCGTCCGAGCCAAACGTGGCAATTGCGCGCCGATTTGCGGCGCAATTACAAGGCTGGCCCGCCGGATGAAGCGATTAACGCGATTTACGCCTGCGTTCTTCTGGACCGAATCTTAAACAGATCTGTCGACGATCTGACATTAAAAACGCAGCTTCTATAAGCGGGCCTTCGTGCGCGCGCCCAATGATACGGACTGCGTGCCAGTGACGTCGCGGGAGAAATGCGTGCGTGCGTGCCAACAGCGGCAGCCAGCGCGGCGACGGACGAGCGAGCCGCGCCACTTTGGTATTGAAATCGACGCGGTCTTTTTTTTTTTTTTATTCGCGTGGCTCCCCTCTCCACGTGGAGCCAAGGCTGAACACCCGAATCGAATGGGGGCCCGAGGACGCGCGTGCGAAGGACTCGCGCGAAGGAATCGCTCGATAGCCGAGACAAAAGCACGACTCTATTTCCGGTTGCACGACCGCGCGGTTAATTAAGACGACCGGGCGTTCTGCGGCCATTACCGATTCATCGCTCCGTCATGCGTGCCCTAGTAGTCGCAGCACGGCGGCCCTTTTGTGATTCGCGGCTCTTTGTGTGCGCCCGGTGTTCCTCTGCTCGGCGGCCGCAAGACGGGCCAATCCTGGGAACGCCGGCCGATCATTTTCCGCCGCTACGTCTCATCATCCCTCCGAGGGTGCCGTAAATAACCAAATCCGAGGGGAGGGCGGACTCCCTCCTCCTTCTCGGGCGCTCGACCCTCTCCTTCCGCGCTGGCACGAGCGCCGCGCGGAAATGGTTGCACAAGATCGTCTTGCATCACTGGTGCACTTCGATAAAACCGAGTGTCCAGCGGCGATTTTTTTTTTTTTTTTCCTACGCACCGCGATCGCACTTATGTATACCCCGGGGAAGAGCGCACGGCTTGGCGACGTTCCCAGGCGTCCTTTGCCGCACGTGTTTAGCAAAGCATAACAAGACCGTTCTTCATCCTTCCTGTTGCTGCCTTCCCTCCCCATCGCCCGCACTTTGTGGCTTTCTTTCGCCACGGACAGGAAAACAGCCCGAGTTAGATCTTTGCCAGCATCTGCTGCGGAAAAAAAAACGTATACAGTACTCCCAGGCCTCGGAAAGTCTCAAGTTCCAGCCATCGCCGAAGGGGGGCGAAAAAATCGACCCCGTCGCAGCTAACAAACAAACCATAGTGGCTCCGTTCAAATCTGCCCTCGGCAACACCAAAAAATCCGCCAGAGGCGCCGTAATAAAAGGAATATTTAAGAGAAATACAGCTATCATTGCCGCATAAAAGTGCTTTTTCTTGTGTAACTGAAAGTAATGTTTGAATGATGAGTAAATTTGTTGTTCAGTGATTGAAAACATCTCTGCCTTGTCGCTCACCGCTGACGGCCGGCGCGTGGTAGCGAGCAAGCGAACCGTCGCTGTGACCAGTGACGAAGCGCAAAAAGTGCGCCGCTGCGTCTCGGGTGCCGCAGATAACGCGCAGAATATGCGCAGTTATCGTCCGATGGTTGGCAGCTGGTTTGTTGCTCCCCGTTTTCTTGCGAATTCTATCGGTAATGTTGTCTAAAATACGCATGAAAGTTTTTTAATTCACCGATGTAATCATATTGCAATTATGGTGGGCAGTCGGTGTGCTACTGTATGGTGCCGCAGGAGCTGCGATACCAGCGAAGGCGTCAGTTTCCACAGGTTCCTCGACGATGGCAGGTACACGTACTTTCAAGCTCAGCGTTTTTCTTTCTGCTTTGTGACCTCGTTAGCATATCACACTTCACTGTTCTTGCTTTTGAGTTGTATGCTAACACGTGTGGACAAAGCTGCTATTTCACTTGTACTTGCAAGTCTGGTGGGCTCAAATGAACGAGTGAATTATGCGATGGCATGAGCACGACTTGGCCAGACTGTTGATGAAGCCTACTTTCCAGCGGCGATGTCACAATAAAAGAATGACCGGTATAGAAAATCGTTTCTCCCTTCTCTGTATTTCTGCACTTCTTTGAGGCCTTGCATATATCCCATTTATGGGTTGTTTCATCGGTATCACGTGTTAAAATGCTCATGTTTTCTGCCATTCTGTAGGCATCCACTATAATGTGATTTCTTTGCGTGAACCTGCTTGGTATTCTCAGCCTGACCGCAATACGTTGTAATAACAATAAACCCGGGGGTCTTCAGGCGTACTCGTTGAAAGCAAGTACTAGAAACTGTAGCAAAAAAAATGCTGATGCTTTACGCCTGTCCTACAATACAAGTTGGTTATTGTGAGCGCTAGCTGACGGTGGAAACGGGCAACAAACGTCATCTAATTTGTTTTGTCTCTTTGAAGTACCGCGAAGGCTAGTCGTTTACGAGCTCACGATGTCTGAACAAGGGCCTTTTACCGCTTGCTCACTGTCAATAAAGATTATCGTTTCTTCCACTCACTCGTGAATTGTTCTTACTGGTGCCAGTTGCCAATGTATGCCTTTCGGTTCCATGTAACCTTCGTACGCACAGGTACTGCGTTCCGAAGGGCGCTTTGGCTTGCTGCTCGGCGCATCGACGCGCTCAAAACAAGCGGGCGAAAGATAACGAGACCTCCGTAGCCTTACACGAGTCCCGGCCTCTTTCGTCCACTTCTGTTTAAAAAGGATAGAATAAAAACCAGCCGAGGCACCCGCGTATGCGCATACGCACCAGGTACGGAATAAAAAAGGCAGCCATTTGCTTTTTCCTACCTAAATAAACAATAAATTTTGTTTTTCCGCTTCCTGTTTACGCAGCGCCATCTCTTGGGTGCCTTCGGTAGTTCCATGCGCTACCGCTGCTTATCTTTCGTACCGTTGTCAAGGCTACAGTTTCCCTTCTCTAAACTGGTTCTTTATTCTATGGTACTCCCGTAAAGAGCAACGCGCGTAACGGATGAATGCTGAAGACGCGATTGTTCGCTTCTGCACGAGGCTGGCACTCGGTAAACTGCGTCAGTGATATGTTTCAAGTTACTTCCTTTGTTTCTTCCGGTGGATCCCCGGCAACAGCACGGACAAAATAATGTCGTAGACGTTGCAGCCTTATCGTTCGGCCACTTCCTCATCCACAGTTTACCCGCATCACATGTTGAAAAAAAAAAAAAAATTGCCGGCCAACTCCACGGGCGCCATACATGCCTCTGCGTCATCGTAACCATATAGATTACTTTACCGCTCAACAAACGTGCTTCGTCATCTACGCGGAGTTTTATGTTCAACGAAGACTTTCAAAGCGGTGGTATCTGTTTATATATATCAAACTCAGCAGTAGACAATACTGCGGCTGATAATCGAACAAGACCTTGCGTCCTGATTGCAAAGAGGTCGCTTTTTTTTTGCTTTTTTTTTTAAGATGGAGGTGTCCGCTGTGAAAGCACGGATGCTTCTGCAGCAGGAAATGAGTTCCGTGTCCGGAGAAGTTACTGCAGTGTGCTGATTATTATTCCTCGTGCATGAGTCTCGCCTTCAACCTTGCTATTCACAGGCTGAATGTTTGTAGCTACTCTTAATTTTTTGCTCGCCGCATTGGGAAAGAATCTGCGAAGGAACTATTGAAAACATGGCCTCGTTCTTAAGCATAGTCTTCCTAAAAAAAATTAAAAAATCACGTGAATAGATTTTGTGGTGTTTCTTCCTTTCTGTTTCGTTTGATCTCTCTCTCTCTCTCTCTCTATACATATATATATATATATATATATATATATATATATATATATATATATATATATATATATATATATATATATATATATATATATATATGTATATATATAATATATATATATAGATATGTTATTCCAGTGACCTGCCCTCCCGTACTTGTGGATGTGATGTTTATCTTTAAAACATGAAAAAAGCAGAGACACCGTGATGTCGTGATTGTGTCACTTTTTATCATCAGGGAGCAAGCCCAGGTTTCAAATAGCCTGACATACATCAGCATAAAGCAGTACAGCTACCACCGTATCATGAATGGTCATGTTCAACTTCGATGGCTTAGAAAATAAGCGTGGGTTCTAAGCTGCGGGCCAGTTGGTTCGCGTTCGCCATGCTGGACATGGCATGAAATGCCATGTCCAGCATGGCGAACATGCCATGTCCAGGACATGGCATGAAAAAATATGCGAAAATGGACGATGCGCATATCTGTACACAGTATCTGAGCGCTGCTCACCATGCATTGAAATTGTAACTGTTTCGCGTTGCATGAGTACTGCCGCGGACGTAAAAACGAAACAAGAGACTTTATAGTGATTCTTGCTACAAGCGCCTATGCAAATAGCTGGAACCTGGTCGCTGAAATATAGTTCTGCGAGCTACACAGTAGACGTAACTGTCACAATGTGGCGACACCAGCGCAGCTCCGTTTGCCTCTATTTCAGGTGTTCCGGTATTCTGAAAACTGTGATACGCTTGCGGACATGCTAGCGAGGATAGAACTCCCTATTGTCACCATGAGAAGAAATGTGGCTGCCGTGGTATGCTGTGCTTAGAACATCGGGCTCGCAAAGGTACTGATCTTCTGAAAGCGCAACAGCAACAACAACAAAAAGAAGAAAAAAAAACACGACATCACGAAAGAAGAACAGAAGAGAAGCGCTTGTCCTGTGTTGTTCTTTCGTGGCATCGTGCTATCGCCTTTTTTTCTTTCTTCGCTTTCAGAAGTTACGCAAAGGTAAAGCCAGGTGTGCACAAGACCGGAAAGAGTGACCTGCCATTCCAGTTTATTTGCCGGTTATCGATAATGTACGAACGATGACTTACTTTGCAGAGAACCAGTGTTTGTCAGGGTAACAACTGCTTAGGATCATATAGGCTCAGGGCAGGGACCTATGAAGGCAGTGCGTAATGCACGGACAGAGGGGGGGTCAGGACATGCGCCCCCCCCCCCTTCCTCTTAATTTCCTAATGTATAAGCTGAGTATCGATGACAACGCCCGCTCAGCTTTAGGTATCAGACTTCCCATAAGCTGACCCCAACCCCGTTCCGGAAAAAATTCTGTATCCACCCGTAGCGCAATGGACATTTTACCTTGTCATTCTAGTGCAGCACACATTGTCTAGGCGCTATGTCTTTTTTGCTTCATGTCACGGCTGTGCTTTTTCATAATCTCTCTTTTTTTGTGACAACGCACAAACACGTCCAGCAAGCCAGTTCGCTCCTTATTAAACGTGTATAGTAGCGGAGATCTCCTCCGTCAGGAAAGGGGGTTGCACTTTCGCCGCTTCCCCTGTGACATGACGACGGGCGGCCGACGTGGCTCGAGGCGCAGCGCCGCGGGCGACACACTCACCGGGGTTGACACAAGTCCGAGCGTATTCCCACGCGCCGAGGGTAACGGCCGCTGGTCAGCCGGCGCGCATAGCGGCGCGCGCGCTCGCCGTGTGCCGACCCGCTGGATCGCCGGCGGTGGGAAAGGTCCCGCGGGCTCGGCGGCCCGCTTTTCCGCTCGAGCGACCGAGGCAGGGCCCCCGCCATTAATCGCACACCCGGGAGGGCGCTTCCGTTCACAGGGGGTGCCGCTCCTCGCGTGCGCTGCGACGCGGCCCCGCGGCGGGCGCGACCTGCGGTGCTCGCAGGTCGCTCCACATTGGAAGTGATTGCACCCGGTCGGGAGGGAACGTGAAAGTGCTCCTCGGATCTTGTCTCTGGCCTCTGCCGGAGAGAGCGATTCTTCAAAGAACGCTGCGAGCACCCTGAGAAGGCGGCAGAGGGGCTCGCATTATTCGGGTTAAGGTTGACACACGTTCGAAGACGAGCGCGCTCAACAACTGATACTAGTGCCTTACAATGGAGGCATGTAGCGGCAGTATCTTCTAGTGGAAAGCGGCCAATAATCTCGCTTGCACCAGCAGATAGCCTTACCTTTGCGATTGGTGTTTGGCGCTAACATCAGTTCCTTTTGTACTGTGCGCAGAAAACCGCAATTCGCGCCTTTGAGTGGCACGAGCAACGCTCTTGTGTCTCATCCAAGCCCTTCCGGTCGAGCACTTAATTCCGGTTTTCTAAATAAAAATGCGTTTAAAAAATCACACTGGTACGAAATCGATGGTTCTGGTTCACGTTAACAGTTACATTGGATACATATGTGATATCGGAGCGTAAGTTTACTTAAGATAAGTACCAATCAACTGCCACGATAATTAATTATAACTAACTGAATGAGTTCATTGATAGATCAGACGCTTTTCTTGTGAGTAGCTGGGATCGTCGCGGCACCTGGCGGAGCAGGTCTCAACTACGCGCTTCTTTCTACGTGGCCTCTGGGATCCACTTCGGCAGCGCGCGAAACATGAAGTTAACCGAAGGAAAACACCTGCAGGGCACACGAACGCCAACGTGCGAGTGCCACTACCAGGCACCTGAGTCGAGGATTAGGATCGCCTTCAGATTTTAACATCGGAGCTGTTTAAGCTGGGCGTAATGTGTCTGCTGAATGCAAAAACTATCATCATCATGAATCGGCACGCGCTCTCTTCGTCCTCTTCTTCATCTTGGTCCTCTTCATCTTCTGTTTCGCTCCCGGAACACGTGCGCCTATTTGTCAGGGGTGAAGATGGAAAGTGAGCGAACTAGCACAGAGAGAGAGAGAGAGAGAGAAAGAGATATAGATGAAGAGAAAGAGAGAAATAGAGAGAAAGAAAAGGAAAAAAAGAGAGAAAAAAGATAGAAATACAGAAAAAGAAATAGACAGCCTGAGAGAGAAGAAAGGGAAGAAAGAGATGAAAATATATAAGGCGAGAGAACGAGTACGGAGAAGGAGATAGAGAGAAAGAATAAGAAAAGAAATAAAAAGACGGAGAAAGAAATAGAGAGAGGGAAAGAGATAGAAATAAACATAACCAAAAAAGAGACAGAAAAAAAAAGAGAGCCAGCAAGCATAGCCATGTATAGCATAATACAGAAGTGGTGGAAAAGGGAAGCGAGGGTGAGGAGGAGGGCAACGCCACCAGCTACGCCGCTTTCTCAGTCTTCGCCCCACTAGTGTGTAGCTGCCCAAGTTTTTTTTTTGTTTGTTTTTTTTTTCTTTCACTAAGCAAGGGTGCAGTTATATACTGCGGCGCTTCTTGCAGACAGGTGAGAGAGTGTTTTGCGCATATTTATACGTTAAGAAAGGGGCGGATAAGCACTGCACATCACATGCAGATAATAAGTGGCGCACTTGTGCATTTCAGACGATTTGCCTTTTTAAATGCGAAGCATTTCTTTGTGGGCCAAAGACACTTTGACCGTTTCTACCTATCTATCTAGCTGCCTACGTCTGAACGCTCTTGTGGTCGTCTCCTGAACTTGACACATACCAAAATTGACCTAGAATGACGTTACTGTATACCGAACACCAGGCCCGCAGCCAGAGGGGAGCAGTGGCGTAAGCAGAAATTTTTTTCGGGGAGGGTGGGGGTGGGGGGGGGGGGGGGGGGCACGCTTTTGATCCGACGTGGGGTCTGGACAGGTAAGTGTGGTCGAGTGTCATATTGTGCTCTGTATCCCACGTTAGAAAAAACTTTATGGGGGGGGGCACGGGCCCGGTGTGCCCCCCCCCTCCCCTCTCCGAAAGTTTGGTCGAAGGGGGTGTTTAACCGTAAATAGATAATGAAAATAGGTGCTTTTCTCGAATAGTGAAGGCCTTACCCAAAGGCCACCCCCCCCCCCCCCCCGCCCCCAGAAAAAAAATTCCTGGCTACGGTCCTGCCGAACGCATTTAATAGGTCATACCATGACATGGCAGTAGCGTATGTCATGCCTCAGTCACATGTGGTGCACAGCTGCTTACCAGCGCCCTTGGAATACGGGTATGAGCCATACGTAATTCACAGTCAATATGAACTCAGGATGCAGCGAGGATCCACACTTTGGAAATCTTAACGCGATAGCGCTAAGGAGCCCGTGTCGCAGAAGATGTGGTGCCTGCGTCGGGAGCGTTGTCTGTGAGCAGAAAATCAGGTGGACGCCAAGAATAAAGATCACGGTTCCAGCTGGGATCGAACCCAGGCATACCGCGTGGTCACGCCTGTGCTTGCAACTGCGTCGCGGAATGACCCTGTACAGGCGTCATGTCAGGGCAACGTCAATCGTGGTTGGAGATATACACCGACAACCGCTACTTCTGATATGTCATAAGCAGCGGTTGTAGCGATATATATCATAAGTGGCGATGATGTGCGTATATACGCACAGTATCGCACCGTAGCGTGTACTAGGTTTCCATAAAACTGACGTCTATGCTCTAATGTGAGTGCCGACGTTACATTGGACTATAAACTAGCTTTTGGGCGTCAGGGTAGTCGATGTGTTCGGGGCCCACGATATGCGCAGAACTAACCAAAGTGCAGAGAGACGTCGATACGCCTCGCAACGCGGTGCTCAAAGCAAAAATGAAAGGAAAAAAAGCGGGCTGCTACTCACTTCTTGCTTCGCATGACATCTACTTTCACGATTCGTGGGATATCTGCCGTAATTTTTTCCTGATCAGATTCTGCTGCGACGCGCTTTCATTCGAATTTCATCACTTCTACGTCACAGGAAGTTCCGGCCTGACATAACGGGCGCTGGGTTTCGGTATCGGGGCCCTGAATCAATGATTAATATCTCAAATTAAGTGCAATTTTTTGGATTTCCACAAAATTAACAGGCCATATATATTGTGACGCTTTAAAATATTTACATATAAACAACGGGCCTCAACTTGGTAATTAAAGAGTTAAATGACAAGTTTTCGTTAACAAGTATTTTCAAAGTAACTTTAGCAGCAGCAAGGTACTTCTGCCGACGTGGAGATCGTGTGTGAAGACGATAGGTGCCTCAATGTCATGGTATTTTTATTTAAAAATCTGTATTGTCTAAAAGAACACCCTGTGTGTACAGTGTAAAATGGGCTAGCAAAACGAATCCACATGGTTACATCGCTGACTGCCAGCAAACTTACGGTTTCATTTTCATGGTCATGCAGTCATGATGAACATTGGTTATTTAAATAGTGCGGGCAAAGTGATCGATAGTGAGTCATAGAAGCAGTTTGAACGTGCAGTCAGTAAAACCGTCAATGAAGTACCACAGCATTTAGGTTAAGCGCTATGGTTCCTGTATAGACTTGTTAAGCCTCGGGAGACGGTTCAATGGCGCTTCGGTGACCCATGCATACAGGGGAGAATATACATAATCTTGCGGATCTCGCTGCCTTAAAAAAAAAGAAATCAACTTTCCTTGCGCAAGACGGCAAAAAGCTAACTAGCCCATTGTCAAGTTTGCCTAGAAAAGTTCGGCAGGTGTTACACTCTTGTAACACAAGAAGGCGAAAGCCTTGCAGCACTCATGTAAGACAAGATGAGCCGCAATGAGCACTACATGTGTCTGGCATTAAAGTGGACCCTTTGAACGTCTTGTGCGAGACCCTTTTCGCGTTGTGCATGTGTTTACGTCTTCCGCTCATCGCGCCGTCGTTGTTCCGCTTCTCGCTTCCGCATTTCGGGTTCCATTTGTCTTCGGCATTGTGCTCGTACAGATGCAGAAGCACAAGCAGCGACACGCACTTATTCCGCGGAGGCATACTTGCGCGGCCGTCCCCGCGAGTCGGAAGGGCGTGCACGTTCAGTAGTTCTTGCCGCCGACTAGCGCCGCCGGCAAGAGCCAACGCCGCAGCAACTGCGCCTAGTTGGAAAGTGCGCGCTCGCTCCCTTTTACGCGCAACACCTGTTACTCTGCATAGTCAAGCCGAGATGACGCGTCGGCTGCGCGTATTGTTCGCCCGCTGCCAGCTGTTTCTGCATTCGTCCGCGAAGGGTTTTTTCGTCACGGCGCGTTTCGCGTCGAGGTCATTGGCTCTCCGAGGGGACCTCCAGCATGTACACCTAACGCTTTTGCCTTTAAAAAGACAGACAGAAAGGAAACGAAAACAGTAACCATAAGTCGAGAATCGCCACAAGATTTAAGCATAAGAAAGACGGAAAATTACAGCAGTCGTGAAGAACGTATGCACTCATTGCACTGTCATATAAAAAAGAACCCAACGGATTCAACAGACAATCAGGTGAGGAAAAGCGTAGGGGCAATTAATTATGGTCTTTAACTGTAGTGTAGTAAAAATGACGTAAATTCCAATGAATTAAAGTGTACAAAAAATCAGCCTTTTAGTCGGTGGGATGCCACGGACGGAAAGGGTGATTTTTCGTCCACATTAATTCATTTCAGTTTACGTCATTATTCCTACACTACAGTTAAAGACGACAATTCGTTGCTCCTATGCTTGCCCTGGCTTAATTGTCTGTTTGATTCATTGGGTTGTGTCTGACAAAGAAACGAGCCCCACGAAAAAATTCCCCTTCATTCGTTCTGTCATATAAAAAGGCAACACACGTCACGACACTTATGACAAAGCAGTTCATAACTCTTGCGACAGATGCCTGTCTACACTCCAAGTACATGTTACTCCTTCTGGTGAATCCTGACTCGTCACACATATAACTCTATTTAAAGACGCACGTTAACTGTCTTTTGGAGAGTCGCGCCTCGCACGACACTCTGAAGAGAGTATAATGATCTCCAAAGAGGGTTAACGTGTGCGTTTAAAGCGAGTTACACACGTGACAAGTCAGGAGTCGCCAGAAAGAGTGAACGGACTTCTTAAGCTCGCCGTTGGTCCGTGACGGGTGAACAGGAATGATCATCATCATGAACCGGCACGCGCTCTCTTCGACCTCTTCTTCCCCTACGTCATCTTCTGCTTCGCTCCCAGAACAATCGCGCCGATTTGTCCGGCGTGGGATGCAACAACTCCGATGGGTGAGTGAATGAGAAACAGAAAAATTCTTGGCGAAAAAATTTCTTGGCGAGGCGGGATTTGAACCCGCGTATCGACGATCCGAATGCGAGCATCGTAACCACTCGGTTTATCCAGACACGCTAGCAAAGCATAGCATAAGGGGGTGGGGGTTGAGCAGGAAAGAAGTGAGGATGAGGGGGGAGGGAAAGGAGGAGGGAAGAGGGTATCACATAGCATAGAAAGAGAGGAATATAGAGAGAGAAATAAATGGAAGAGAGAGAAAGACAGAAAGAGCGAGAAAGGGAAATGTATAGAGAGAGAGAGGTAAAGAAATAAATAGAAATAAACAGAGGAAGAAAGGCAGAAAAAACAGAGAGGGGAGAAAAAGAAAGAAAAAAGGAAGAAACAAAGAGAAAACTAAAGAGAAACAAAACAGGCCGCCCAGCTCCGCACTTCCTTCAGGTTTGGCACCACTAGTGCGAAGCTGCCTTGATTTTTTTCTTAGAATATATATAGGCTGCCCATGTGCCACGCGCGCATCACCAATTGAAGGCGAACTTGGTAACTGTTTGCGGCCCGATCGTAAACAGCGGCCATGACGAGTATATCTGTGCCAGCTCCCTTGAGTAGCGGCCGACTTAGTGTGGGGATGGCGCGGCATGAATAGCAGACATTAGCGTGTCTGTGTACATTGTGGATTCTGGGTAGATCATTAAAGGCTTTCGTAATTACAAGCAATCAGAACGGCTGACTACCGGGGCCGTCGCATGGTTCACCGGGGAGGCTTCTACTCTGAACGGAAGCGAATTTTCTCACCATGAGTAGCGACAAAAGCGTCTGTCGCATACGAACTAATTCGCTAAAGAAGAAAACAAAAAGGAATGAACGACTGACACTGTAGAGGACCCACTATCTTTCACACGACAAATACCAGGCATTTCCCATAGGATCGCCATGTAACCAGTAGCGTCGTGAGAGGAGAAACTCGCAGCGCTTATCTCCTTGAAGCCGTGTATGGCAACACCAAAAAGAGTCATTACGGTTTTTCTCAATGGCGAGCGTGTCGATTCCCAGCGTGCGCGTGCTGGCACCGGTGGCGTGGAGGGGCGGCTTCCCGTCGTCCTGGCCACACACACGCACACACCGCGGCCGTGGACGTGCCCCCTCGGCGCGCGTTCGACGAAAGCGAAGGGCGGAAGCCTTTCGGTGTCCAGCGAAGCCGGAAACGGCAACTCCTTGGGCGGTGGGTACCCGCTGTGGGTGACTCAAAATAGGAGGGCTATCGGCGGCGCCCATACATCGCGCAGCGCTCGACTTTTGGGATAAAGAAATAATAATAATAAAAAGGGACGTGACCGTGCTCGTAACGTGCGTGCTCGTTAGCATTCGCCGGGCCAGCCCACTGAACGTGTACACATTGAGTGCTAATGCGCCCGAGAAAAAAAAAAAGTACGCTGGCATAATTAGAGGACAATGAATAACGAAAGCAAGCTCGCGTTAGCCCTAATGGCAGGCCGCAGCAACACGTAACCGCGTCTTTGACTGCCAAGGCCGGGACACATGGCGTCGCTTAATTGGCGGGCAACGCCACGGGCGCAGGTCGGCCGGCAAGGTTGCGCCCGATGCACCCCGGACTGCGCTCGATTCGCCGTTCCTGATTCGCGCGTGCCGCCCATTAGAATAACACGTACGACGCGCGAGCACCAGTGGTCAGGTAAACGTGCTCGGATTACCATGCGGGTTATAGGTGACCACGGCCACTGCACGGACTGCAGCACTAGGGAGGGCGTAATGGCGCGGCGGTCGCCTTCATCGAACGAGTACAAAGTTCACGCCTCTGCGCGCCCTTGTAACACTCTGCTACGGGGTGCTCGCCTGAGACCTACTTCTGGGCTGCCGGTGCGAACACGAGGGGCAACGCGAGCGCTGCCGTGTGCTCCGAGTCGCCATTAGCCGCGCTCTCGAGGGGCACATAGCCGCGTGCGGCACGAGGAACCCGTTCGTGACGGATGCGTTTCCCAATCACTCGTGCACTGCCGCTATACTGTGTTGGTGATGGTAATGACGGTGAACAAACCTGCCGACGGAAAAGGGAGCCGCGCTTCGCTCCCAGCGAGCTTTCATGCGAGGATAAATGTTTCGAATGTATATGCATACATACATATGCTTATTTGGTATTGCCAAAAAGCAGTGTCGCACGACGTGTACAGTGAAACAAGGACATCTATATAGCTGCACGAAGTCTAGTGGTTAAGGTGCTCGACTGCTGACCCGCAGGTCACGGGATCGAATCCCGCCCGTGTACTTAGATTTAGGTGCACGTTAAAGAACCCCAGGTAGTCAAAATTTCCGAAGCCCTCCACTACCGCGTCCCTCATAATCATATCGTGGTTTTGGGACGTTAAACCCCAACAATTATTATTATAGCTCCACGAAGGCTTGAAAACTCACGAATACGTATCCGCGCCCTGAATGTCAGATTGAGGTGCTCTGGGAGATACTGAACTTGAAGGCATGTTCGTGAATGCGCTTATGGAGACATGGTGCCCTGCTCCATTAAAGCAAATGACGCGGTAAAAGACGAGGAGCAAATAAAACAATCCGAGGACACCTAAGCACTCCTTGTGAACTGTGAATGCGAAAGCATTAACGTCCACTTGAACGCGGCGAGCCAGCAAGCAGCAGTAGCCTGCGGTGCCAACGCCACATGCCACTGACGTCCTGCATGCGCGACGAGACACCGAGGGAGCAGCAGTGGCCACCAAACTCGGCAGGCGCGCGCACTAGCGAAGCCCAGAGTGGTGAGATATATATATATATATATATATATATATATATATATATATATATATATATATATATATATATATATATATACGGACCGCGCACAACGCCTTGTAGATAGGCCCGTGCACTCTCACAGCATGACATTTGAACCGAAATTTTTATTAAGCCGAAATATTTAGATACCTCATCAAACACGAAAATTGACCGTCGGCGTTGGCGGAATCTTCGAGATTTGGCGAGACCTGATGATACGCGTACATCGCGACACCGGCGTGAGCACGAATGGTGAACAAAAAAATGAAACTAAGTAAGAAAGTCGGTCAAAAGCCACGTGATACTCGAGTGAATGTGTGTGTGTGTGTGCAACGGCATGCCAAAAGTCGCATGTCCTCAGTGTAACATGTCATCGGTGACGTCATCGCACGATATCGTTGCTTCATCAAAGGCGGGCCGATCATGGAGACTGTGCAAAACCATGCGAGGTGCAGAATAATTGGATCTTGAAAACAGCGCAGTTGGGAGACACACTTATCTCCTTCTATCCCTTGTGCGTCGTGCAAAACGAGCGTTGTCTACCTCCTGCCTTTGTCATGTGGCCGTGTGTACGTAGGTCAGACGGGTCGGTGCATAAATATTAGATTGTTAGAGCACAAGCGTCCTTTGCAGGGAAATCCTCTCGTATGTGGCACTACACATTTCGCAGTGTGGCTGTATTCCATGAAACTGAGGTGCTATCAGTTCACCATAATCAGATCACCAGGGAAATCATTGAGGCATTTCACAATAGAAAGAGGGGTGAGCAGGTCATTAGCTCTGCCTCCACTGCCTTCAGGGGCGTAGCCAGAAATCTTTTTCGGGGGGGGGGGGGGGGGGGGGGGGGGGTTCAACCATACTTTATGTATGTTCGTGCGTGTGTTTGTATGTGTGCATGTATATATGCGCAAGCAAAATTGAAAAATTTCGGGGGGGTTTGAACCCTACCCCCCCCCCCCCCCTGGCTACGCCCCTGACTGCCTTGCATGATAGTGGATATTATTTCTTGGAACGTTCAGAGCCTAAGCAATCTTCTTTGCGGCTGTTCACGTGGAAGTGATTAGAATTTTTTTGCTTGTTGTTGGCTTTTAGGAATCAGAGTGGTGCATTCTGACGTCATGTGTCAAGTCGCCGCATGGGTGACAGGTTGTCAGTATTTAAATGTGCATGTATTTTCAAATAAAATTTAGTTGCGAGTTAAGCGCTGTGGTGGGTCCTCCTATTTTGTTTGGTCCGTGCCGTTCTTGTATTGTTTTCAAGACGTTCAAGAGGTGCAGAAAGCTTTCGAAGGGAAGCCGGGGGAGGGCGGATCAAGACATCGTGCGAGAAGAAAAAGATGATGGCCGCCTTTCGCCTTCGAGTCGTTTTTGGCGAATGCATAAGGGACCTAGCTGTGAGTTTTTTTTTTTCCTTTTTTTTCTTTACAGGTGAGTGACGGGGGAGGTTGTCATGGTAATAAAAACAGTATAGTTAAGTTAAAAATTGTCATTAGTAATTTCAAGTATTCAATGAATAATGATAACTAATTGGTAGTTTGAATATTGTGTTGGAGAACGAAAAGAACCTATAGCGTGCAGTTCTTGATTCACCATCACATCACAAATGGCTTCACAAACGTGCCTGTCGCTAAAGGAAGTACAGAGTGGTGCCGCATGATACGAAAGGACCACCGGAAGAGTCAAGGTATCGAAAGAAAGACATAATCCAAACGCCTTTTCTATGCGAAATGATAAACGACGGCATCTTAAATATAAATGTTCTCGTGGCTGTTGCCAGAGGAAGCTCCCTTTCTCTTTCCTCAGCACATTCTTTCACTATTCTTCGCAACACATTTGCGGCTGTAGTCCGAGTGCGGTTACGTCCCTTGTTTTTAGTCCCATGCGTTCTGCACAAATAGCACGCGACTTGAGAATGCTGCGCAAGAGCACCGTGTCGTCGTTCTTTCTTTTTTTTTCTGCTTTCCATCCATGTTCGTCTGCATCTGTATGTTACAGGTTTGAAATTCAATGCCGTCCCCCAACCGTTTGTCACGTTGCCTGCCACGTGTGCTGTTCCGTGGGGCCCAAGGGTGTGTCGAGAGCGCTGATGTGCTACGTCCATGTAAATTGCTGCGAGCTCAATCGGAGTGCGAAAGCCTAAGCTGAACTGACGAGATGAGCGAGAAAATACATCGTGTCAGGAATGTCGGGCCTTAATGGACGCAAAACGCACGGAAGAACAGAGTCGTGGGCGAGAATTTAGCCGGCGCCCACTGATCACGCTGCGTCGCCTAGGCTGGTAGACACAAAGGTTCATTTTTTTTTAAATTTTATTGATCTCTGTGTTGTAACGGATAGATTCTATTTGAAGTTTGACCATATAAAAGTTGATTTTCTTTCTATTCGCATCCAATTCGCCGCCTTTGTTTTCTTCAATTTATCTTTGATGGCTCGATCTGGCTGCCTATTTACAGTTATCCTGTAGCTAACTGCCAACTTTCTTATTCATTTCCTCCATTCCTTTCCCGCTCCTCTTGGGTACAGCTATTTGTGTCATTCAGCCACACGTTTCCTTTCGTCCATATGACTATCTCCATACGCTTTTGCTTCGTGTTTCTATCACTTCTGGCGAAGCCGCGCAGCCCACATCAGCCTGCGCCGCCTCATACGTGGTTTTCCCGTGGGCCCCAAATGCCAGTCGGCCGGGCCTACTTACCTTCGGCTAACTTCCAACCCCGACAAAAACTCCGATTTCAGACACAGAACTGCACGCGAACGTTAGCGCTGGTGTCATTACTCCTCCCCAAGCTCCACGCATCACCTGGCTGGCAGGATGGATGGATGGATGGATGCTATGAGCGTCCCCTTTAAAACGGGGCGGTGACATGTCTGCCACCAGGCTCGAAGGCGAAAAAAAAAAAAAGAAAGAAGAAAAAAAAAAACCTTCCTTGTTTCATGTTGTCCTAATGCCTTATCTACATTGATTAAATCTATGTTATTATACCAAAAAATATAAATTCACGGTCCATCTCTCTGCCTCTTAAGGCAGAATGACCTTTTCTTTTCCCGAATTATTTATTTTTGTACTTTATCTCTACTTTTCTGCCACCAACACTCCAACCGTCTCTTACTTATTTCTATTGCGGACGTGTTCAGCCCTCCATTGTTGTCCCTAAAACCCAAGGCCTCATGTAGACTCGTGCCCACACGTACACCTGGGTGAATATCGCCACATTCAATCAGTACATGTTCCATCGTTTCCTTGGTTCCCCCGCAGCATGTACATTGTTCTTCTTCGTTACTGAATCTCGCTTTATAACTACGCGTTCTAAGGCAGCCCGACCTTGCTTCAAACAGTAAAGCGCTTCCCCTTGAATTATCATAAAACCTTTCCTTCCTTATTTCGTTTTTTCCTTTTCGGTAGTTACTCAGAGCCGGCTTCTTTTCCATCGCTCAGAGCCGGCTTCTTTTCCATCCAGGCGCTGGCAGCTTAGCGGCACCTAGCGGATCCTCGACGAGGCGAATGCCGCGTGGCCTCCGTAGACGGCATGTCGCCACTTTTCTCAGGGATCGGGCTGCACCGCAAGTCTCGGAGGCAATGCGGGCGGAACACTGGTTTGACCGCGGTCAAATGCGGAAACTGGGCAAAAACTTCTCTCAGCTCGCCAATTCAACTCGATGACTTTTCAGGGAACAACATTCACAGAACGTGCGGTGGTGAATATAGCTGCCGTATTGCTCATGGAATGAGCCTTTAACATCTTTTTTCCCCTAAACAAGTTGAATTTACTCAACGCCGGCATCTACAATATCTGCGCTACTTCACTGGGCCACAGGGGCGTAGCCAAGGGGTGGTTGGGGGGTTCAACCGCCCCCCCCCCCCCCTCCCCGAAATTTTTCAATTTTGCTTGCGTATATGTACACGCACACATACAAACGCGCGCACGAACATATATAAAGTATGGTTGAACCCCCCCCCCCTCCCCCCGAAAAAAAATTCTGGCTACGCCGCTGCTGGGCCATACTACTCTGGAAAGTTAACGATTGAATCGATCCATATAGTATCTGCCCGCGCCATCCCGTATTGCTATAGATATGATCTTCGCTCGTTCCTGTTAGTTGTATATATGTATACGACGCTCGTTCCCGTTTGTTGTATACATACGTCGCGAGCCGATAGCTCGAAGTACACTCTTGTTCATCTCTAAGAGGAGCGTGCGGGCTTCGTGAAAACGATTATAGCAGCATAGCCAGGATTTTATTTCGAGAACGGTCTGACCTCCCTATATGTATGTGCGTGTGTGTGTTTGTAGTGCTCTCGGTATATGCGCGTATACAAATGGCAAAAGTTTTGGGCGGAGGGGAGGGTCGGGGGGTTCAATCCCTCTCGACCCCCCGCTTTCTGGCGACGCCTATGATTAGCAACCCATAGCAGAGTTTCCATACTAGCAACAATGATTAGAATTAACGCAACGGCGTATATCGTCGCAGTTAGATCTGTCAACGATGTCCGTATAAACACACACTGTGATCCTTCAAAACGCTACAGTACCTCGAAGCAAGCACCCAACACGACTCAAGACGCTGCTCCTTTCTACGTCTTGTCTTTTTACTGACAATTATGTTTACTTAATCGTTATAGGTGTGCTACGCGCAAGTGACGTAGCATATCAACCCTGGCTTCGATGAATGATCGCCTCATATTCACGCTACTATTAGTCATTGACAGTGTTCTGTATGCAAGAAAAAGGCGTACGAAAAACTAATGATAAAGGCACTAATTAAAAAGCAAAGTAATAGACGGAACGGTACAAAGTATGCTTGAGTCCTACACGCATGTCGAGTACAAAGTATGAAAAGATGAAAGGATAAGAGAGGAAGGAGAGAAGGTAGACCGGAGGTTTTCGGCCGAACACACATTTGGGCGGAGTCGGAGGCGTGTAGTACATGCACCACGCGGCGGTGCCTACTGCGCATCCGCCGAGGTCGCTCCTTCGCATAACACGCCGGTGCCGATTTTAATCAGGCTCTCCTATCATATATCGATGGTGGCAGGGATTCATTCTTTATACCGCGTCTCTCCCGGAGGCCGTCGCGCGCAGCCGGGTGGTCCAGCCTGCATGCGCACCCCACGCGCATGCGTGAGGCTACGCGCGTCGGGGCATTAATCGACTTCCTGGTCCACACACGCGCCGCACCGTCCGGCGCCTGCCATGTGCGCACCAAACGCAAGTCACACACAGGACCAGTGCTGGGTTATCCCGGCGTTCTGAAGTGGCTATAACAGGAGTCCTTGTCGAATGACCTCCTCCTCCCACGGAGGACTTCCGCCCCACCTCATTTCAATAAAGGTTCCTTTTTCTCACTTTCTATCTGTTGCCAGAAAGACACCGCTATAGTTTCTCGCAAAGATTACTTGAGAGAAATGTGGCGCTACTGTCTGTGGAATCTGCAAGCGTGGTGCTTCAGCCAGTATGGGAATTGTGGTGAGCTATAGACAACGGCAATAATGGACAATGAATATGCGTTTGCGTAACCGGGCGGGGGTTTTTTTGTTTTTTGTTTTTTAAGAATCAAGAGCCTTCGCGAGTGTGCATATGGATCACTTTTCAAGAATATATTATGTCGTAAGTGCCAACAATACGCGACGGGAGGGCATGTGCGAGGAGGATCATTGATTTCCCGTGATTGAAGTGATATGATTGCTGGGAAATCTAGAAAGATAAAGCGTAAAATATAACGCCACAAGAACGTTTGAAGCAACAAGTAGGAAGATTATACAAATCCTCCATGCAACACGCACTTCCATTTCTTGTCCGTGTCTCTGCCAAGCGCCACTGAAGTACAGTGCATACTGCAACGGATGGTGCAGTAAGGTTTTATATCTGCATGCGCATTTCTGCAGATACGCGTGCTCACTCCGCAGTGGCTGTGGCGGTCAGAGTTATTTTTTCCATCGCCAAGCGGCGAAAGGGGGAGTGGTGGTGGCGGCGGGGTGGGGGGCAGACGTGTGCTCGCCTTCCCGAACATTTCTACGGCGGAATGAAGGCACACCCCTCCACCTCTGCTGGAATAAATCTTGCGTAAATAAGCTTCTAAGTTTTGTTCACAACGACGGATTTATTTTGTGTGCCTTACTCAATGCACAGTTAGTTCGGCTTCCAAACCCTGACATCCCCTCAGGGAAAGTGTGAAACTTTCACCTTTGCGTGACAATGCCTTGAACAGTGTAAAGGAAAGGACACAGTAAACTCTCTTTTAAGCTTTGAAGTGCTGTAGAATTAAGACAAAAAAGAAAGTTTATCCTTTTTTCATAGGAATCGATCACAACACAAAAGGGAAACCTGACATCGCATTAGTAGTTGCAGCTTTGTTAGGTGTTATGCAAGCACAAAATATACAAGAGTACAAACTTGCACAATGTGTCATGCTATTGTGCCGACATGACAGCCTTTGACGTGGATTCACCCCCGTTCAAGCCTAGTGACACAACTATCTTTTCGCAACGACAAATCCGCCAGAAATAACAGGTATTCGCAAGCCGTACAAGCCAAGCCGGCGGTGTTGTCCGTAAAGCCCGAACCACACGTACGCTGGCCGAGCGCGCGCTGTACGTTGGCTGTACGCGCTCCGGAGGCCGCGCATGCGCAGACGAAGCAAGCGCGGCAAAACGCGCGCGGTACGCGAGTGTTTGCGGCGACTGATATCGACCTTGAGACGGCGCGCGCTTGGAAGCGCTTGGAGCCCAACTGTGGCATGGCTGTTACCAGCACCGGCTTGACCGACGGATGATGATACACATCATATGAAAAATTTTAGTTCTTATTTACTTTTGCATGCTTCTAACAATAAAAAAGGTAACAGAAGGAGGTTTTGTAAGTATTCTGATGAACTATCAGTAATTTTGTACGAAACGATGCCTTGCACGTATGAGGAAGCGCGCGCTTCGCGTGCGCCCTCGCGCGTAGTGTGTGGGTGGAAACCGCCATAACTCGCCGGAGACGCCCGGGCTGCGCGCGCTGACGCGCGCCCCGTGCGCGTTTGGGAGCGTACGTGCGGTTCGGGCTTAAATCGCTTCCCAAACTCACGGTCGGCGGCCGTCTTGCGGCTTCGCTTGACGCGCGGCGTCCTGCTGGCGAGCAGCTTTGCCGAAGGTCCGACTCGGAAGTGTGCTTGGCAGCCCGGTAACTTGCGAGGCATCACTAATGCGAGATGCACAGTTCGTAGAGTGTGTGCCCTTTACAGTAAATGCGTCGTGCTTCCCGCTGGTGCACCTCTCGCTGTCTCAACAGCAGGCGGCGTGTAAAGACTGCTGCTGCGCGTTTAAACTGCACTCCAGAGGCAACCAGGCGTCATAGGATAATCCGACGCGGAAGGTCATCAATGTGGCGAAACTGCATCGTTACCACGGGCAATAAGAGCACGCGGCTCAGATGATGGTAACGATAAAATGCGCCTGAGCCCTTTGCATAGGGCGGGCATACCTATAGTATGCCTTGGCCAGAGAATTCGCAAAACAAAAAAGAAAACACTCCACAAACGTCCACACATGTGCTACAGTATCAGTCTGCAGTTCATGCGTCCGCATTATTGTTCCACCATGTAAAGTACAACTCACTGCATGTCCTACCGCAGAATCGCGCACCACGACTGTCCCTTGTTCCGCTGATGCAAACCGCCGTATACTTTACTACATCAACGATAATTTTGTAACAGCGAAGCTGTTCTAGCTCGGCGTAAAGTGTGTGGCCGTGCCCGAAAACTGTCATCACCATGAACGTGTATGTGCCACAGAATTTGGGCAAGTCCCACTACTCACCGCTACGGCGTGGCCTGTGATGACCCTGAGAACGAGTACAGAAAGAGAGAGAGAGAGAGAGAGAGAGAGAGAGAGAGAGAGAGAGAGAGAGAGAGAGAGAGAGAGGGAGAGAGAGAAAGAAAGAAAGATATAAAGAAAGAGAGAAAGAGAGAAAGAGAGAAAGAAAGAAAGATATAAAGAAAGAAAGAAAGAAAGAAAGAAGAAAGAAAGAAAGAAAGAAAGAAAGAAAGAGAGAGAGAGACGGAAAGAAAGATATAAAGAAAGAGAAAAGTTCTTGCCGAAAAAAAAAAAAACCTCTTTACGGGGCGGGATTGGAATCCGCGTACCCTTGATCCGAAGGAGAGCGTCCTAACCACTCTGCAATCCAGGCACGCTAGCAGAGCATAGCATAGCCTTGTGTAGTATAGTGTAGCAAGGGGGTGGGAAAGGAAAGCGAGCGTGAGGAGGAGAGCTGTGATGGTGAGGAGGAGGGGAGGGAGAGTAAAGCTTAACACAGAAAGAATGAGAAAGAGAGAAATAGAGAGAAAAAATGCAGAAAGAAAAAGAAAGAGAGACAGAGAGAACATCAACGAAAGAGAGAAAGAAGTATAGAGAGAAAAAGAAATAGAAAGAAAGAAGAAGCAAACATCGCGTCGTCTAGCGACCAGATACCGCACCACCTGGCCAAGCCGCGCATGCGCAGCAGCTAAGCCACGCCCACCGAGGGAGACATCGCGCGCAACATCCGTTCTAGAGTGCATAGCCTGGCTGCGTACTCCCGAGGAGGAAGCCGCGCATTTCGAAGCTAGACGTGTCGGTCGACGGGGAGTACGAGCGGCGACGGGCCCGGGCGTCGCTGTGCCAAGCTTTGCGCGACTTAGTGCAAACTGCCCGCATTTTTTTTTTTTGTTCACTTTGAAACGGGGAGGGGGTTGTTGACAAGCCACCTAGCACCCCTTATTTTTTGCATTAAGGTGTTGCTCTGCATTCCATGCTATTTCTTTCTTATTTATTTATTTTTTATTTCTTGATACAAGCCTCGATTTCTATGATGTACCCTTATCTACGCCTGTAAAGACTCCTGTTCTAATTTCTTACCTGATTTTTTTCGCCACCAATTTCTGCGGGTTTTGTTGGGTGAAAATACTGCATTCAATTACGACATATTGAGTAACATTTTGACCAAGTATGAATGGATGCTGTGAACGTACCCTTCGTAACGGGGCGGTGACCTGCAAGCTATCGATCACCAACCAACTGCTGGCAAAATGGCGCCACCACGCAGGGGTGGTAGAAAACTAGTGTGCTCTTTTCGTGGCGTCATTTCCACGATATACGTACACATGAGAAGTCTTGTTGGAGCCCGGCATAAAAACACTTTCGCATTAAAAAGCAAAAATACGAAAGGGAATAACGAAAAGACGGCGTACAGTTGCTCATACCAACGTACTGCGCCGGAACCGGGCCAGTCGGGCGGGGAATTCCCCTGCCGCGGCACCTGTACACTGCATCGCGCCACAAGTTGGCGCTGTCCACCACGGTGGTCTCCGTTGCCCTGACCGATGCTAACGCTTCGGCGATCTGACGAGAACTAGCGTGTTGTGCATGCTTGGCCCACGACCGACGTGGGTATGCTCGATCGTTCGAGCGCGTTTGCACTGATGAAAGAAAAGTATAAACGCAAGGCAGAAACACTGAAAAATCTGCGTCGCCGAGGAGCGTCGCACGGAACCTTGAACCCCACTAATAACGTAAATCATTGGTGGGGTTTAACGTCCCAAAACCTTTGAGCGTTACAACATGTTCGGTTGGGCTGCATGTTGTATCTTGTAAAACAGCAGAGCCCCATGCTCAAAACAAATAACTGCGATAAAGTTCTTAAAAGGACACTAAAGAGAGAGGCGATTTTTCTATTATAAGTAAATTACTCTTTCACTCTTCCAAAATCACCACGCTTGCCGCGAGAAGACGCTTGGTAAGCGAGAAAACGCGCAAAAAGAAAATGTGGGTGGCGACGCCACTTTGAAGTTCCCGCACCAATCGCCGTGACGTAATAGATCTTGACGGCGTCTACTAGGGCCGATGTAGTTCCTAACCGGTAAATATGAAGTACATTGTCCTCTAACGGGGCCAGAGGCTTAGCATACCAAGTTTCAGAAAATTTTGTTGAGCCAGTGTGGCCGAAATACGAATAAAACAGTTTGAAATCCGTGACGTCACGTGCGGAAATTTCGACGCGAAATTTAAAAATGAAAGTTTGATCTCGATAAACGAGCCGGCGATGGTGAAATTAACGATAGAGCTTTCAGAGTATGATTCATCAGTAGCAGACTCGTCGTTTCATTTTAGTGTCCCATTAAAAATGCACCTTGTAAGAAGCGATATCAGCGAATCATGATGTTGGATGCAGTAAAGGCCGTCGGTCAGTCGCTAACATAAGCACTTTTTATTTATTTATTTGAGCCAGCATAGTTTCGCAATATTGTACGGCTACGCGAAAAGGAGTAGCCCGCATCATCCGCCCTGTCTCTTCTGCGCCCTCAGGCTCCGTGTGTTGCGAAAAGACACGTGTTACGTATTTGTAGACGTATCCAAGTACGCGTTTTCTCGCAGTGATCGGAGATTACGAAGGGAGTGCACCCGAGACATCGAGATAAGCAGCAACTCTAATCGCACCGTGCGGGGGTTGTGACACGCGAATTCGTTGACTGTTATCGCAGCGGCCGGATTACGATGTGGATGGAGGGCAAAGACGCTCATGTGCCTTGGATTTCTGGCACACATTAATGATCCCTCGGTGGTCAACTGTAGTCCTGATCCCTCCACAACAGCATCCCACATAACCCATTGTACGTGCAGTTTCGCAACGACCCCGTAATTTATTTTTAATGCGATAGCGTTAAAGAGCTCGTTTAGACGAAATTCCGGTGTCGGTGTCGTTGGTTGTGAGCGGAAGGGTTTGAAATTGCTTCGGAAGAACAGCCTTACGAATGTCATGTAGAGCGAGCAGTCTCCTTAATGCACGAAATATTGCGTGGAAGAAGCGTAGAATTGCACCA
This sequence comes from Rhipicephalus sanguineus, assembly GCF_013339695.2. Lineage (NCBI taxonomy): Eukaryota > Metazoa > Arthropoda > Arachnida > Ixodida > Ixodidae > Rhipicephalus > Rhipicephalus sanguineus. The sequence goes on along the minus strand of NC_051176.1, from coordinate 272,709,939 downwards.
AGAGTTGAAACATGTGAGTTGCGCAACGAGTGGGTGGTTTAAAGGCCGACCCGTTATAAAATTGTTCAGGCGTAATTAATCATCAATATCAGCAAGAGAGAGAAAAGAAATATTAGAGGAGAAAAGGCAGGGAGGTTAACCAGTTTAGGAAAACCGGTTTGCTACTCTACACATGCGAACAGAGCAACAGCATGAAAAATGTGTGCAGGTACGCGTGTTGCCTTACGGACGCGTAGTGGGTATTTCGTCAATTCGCAAAAGGCATTATGGCGTAGTGGGTACATCGCAACTGTACTTGCAGAGGCATTCTAGGATAGTTTGAAACGGCCAATCGTATACGCGCGCAGACGTTCCTTTCCTTTCAGCACGGTTGAGGTGTCCACCGAGAAGCGAAGCTAGGCCAGCGATTGCGAAGGCGATGCGAACGGGGCCCGATTATGCTATCGCGGTTTAAGTCTTGAAGGCAAAGCTCAAGCGTCCATGTTTTTTTTTTGTTTTTTTTTTGTGAAAAGTAAGTACCTACTTCGTGATTCAACGAGGGTTTAATATGCATGACCCTCTCGTGTTAAGTATGCGTTAATAATTGTTGAGGTTTTACGTCCTAAAAGCACGATATGACTATGAAGGACGCCGTAGTGGAGGGCTCCGGAAATTTGGCCATCTGGTGTTCTTTAACGTGCACCTGAATCTAAGTACACGGGCCTCAAGCATTTCGCCTCCATCGAAATGCCGACGCCACGGCCGGGATTTGATTCCACGACCTTCGGGTCAGCAGTCGAGCGCCATAGCCACTAGACAACCGAGGCGGGTTGTTTGTTCAGTATGCGTGACATTCCATGACAATCTCTGGAGGTAGCCTGACCATAGACGACAGATGTACCGTGAACACACGCACGCATAAGTCAGATAATCAGTAGACGTCTTCAAGCAGTAGCTGTAAAGTTTAGCTTCGAAAAGATTACAACATTGAGAACTGAAACAAAATCATATTTTCCGCTTTATTCTCAGCGTTTTCAAGCGATAAGTTTTTTTTTTCTTCTAGAAGTGAATGAGCCCCTGCTCACATATTAGCTGCTGATAGGGCGCTGCTACGTAGTGCAAGAAGGCATCTACAAGGCATGATATCTGCAGCAAGGCACTCCATACGCTTCGCTATGAGAACTCAATTTCCGTAAGTTTTGAGAAAGTTATCAGATCATCCACTCATAAGGCATCGAATGTCGCAACGTCTCTGCATGACAAGTAACAGGTCTCACGTGCCAAAAATGGCATACAAGCCATAAGGGGCAGCGTATACAGTGGAGTACTATTGACCATCTAGACACCAGCGCGTTTTGTATACTTGTCGCTCCAGAGTGCCGCTGCCGGAATTCTATGCTGCGACCTCGCGCTCAGGAGCCGAATGCTAGTCGCTGAACCCCCACCGAGCGCGCATGAAGCCACGCGTAGTGATCTGAATGCCACCTGGGCGATCACCCTTTCTGTAGCAGTGCTAAATCACGCGACACCCGTCACAGCCCCGAGTGGAGTGCGCGCCGTGGATTATGGCCTGCTGCACGTGCCATTCCTCGGCCTGCCACGGCACCCGCGCGGGCTGCGGGTCGCACTTCACCGGCGGCGCGCGCGTATTTGCATAGCGCGGCGTGTAGCCGGAAGTGCGGCTTTTCCGTCGGTGGGGCGCACAAATTGGCGTCCCGCGAGGCGGTAACCGGACTCGGGGCCATTCTGGGAGGCGCCTCGAGCGCGCCCCGGGAAGGCCAGCGTCGTGATCGGCCGCCGAGAGTCGTGCCACGCCGAGATCGTGATCCCGGCACCGCCTCCCCCGCCCCGGCGCAAGACTCCCTCGGTGTGCGCAAGCGGAGCACACGCGAAGACGACTCTGCCACGGGTTCGCCCGACCAGACGAACGGCTCGCAAGAACCGCGCTCTTCCTAAGGCACGGGCGAAAGTCACCCCTTTGTATATCTTTTTTCTCTCGCGCGCCACGAAGAGCGAGCCATGCCATTTCGCGTTCGCGCAACAGTCGGCACCGCCGCTGTGTTCTTTCTTTCTTGCGCTTTTTCCGCTCTCATGTATGTATACGCCCTGCGGCGCTCCGCACCGCGGCTGCCATGTAGTGGGGCCGCGTCGGGTGGCTCTGGATCAGCGCCGCGTCCCTCGCACACGATCATTTGCATTTAGATATATACCTGAGTGGCTCCGAGGAATCGGGTTTGCGACCTCAGGATCAAAACCAGGAAGACCGTGTAGTACACTCTACTAATTCGCTCGCTCAAAGTGCACGGTGAAGGTGAATGCGTGTCCGCCACTTGGTGCTGGAAATGCAGCTGATTTATTTCCGATACAGGATTCCCCGGTTCTGGGAGATAAACTCGAGAAGCGGCGTATTACTGGTTACTTGTTTGCTATTACTACTGATTAATGATATGTACTTTTCTCGCGTTCAGGCATTCTTCGTGATGAATACCGCGTGTCTCGTTAAACTTAGTATGCATGATGTACAGCCAGGGCTGGGCAAATATACTTTGAAATTGTATCGCGATACGATACAAGATACTACCGGAATTATTGTATTGTATCCGATACGATACCTTCCAAATGTATCTTAAGATACATTCGATACATTCGCAAATTTGTTACTATATATATATATATATATATATATATATATATATATATATATATATATATATATATATATATATATATATATATATATATATATATATATATATATATATATATGAAATGTCTGCTAGTATCTGAAATATTTTGTATTGCTAGCTCAAAGTACATGTTTCATTCAGAATCACCTTATTGAGATTGCTTTATCTGCTTAACATGAGCTCTTTATATACTGCGCTGTTAGTGGTTTTTGCTTGACGCTTTAGTAAGCGATGGGAGTCGTTGCTCTGCTTACCGACCAGCTAGCGGGTTGCGATCTAATTGCAAGAGCTTCAATGAGAAACCACTGAACGTTGGCCCGAACACCATTGTGGAGTTTTACCTTCCTCATAAACGTATACTAAAACTGCAATGTCTTTTCATATTCTACTTATCTGCTAGCGTAACGCGTTCGTTAGCGGTATACTCACTAACGTGCAATCTTTTAACAATCCCCCCCCCGAGAGAACAAGTACAGCCCAGAAACATCTCAGACGTATTGTATAGTTGCTACCGTCGCTATACACACTATTGCCACTTATAGGTCCGATTGACTGGTGATTACTAATGGTAAAAAAATATAGGGAGGCCTAAAAAAGGAAGATACATATATCTAAGTAAAAGAAAAATGCTGTTCCGTATTGAACAACCACAGAGAATAAGTACAGAAACACGATACAGGCGGCACCCCTAATAGCTGGAACAATTAAGCATGATTATCGCCAACTTACCTGTTAAGGTAAGACATTAGAAAATTCAGTGCCTATGGCAAATATCCTAAAACGGCTCTTCGGAACGCTCACAAGAAAAATGGAGGATTCGGTAAAGCAATGTTTCTCGAAAACTTTTCGTAACGCATTTAAGATGGCTCCTAATAATTTTCATTTTATAACGCAAACTGAATTTCGCTAGTTTACGAAGCAGTAAGTAGAATTTTTGTTCTACTCCAGGCCCGCCCAGATTGCTGTATATTCGTCCTCAACAGTGCCCTCACATAACAGCAAGCTCAAGTGGAATGTAAATATGTAAACAGCAGTCGAAATGACGCACACAGCTAAAAGTAAGAATAAAGCCGGGAGCTTATTTTGGCAGCACGTTACAAAAGACACATTGCAGTAAACAGATGCAGAGACATAGGTAATGTATGGCATGCAAAAGAAGGACAGCTGATTAGAACGCACTTATTTTGCTAACAATCAAATTATGATTTTAAGAACTCTTTGAATAAAGACAGCAGGAAGAAAAACATACGGTACGCCAATATATCATCTGTTAGCTCAATGCTTGTTTTATTACATCCAGCATCGCTACCGGTGGTGCTATATTTGTTACAATCTTGTAACAATTGTCTTCAATTGTCTTTAATTGAACACAGCGCCACCTCTCGTTCGGCGGCTTAACTGCGGCTAATCCGCGAGACGCGCGTGCGCCATGAGGTGCACACGACTTTACAGCGGGTGATAGCACATCCAAAAGTTTGATTCAGGTGGTCTAGATGGCGCAGTATCAGCTTTAGAAGCGAAGTTCAGCCAATGTTTGTTTCCCACGGTGGTGTTGCGATCGATGTATCTTGTATCATAAGATAGACGATACATTCTTTAATGTATCAGAAATACAGATACTGATACCCATCTTGCGAAACTTATCGCGATACAGATGCAAGATACTCGAAGAGTATCGAAGATAGTATCTAAGGTACATGTATCTTCGATACTGCCCAGCACTGTACAGTAACAGTACAGCATGTCTTAGGGCGCTTATACCGGTAACTCTATAAGCACTTTCTCCGGTATGGCGTCTCTTCTTATCTAGACACAGTCACAATAGAATGGCGAGTGTCGATCCGCTTTAGACGGGGAGGCCAGGTAACTTTTGCCTGTTCGCAAGGTCTTCAGGTGCTGGGCCCTCGAGCTTCTGAATGTGTGTGTCCTTACTGCAATGTTGGCTCAAGGCTTAATCTCTGCCTGTTCACCCAGTGATCATGGAGTTTTCGTCACCCTTTATGCGACCCTGTCGCCTTTATGTACTGCTGAGATCGTTTATCATGGTGGCAGCCTCAATACTATAGATAGCGCAATACTGAATTGGCAAGGGGGCGGCCCCACGAAGGATTTCATTTATGGACAGAACAGTTACCAAACAAGTAACTGTAATTCCCCCACCCCCTCTCGTCTTTTGGCTTTGAAAGAGCGGTGAAGGGTGTTCTGGCTTACGGTACTTACTGGTGTGCTACCAGCGCCTGGCCTACCGAATTTACTCGCACACTATACCACCCGTGGTCAGCACTGGTTAATGTCGGCTAATGACGGCTAATGTCCTCTAGTGTTGGCTAAATATTTGTTAATGTCGGCTAATGGTGCCATGTGTTGTTAACTGATCGAATTACAAGTAATGCTTAGGCTATAAGCAATGCTAGCACTGAAACAATGTAGCGAAGCACCGCATCTTCCTCGCCGAAAGGCGTCATGTATGAGGCGTGTGCTGCAGCCGGGTTCCTATCTCGCATTAACCTCTGAACGCGCTGAGCCATCTAGTGCCGCCAAGTGCGCGCGTGGAGCGTGTTTGAATATACTATATTCAGACAATATGGGAGGAATATAGATGACGCAGGCTCGACCCCACCCAGCATAAAGAAATGTTCAAGAATTCGTTTTACAGCGCAGAAGGGCATTTACACAGTGACACAAGCTGTTCCGACGGCTGCTTTCGACGCCGGTTACATTAGCGCAGAAGTCATGCTCTGCGCAATAGACAATGACAGCCCAGCAAGCCAAGTTCCTGTGAAAAAGGCTGAATATTTACGGACTAACAGTGCCAAGTTCGTGTGAAAAAGGCTGAATATTTACGGACTAACAGTAACAGGCATACAGACGTCCGGATCACAAAGTATACACTCTAAGACAAAAAAAAAAAAGAAACCCGACGATGACTTGTTCCCTAATGCGAAATTTGAGCGCAGCTCTGCGTGCGTTTTCATTTCGCGATGTATCGGCTGGCGCGGACAAAGTCTCGTACGGCACGTTGCAAATGGAGCCTCAATCTCGGCCGCGGCGGCCGCGTTTTCGATGGAGGCGAAAATGCAAGAGGCCTGTGTACTTAAATTTAGGTGCACGTTCAAGAACCTCAGGTGTTCAAAATTTCCGGAGCCCTCGCTACCGGAGCCCTCGCTACTACGGCGTCTCTCATAATCATATCGTGATTTTGGGACGTTAGACCCCAACAATTATTATAAATGGAGCCTCGCTAATCGGGAAATAGCGAGAGCCACAACATGGACGGGATTCACAGCAGCTGCCGTCGACAGACTTCCCAGATGACGCGCGCTCCTCTGGCGCCACCTCGTTGTCCTGAGCGAACTCTGGTTTCGTTCTCATCCTTTTGCCATCCTCTCCGCGCCCGTAGTCTCGTGCAGCATTCTGGTTTCCTCCTCACTATTTCGTCATCCTCCCTGCGTTCGCATCTTTCGGTGTTCGAATTCTCGGTGACCACGGACGCGGCACGCCGTCGCACAACGCAGGAACGAACGGGCGCCCAAGAGCTGCGCTATAAAAGCTGCATTTGCGGTGTCTTCCACACAACGATAATCATCTGTCTTGCGTGCTTTCCTTGCGTTATCTCCGCGAGCCCGGCGTACTTCCCGATAACGACCTGTTTTGCAGCTTGGCAAAACGCTGTCTTTGCTAATTCTTTTTTTTTTCCTTTTACTACTCGTGAATGGAATAAGTTGGATGCGTGTGTTGTTGATCTTCCAGCCGATGCTTTTTGTTCGTCACTACAAGATGTGTGCTTTTCGTGAATGCGCAGGCACTGCTGCACAAATGTGTGCCATTTTAGGGGCGAAGCTCCTCTTAGTCTAACCTTGTCACGCGCCCGGCGTAACCGGCAGTATCTCCCGAACAGTATAATAGATGGCGCTGTCTCTAGAAGTACATACAAACTGCAGTTGAGTGATGATATACTAGGTGGCGCTGTACACAATCTGTGTCGTCATCACCATTTCTCGTCTCATTTCCTAGATGGCGTTGGTCCAATAGAAGTGTGTGCAATAGTGCACTTGTGTGAATCGCCACTAGATGGCGGTGGAAGTGCCGCTACTCTGTGAATGCCTGCGCATTCACATATGAATGCCTGCGCATTCATATATATATATATATATATATTCATATTCATATATATACAGCGACTGGCAGATATATACGGAAGGGAATGTGAGGCTCTACGACTAGGATTTAGTGCAACAAAATGTGGATTGATGGTATTCAATGATCACGAAGACCATGCGGTCTTAATACAGGGCCAAAAAATACCGAGGGTAAGCGAGTACAAGTACCTCGGAGTATGGGTAAATGAGGGGGCTAGATATATGGAGGTACAAGAGAAAGCATCGGTAGCAAAGGGAAAGAGGAATGCTGCAATTATCAAGCACAGAGCTTTATGGGGATACAATAGGTACGAGGTACTTCGAGGGCTGTGGAAGGGTGTGATGGTCCCGGGGCTTACATTTGGGAGCTCAGTGGTGTGCGTGAAGTCAGAGCTACAATCAGGAATGGATGTAAATCAAAGGACAGTGGGCCGCCTCGCGTTGGGCGCTCATGGGAAGACGACAAATGAGGCTGTAAAGGGTGATATGGGATGGACAGGCTTTGAAGTGAGGGAAGCTCAGAGCAAAATGAGATTCGAAGAGAGGCTGAGGAAAATGAAGAAGATTAGATGGGCAGAGAAGGTTTTCAGGTATTTGTATAGAAAAAGCGTTGACACGCAGTGGAGAAAAAGAACTAGGAGGCTCACCAGTAAATATACGGCTAGCAGTGCGGGCGATATGGCAACAGGGAGCATTAAGCGGAAGGTCAGGGAGGCGGAGAGGACTTATTGGATGACAGCGATGGAAAAGAAGCCGGCTCTGAGTAATTACCGAAAGGGAAAAAACGAAATAAGGAGGGAAAGGTTTTATGATAATTCAAGGGGAAGCGCTTTACTGTTTGAAGCAAGGTCGGGCTGCCTTAGAACGTGTAGTTATAAAGCGAGATTCAGTAACGAAGAAAAACAATGTACATGCTGCGGGGGAATTAAGGAAACGATGGAACACGTACTGATTGAATGTGGCGATATTCACCCAGGTATATTGTGGGCACGAGTCTACATGAAGTCTTGGGTTTTAGGGACAACAATGGAAAGCTGAACACGTCCGCGATAGAAATAAGTAAGAGACGGTTAGAGTATTGGTGGCAGAAAAGTGGAGATAAAGTACAAAGATAAATAACGGGGGAAAAATAAGGTCATTCTGCCTTAAGAGGCAGAGAGATGGACCGTGAATTTATATTTTTTGGTATAATAACATAGATTTAATCAATGTAGATAAGGTATTAGGCCAACATGAAACAAGAAACTTTTGTTTTTCTTCTTTTTTTCTTCGAGCCTGGTGGCAGACATGTCACCGCCCCGTTATAAAGGGGACGCTCATAGCATCCATCCATCCATCCATCCTCTCCGATTGGCTGCTGCGCGGGCTGTGCCTGGGTGCGCGGGGAACGAGTACCTCTCTCAGTCTCCTGGATCGTCGCCGTACGTGTCGGATCGTTGGTGGGCGAAGCGAGCGCGGCGCCTGGCGGTTCCCGCGACGGTGCGCGCCAATGACGCCGCGGCGCAACGTGCTATCCGAGCAGCGGACCCCGAAAGGCGAGCCAGAGAAGCGGCGGCGAAGCGAGCGCGGCGCCTGGCAGAAGCGGCGCCAGCGGTCTCACATTCAAGGAGCCGACGCGCGGTTCGAGCGGGAATTTCTCGCTCATTCGTTTGGCCACAGTTGCGACGTGTGTGATCGACTTTGGTTCGATAATAACCTCACCGCGGTTTCTGGCATCAGGAACGAGATTTTCACCGTACCTCACGTGTTTGCATGATGATTTTATCGGGCGAACTTCTCGGAGGATTAAAGGTATCACCCATAACCTCCAGAGCTTCGCCCACCTCACCATCATTCACCTCGTGGATATGCTGTGATTTTTTTTACCGTAAAACTGTGTGCTTTTTCTTCCTCGCCCCCCTACAATAATGCCCACTTGGGCGATGTAGGTTGCACTAATAAATATAAAAAAATAAACTGATAGGAAAGTGGTGAGCGCCGTTTTAATAGTAATTGTTGGGACTTTACGTCCCAAAACCACGATATGATCATGAGTGACGCCGTAGTGGAGGGCTCCGGAAATTTCGCCTCTATTGAAATTCGGCTGCCGCGGCCCGGATTCGATCCCGCGACTTCTGGGTCAGCAGTCGAGCGCCATAACCACTAGACCACCGCGGCGACAGGTGCGTAGCTCTCGAAAAAGAGAACTCAAGGAAACCACATGACGATCACTGTAGTGTAGCAGAGACTAAGTATACCCGTTTGGCTTAGAGTGATATGTAGTGTTTCCAAGGTGTACTAATTGCCTAAGAAGAGGCATGTGGGTTACACAGTATTTAAAGCTTCGAACGAATGCACGTCCGTATAAATAACGGCTATTCGGGATAGTCATTTCGCTGCTCTCTGTAGCAAAGGTTGAAAACTGGGCGTGTTGGTATAGCATAACTGTAGTTTGTATAGCGCAGCGAATCGACGGGACAGACAAGAAAGATTCATACACACCAGAGCGATATGAATCTTTTTTCTATAGCCGGTGGTTTTCCGCGTGCCGGCAAACGCTGCTCGTCGCGGGGCCGTCTTGTTGAATACTGGATACTCCCAGACGCCGAACCCGGTTCCAAGGAGCCATATGGTGAAATGTACTGGCTACGGCAAGTTCGTCTACCGCTGCGAAATGGTGACGGAAACGATACCGCGCGTGCTTAGCCCCGTAGCCTTCGCAAGAATGAAAACAGAAGACAAATCACATCACGCATCCACTTCCTGCGCAGGCTGGAACATTTGTGATCGTTGTGTTTTGTCGGAGACGTCTCCGATAAAACGTCCGTGATGCGTTCGCAGTGCCGACGCTGGAGGCTGTCACGGATCTCCGGACGCTACATATGCTCGCCGTGCTAGAAATGATTACGTCGCTTCCATCGCAAGTGTGAACGGGTCCTGCGAGCGGCGAACTTTCACCCTTCGCTGGCTCGTCCGCCTGCGAGCGTCAGCGGCCGAATGCTGCCGCGCACGGATGAGTGGACTAGGTCGTCAGTGGCGGAATACTGCGAGGCTCGAATATCGTTGCTGTTATCGCAGCCATCCGTCAGGCTCACGTGGCAGCGAGCCCGGCTCGTGGCACCTTTAATCCGGCCCAGTCACGTTGCGGCTTAGCGGCGCGCGCCACAATCGAGGCACGCAAATCTTTGCCCGATTCTGAGTGTTCGCCGAACGACTTGGAAGTTAGGGCGGCGGGGGAGTCGAGGCGGCGCACGAGGGAAGGCATCCAGAGCGACTTGTTTGCTCGGCCGGTTACATTTCGGGCAGTCTTTTATAGTTGCACAAACTAACCGGTCTAAGTTTAGGACCTAGTTAAGCGTGACGATCGTGACCGTGCCAGGCAGTGATGTGTCAGACTGTTTTTCGGGCCCGATGTGTTTGAAGGAGTGCAGATGGGAGAGCGCGCCCGGCGGGAGCATGCAGCGCCACAGGTCACCGATCCCTCGCTCGCGGCGCTCACCTTCGTAGGTGGCCGCACGTGGGTTAGCGCATGTAGCGGCTTACGGGTCGGCTTCTCCTCCTCCCCCCGTGCGCCCCAACCACGCGTCACGACCCGCGCTTCGGTTCGCTCACCGGAAAGCGATCCGTTTGCTACACGGATGGCATGCGCACTTCGAAGAGCAGGCCTAATCCGATGCTTTGATTAGGCTGATTTCACGCGCCGCGTCCCTTGAGCCGCGCGCCGCAAGACTGGCGTTTGCCTGTCAAAAGGGGCCAACGGACCACGCGCACGACCCCGACGGTAGCCTGCCACCCCGACCTCGACGTCGCGGGACTGCCAAGGCGCGAACCGACTAAAGAAACGCGTCCTATGCCTGGCAGGAAGGCATGCGTTCAGCTGAACAGTTCGACGAGCAACATATTCCAAACATAGGAGTGTGCGCAGCCATTCACTTGTAGTGTTGCACACATCAGATTGAATCGAGTATATACTGAAGCTCGCGTGGGAAATTGAAGCTAAGCGTGATATACATCACGCAAGTGCCACGGTATATACCACACCTGTGTGATGTTGTGTCCGTACATTTAGATGCCCATGGAGTGCATGTTCGAAACGGGCGGCGCAAAAACAAGGGGCACAGGAAAGACTACACTGGTGTGTAGTCTTTCCTTTGTCCCTTGTTTTTGCGCCGCCCGTTTCGAACATGCATAACCAATTCCAACTTGCCCAGACATCAATTCTTCTGCATGCCCATGGAGCGTGATACTTGACAGATTATATGTGCTATACCACGTTTCGTGGTATAGCAAATATGTGCACTCTTAGAAGAAAAGTTAGTAAACGCATGTATTTACTAGTTTCGACCGTATTTTACTACCTTCGCTGCATCCCTTTACTAGCCAGCAGCTAGTAAAGCTAGTAAATTTTGTCGTTACTAACGAGGAAAGCATTTTTGGTGTTTTTAACTAACTACTAAGCCACCCACGTTGCCAGATCTTTCGTAGATGCCGCAGTATGTTTTGCCGTAATCGTGACAGTCTTTAGAAATTTTAGACAAACTTTAATTTTATTGATTTCCTTGGAATAAAAGTTTCGTGCTACGTGATAGCACACATACAAGCAAATAGAAGGGACACGATGATGTGTAGAAAACATCAATTATTCTTCTAAATTTTATGGCTTCTAACCAGTACACTGTGTGCTATCAAAAAGTAGGAGCATAAATAGCCTTCAAGTAGAGTGACCTCTTCAAGAGATGTCGGCTACGTAGAAGTCTTGATATTCAGTTTGTGCGTTTGCGTGTGTGTTCTCGTTTGTGATACATTCATGCCTCTATATATGTTGTTGTGATGCGTACTTACCATGGTAATTAGATGAAGTAATTAGCGGTAATTAGTTAATGTTCGAGAACAATACCACTTCGTTTTTTTTTATCCTGTACATACTTTTTTTAGTAGAATCATCTTGATATGGCAATGCAAACGCACATAGAAGCAAAATAGGCGCAAACCTCTAATTGGCTAAATGTAGTCCACTAGAGTTAATACGGTTACTAAGTTGCTAGCGCAGTTACTAACAACTTAGCAATAGACTAACCATTCGAGTAAGCACTATTCACTTACTAACTAGGTAGCAAATTTTACTAACCTGCATTTCACTACCCCCACTTACTAAAAGGCTAGTGTTTTTTGTGACAAGTAAACGGCTAGTATTTAGTTAGTGAATATGCGGACCTTTTTTTCTAAGAGTGCATATAAGGTCGCCTTGTGCTAAACGTTGCCCCGCTGTCGACAGCTTTGCCTTGTCGGGTAAGTTTCGATTCCTTTGTGCAGGTTCACCATTCGCATGTATATGTATCAACAGCTTTCTTTATAAATGCCATCGTGTCGACTGATCATCGTTCCAATAAATATACTTTCGCATTTTATGGAAGACAGAGGTTAATGAGCCTTGTTTTAGCGTGACTGCCTTCTTCAAAAAAAAAAAGGGGGAACAGCGCATACGAACAATACAAGTCTGGCGTAGCAGACTGCTCGCCAGATAGCGCCGCCCGACTGTCTTTCTCGCTCCGTTTGTTACCCAGTCGCTAAATTGTAAGGTATTTTATTTGGCCACATGTTTTTTTTCATCGCTTGTTACAGATAGCGTAACAGTAGCTTTTAAAGGGACACAAGCAGGTAACAATTTGTGTTAGAACTATATATTAATATTTCATAACGTTTCAATGTCGATATTATCGAGAACAGTGCTTTAGCAATCGAGAAATTAAGGTAAATGGCACTACTTGGGGTCTCCAGCGGAACGTTCCAGTGCCGCTCGATGGCGTTTCAACTCCGTATAAAAAAATTTCACCGTAGTACACAACACAAGCACTCGTAATGAAAAAAGACCCTTGACTGCATCAATTGTAAGATGAAACAAAATGCTATTTGTGCATTTCTGTTCTATACTTGGAAAAGCATTTTGACGTTACCCTCGGAAACGCCCCCAGTGGTCGTAAACTTTCGTTTGCACACGGCTCTGCGCCGTACGCGCTCTGGTGTTTCGGTAGCTTTGTTATTACGTAGCGCTGCGCTGGCTTTGCTTGCTCGCGAAACTCACTGCTACAGCAACCAAGAGAAAATGGCGTGTCCATGTCAGTGTTGCCAGGACACATGAATCAAGTAGTAAATTTTTTTTTTCGCGAAAAATCAGTAGACTTCTAATTTTATTGTTTGCAATTGGTTTTTTAATCTCAAGTTCCGCGCCGCTCATATTCGTAATCAACTGTAGTATTGTACCTTCTGAAGTCGAGAGTTGGACGGAAACCCGTCTGGTCAGGAACATACATGAAGACAATTAAAACAAGACGCTGACCACGATAAAAGCAAAAAGCAACACGTTTCGGCTCCCCAACGGGAGCTTTGTTCACAACTGGAAATTCAGTGATTCACTGAATTTACATTTGTGACAGTTGTGACATCACTAATGGAAATTCACTGAATTTCAATTTGTGAACAAGGCTCCCGTACGGGAGCCGAAACCTCTTGCTTTTTGCTTTTATCGTGGTCAGCGTCTTGTTTTAATTGTCTTCAAGTTGTACCTTCTAACACAATGCCACTAAAATTACTGCAATATTACTGGCGATGCATTACAGAACCCCAGATGCATAATTGAAAAACGTTTATTAAAAAAGAAGAGGGGTTTGAGAAGCAGGTGGGTGGGGCCCCTAGTCCAGGGCTCCACTGGCCTCAGCAGCCCGCCGCGCCTGGTCCAGGAGAGCCACTTGGGCCTCCTTTTCCTCGCTGGCGAGCAGGGTCTCCCACTGCTCCGTCCTGAATTTTTGCGCCGGAATCTGAGGCGAGTTAATTTTGGGGGGCCGTAATTCACATTCCCACGTAATGTGAGAAAGAGTTGGCTGTCCTCCACACCACGGGCAAGCACCCGCGTATGCGGTTGGGTGAATGGCATGTTTTAAACGCAGATGCGGGTATGTATTTGTCTGCAGGCGGCGCCACTCATGCGCTTCTTTAACACCTAGCTGAGAGTGGGGCGGGGAGTATCGCCGTCGTTGTCGACGCTGGTGTTCTAGGATATCCCGAGGAGTGTGGGGAGCCCCAGATGCATAAATCCATAGCATAGCACGATTTAAGACTCTGATAGCCTATCCAAAGGCGCCAGCTGGTAGTTAGTACCTAAAAACTCAGTGATTTAGGCATGACCTATGCCCCATCCTTATGCAAGCGTGAGCCCCCCCCCCCCCCCCCCCCCCCCCCCCCCCCATAGCTTGCTCAAATAAACTTTGTTGCGAGGGAGCAGCTGTCTTTAAAATAACTGAGCGGGTCGTTCAATTCCAGAAGCGGCTTCACCGGCAACACCACACGAAATGCACTCATGTTGATGCTTGTGCTAATTGTTCACTTACCTTAGCAATCCCCTGTCAAATTTTGTATCTGAGACATACTGAAGAAGTCTTCAGGCGTTTCGCGAACAACCTTCAGAGCTGGTATGTATAGGCAGAAGTTCCCAGGAGGTTCCTATTCCATTTTAGCACAGGAGGGAGCCCGAATCGCTACAGCAAAGGAGTCATCGGCTGTGATTTCGCAGTTTCGGGGTGCGGCTTTCACCGTCTCGTCACTTCCTATTTGCTCATGACATGGACTTTCCTACGATGATGGAATGTATGTGGCTCACAAGAGGTGGGCAGCGCTGCGATTGAGGCTGTAGAAACACAAAAAATTGTTTATCTATGAGCCAACAAGCCTTTCATTTATTTGTTCTTTTCGTTCTCCAGATGGCACCACGTTAAGATAAACTTGGTGGAATAGCTGAATATAGTGCCGAAAAACGGGCACAGACGAAAATACCAGACAGGACGAGAGCTCGTCCTGTCTGTCCTTTATGTCTGTCCCCGTTTTGCCGTTCAGTGCACCAATTTCTTCGTGTCGTATCTTTCCCAAGCCTCCGTGATTTTAAGGTAAACTGGATACTGGAAAACTAGCAGCTCTTGCTTTTCTTTTCGTAAAATGGCGAAAGGTCAGTAGATTCAGACGCCTTGAATGTTTTTTTAATCCGAACTGATTAATCAGCAGTCGTGACATGACTGCACGTGATGCTGTTTACGCATGCGTCATATTTTTACGCCTTACTGCTGTCGTACTGCTGAAACCGTGCTGCTGTCGGGCGGTACAGGGTGGTGATGGCGAATGCAGTTCCTCGCTTGGGCCCGGAGGAACAAAAAATAGCAGCATGAAAACCCTTAACATGCAATTTTCTTTAAGCATTTTCTTGGCATCGAACGATGAGCCGCGAGCTTTCTGGAATAGTGTTTCAACAGTGAATGTCAAGAGGTACAAATGGGAATAATAGACGGTCAGCTTGCAAGATATATCCGATTGGAAAGAATTCTGTGGATGACGCGAGTGTCGAGACATTAGCGCCGTCGCATGTTCCGAGAAAAAAAAAAAAGTCACGGTTTCGCCACAAGGGCGAAGCAATGTATGCGACAGCAACAAATAGGAACGTTATACGAAGATTAGCAGCTAACTCCTTTAGGATCCGATCTGGCGTAAGGGAACACGGCACCTCCAGCGAGTGAAGCGACCTTCGTGTTGTCTATCGCTTTAACGCAAAGTGCGAGCACAGCACGTAGTGAGGTATGAGCCGTCTGCTGATCTCCGTCGAGATAGCTCGCGCGCGACCGCGCCCGTTTGATCACAGTTCGCTTGCCGGAGCGACGCAGCCCCTAGCGATGCAGCCATCCCGCGATCTTCGGGTCGCGGGATCAAATCCCGGCCGTGTCGGCTACATTTTCGATGGAGGCGAAAATGTTTGAGGCCCGTGTACTTAGATTTAGGTGCACGTTAAAGAACCCCATGTGGTCGAAATTTCCGGAGCCCTCCACTACGGCGTCTCTCATAATCAATCGTGCTTTTGGGACGTTAAACCCCAGATATTATTATTATTATTATTATTATTATTATTATTATTATTATTATTATTATTATTATTATTATTATTATTATTATTATTATTATTATTATTATTGCTATGTGAGTACTGACTGCCGTGGAATTTGTTCCCTTTCGTTGTTTTGCGTATTTTACCAATGTCTTTGCTTCGCAGAATATTACTTCATGTGTTTCTTTTTCTTTTTTATTTCTCTTCCTAATGTGCAACGCTATTCAATACTTCCGAGCTTGTGCTGTGTTGCTGCGTTGTGTATTTATGCGCCACTCCTGCCTAAGGCCTTCATAGAAGGCCGGCAGTATGTAACAAAATAAATAAAAATTACCCGGCTTCGTGTTTTGGCTTATCGTGCAAGTAATGTCCGCTGCTTCGAGTAATTGAGCTAACAGTTATGCTATCTGTCAAAAAAAATTTGTAAAAACTGTATGGTCTAAAGAATAAATAAATAGAACACCCGCATGTTCTGCTGAGTGCGCGTCATTTCTTTCTTCGTCTTCTTTTTTTTTTTTTCACACAGCTAGTCCGTTTAGCATATATAAAGGTGACTTACAAGCAGAGATTATTTTCCCCCTAACTCGATAAAAGGAAGCTGTGTAACAACGTGAAGCCCTGGACTAGAGGCCCCGTGCACCCACCTGCTTACCTCAGCACATTTCTTTTCAATAAACGTTTTTCAATTAAATTCAATTCGCATCTGACAGCGCGCATCACTCGCGGGAAGCCTGCAGGGTCAAGGTATAGCTGACGCTCGAAGAATGCGAGTGGAGTGCGCACGCGCGCCGCATGTCAAGCGCGGGATTCGCATCGCGGCTCCCACCGTCGACGGGACAAGCACATTGGCCGTGTCGGCCTTGTCGCTCCGCGTTGTCGGCCCTAGAGCCCGCACTGGGTGGCAGATGGGACGCACTCGGGGACGGTGGGGTCCCTGCGGACGGCCGCGCTTTTGTTGTTGCGTCCGGAGTGTCGCGCGAGCGGGCCCGCGGCCCTGGACGGAGGCCAAGGCGTCCGTGTCACGGCTGGCCGGAGAAACCTGCAGGAAGGTCAAGGGTGGCGCTCGGTTGAAAGCGGCCTTGGCGAGCGCGCCGACAGCGTCGCAGTGGCCATTGTTTTGTCGCCTTCGGGGCCCCTTCGATGTCCTGCTCATTGTGGTGATCGGACGCTTTGTTCCCGAGCGCGCAGTTGCGACACGCGCGCCCTGTCACGTCGCAGAGCAGTTGCCCTTTCGGCCCAACGACTGAGCCAACACGGCGCGCGCGCGCGTTGATGGGCTTCGCAGGGTCGTTTGAAGCTAAACAAAGCCGCCGGGAGAGCGGTCGGCAACAGGCGCTTAGCACCCGCTAATATGCGTTGGGCTACCGCTGCCAACACGATCGGAAGTGTCCCTTTGTCGTTTGCTTGCTTGTTTCTTCGCCGGCCATTGTAATCGTGCAAAAAAGTGCGCTGCTTTCTCTCTGTTTCTCTCGTTTGTTGCACTCGGGGCTACCTCGCACGTCACAATTATACAAATGGCGCTTAAGTAATGTACCACGGCTGCTTCCGGTGTGTGAATATGAATACGGCGCAACAACTGCAATTTTCTGTCCCTGTAACATGTGTGATCTTGACCTCGAGCGTATCAAGTAAATTAATTTCGCGTGAAATTCGGCAAACACCGTCGTATCGTCTTTAAATAAGCGCTCCGTTTCTGTCCGTTATTGTAACTGTTCCCTCAAAACATAGGTGTAATCCTCCATGCTCTTACTTCTTTATGCTGCCGTGTTTTCGGAGGTCAGTTTAAACTTCGTTATTCATATATTTTATTAGTTTCGTAGGAGCACTAATTGGAGTTTTTTATTTGACTTTAAAACGGAGCAAAGGATATAATTATTTCTGGGCTTTTTATGTGCCAATGTGTCAGTACCACGATAATTGATTACGAGGACCCCAGCAATTATTATTATTGATTATGAGGGACGCCGTAGCACTGGGCTCCGCGGATAACTTCGACCTCCTAAAGTTATTTAACGTACACTGGCATTGCGTAGTACACGGGCCTCGTTTCGCCTAAAAGAAAAAAAAAAAAGGAATCAGCAAACGAAGGTCAGGAAATAGATCGTTTTCATAATCCGCAAGTGCGCTTTGCTGCGCTGAATATTCACACCAGTAATGGCGGCACCTATTGCGTTTCAAGCGGAGAGGAGGTGCCAGTTACACGTGCTGGGGCTTGTCTATTAGGCACAACTGACATACACATACTGAAATAAATAATGCTCATTGTATACACTTTTTTTTTCTCGGTAGACGTGTTTTGCAGACGGCGCTCTAGCATATTGTGCCAACGACGCCATAGGCTGCTCTCGTGCGTCCATACTTCCCATTGGGTCCGCCAAGCAAGCTCACATTGTAACGCGAATTCATTACTCGTCGCCCTGACGTCAACGCGACAAGACTATCGAGCACTCACGAGCCACTGACATACATCTCGCATCTTGCCGCTGCCTGTGACAAGTGACAGCTGCAAGGGCGACCAAGTGCTTTGCGGCGAAGTGGCAACGAAAAGAAATGCAGGGCGCGTTCGGAGGGCCAAATTCAAAAATTATTTTCTTCCTTAAAACAAAAATGATTTGAATAGACTTTCTTCATTACTTAAAGATGAAGCCTTCTATCAAACGCCGCATGACGAGGATTTTTACTTAGACCGCATCAGTATGAAAAATACGGTCAAACATATTTTTTTCTAATTTCACTATTTTTTTTCGGGAAGATCTGAAGTCTATTTTACCCCTAAACATTTTTGTACTAAAATACACTTTCCTGAAAGTCCTACTAATATTAAGATTAGTTAGGGAGAGTTCGAGATAGCTCAAGAAAAAATCACGAACTTTGAAGAGTTTTGTAGTTTTTGTAGATACGTAGCTGGTAGTGAAACACGAAGATTTCGGAATTAATGAATAGGACAACTAAACAGAACCTCTGCGATAGCGCAACGTAGTTTCAAAGCTCAACACACAAAAACAGATTTTATACACATTTTTCTATTAGACACAGAGTTAAAGTTCTATTTGTTTCTTCCACTCGCCTCGCTAGTTGCGCGACATTTGCTGCTGCCGCCAAGGAAGCCGAAGACGAGAACTTTTCATCTGCTGGCACCTTGAGGAAACGACCGCTCCGACATCATCTGGATAGAGACGTTTATTCGTTTCTCTTCCCCTCTCTAACTGTCGCTGCACCCCTGGTTTTATTCCCTGTCTCCCCACTCAAACAATCTTACAGTCCAATCGGAATGCAGGAATAACTCTCTCCATGACTCCCGGTCGGCTGCCGCTGAAAGTACCAGGCCCGGATTCCTCCTCGCCACCTCCTCGCAGGAATCACCGCCTCGCCCACTCGTCGGTTCGCCGCCGCCGCTCAGCTCCCTTTCACCCCGGTTCCCAGAATGTTCGGCCTCAGGCGTTGACGGGTCGTGGGGAAAGCACCTCCGGGTACGTACTTGCAATGCTGGGCTGACGGGCCATCAATACAATTGGCCCGTGCATCATTGTCGCCGTTGCCGCTGCTTTTGGCTGTCACAGCGAAGGCGCAAGTGTACCTTCCGTCCCTGTAGCCCGGCTCGGCCACGGTCTCCCGCCTAATTGAACCCCTCGGGAGACGTGAGTCCTTGCATCCTTCGTCGTTCCACCACCCGGAACTACCGCTTCCGTGTTGGCGCGGGCACGCCGGCCGCGGGGCGGGTAACAATATGAGGGTATTCGGCGAACGTACGAAGTTCGACCCCAACACCTCCCCTCCAACTGTGTTGCACTGTGTCTATGACATGCGACACACACACACACAACCGCATATTCACACATGTTCACTGACTCGACACGTGAGGCACCACTGTCACTCGTACCCCATTGACTCTGTCGCGCGCACGCGCCGACAAAGCATGTACCCCCCCCCCCTTAACTCGCTGTCCCTTTTATGCATCATCGTTAGGAGTCACCAACCGCGACATTGCGTCGACATTAGCGTTTAGACACCCCTTTTTGTGTTCAATTTCCAGGTTATACTTCTGTAACGCCAACGCCCAGCGTGTCAGCCTCGCGCTCTGCGGAGTGGTTAGAGTCAGAAATTTGAGTGGGTTGTGATCGGTAATCACCTTGATTTTAGCGCCAAACAGCCAAGCGTCCAACTTCCCCAGTGCCCAAATGACCGCATAAGCTTCCTTTTCTATGGTGGCCCATCGGGTCTGAGTCTGGCTAAGCTTCTTGCTCAGAAAAGCGATAGGGCGCTCCTTACCCTCCAGATCCTGCTGTGCCAGGCACGCACCAACAGCGTAATCGGATGCATCTGTAGCGAGGATAAATTCTTTCCACGGATCTGGGGCTTGCAACGCCGACGCCTGCACTAAACAGTTTTTCACCTTGTCAAAAGCTTCCTGCGCCTCTGTATTCCAAGGTAATTTCTGCGGAACACGTCGGCCAGTTAGGTTGGTCAGAGGCATAACGACTTTGGAGTACTCGGGCGCGCAGCTATTCGCCTTCGCTGTGCAGTCGCCGTCTGACACTGCGCTGGAGCCGCTTGATAGCGCCTCTGACTGGCGTTTGCCAGTGTGGTATAGCCATGGAGAAGGAGAGCGCAAATGCTGCTCAACGGCGCACTCAGCGGAGAAGCTTAACTCATCGGATCCCGAAGTAGTTGCCTGGCAAAATAGATATGCATGTGCCACATAATGCGCATACCGTGTGTGTGTCATTGGAGCAGCAGTAAGCATGATAATCAAGATAATCCTAGACAGTCAGAAAAGCTAAGAATAAGCGGCTGAACCTTTGCTGACGCTACGTCATCCTGGCATAGCCGAGCTAAGCCACTGCAACATTTCTTTTTTTTTTTCCATGTTAGGTATGCTAATATGGCCTCAAGCGGTGAACTGTATCTACGGACCTCTGATGTGCGGAGGATATACAGTAAAACCTCGGTGATACGAATCTCGCGGGGTTACCAAAAATATTCGTATCATCCGAAATTCGTATCACCAGAAAACATGGAAAATTAGTATGCAACAAAAGAAAGTTGGCATACGTTTTCATTTAGTGTTTCTCATGGCCGCAGCGACGTCATGAATAGCTTTTAGACGTCAACGATCATACTTGTACTCGTAAATATACGGTGCATGCGCGCGTGTGTAATTAATGGACCAGATGTGTTGTGCCACATGACCGCTAGTAGCCCCTTCCTAATCTTACTACGCTTTTCTGCATGACACCAGAGTACTGCGGCGAAAGTGACTTAAAAAGCGCATTGCACACGATAGATAAGGAGGCTAAGCTCCTTCGCCAAGACCGCCCGCTTCGTCTCTTGGAGTCTTCGTCCACCTTTCATGGGACTTAATGACGGACCCGCAGCCCAAGTTTCAGTCTTGTTTCATAGAACGTCTGATTGCGGGGACATGGCTTGCATCGACGTGGCAAGCACGTGTTAACAGAGTACAAAGACGCTGCCGCCTCGAGCACAGGAGCACGCGTCAACGCGTCGGGGAAAAAAAAAAGCGCGACATCAACGTCATTTGTAATCTAAACCGAAGGGGCCTAAAGGCCTCCAAGATTCGCGCGCACTGTCTCGGAGGCAACTACGCGCCATTGATGGTCGCGCAGCGCGCATGCCCGCGCCCGCGCATGACTGTCCCGTCTTCCGCGGCAGCACCTAATAATAATAATATCTGGGGTTTAACGTCCCAAAACCACCATATGATTATGAGAGACGCCGTAGTGGAGGGCTCCGGAAATTTCGACCACCTGGGGTTCTTTAACGTGCACCTAAAGCTAAGTACACGGGCCTCAGACATTTTCGCCTCCATCGAAAATGCAGCCTCCGCGGCCGGGATTCGATCCCGCGACCTTCGGGTCAGCAGTCGAGCGCCATAACCACTAGACCACCGTGGCGGGGCGCGGCAGCACCTGTTCGTAACTGTGCGCTAGCGTACGTTCGTACCAAACGTCGCGAGGGGCAAATCGGTTCGCAACAACCGTACTCCAATACATTGCAGGCTAATGTGCCTTGGCCGGGACCACAGAAAAATTCGTATCACCCCGAAATTCGTACGAGCCGTGATCGTATCACCGAGGTTTTACTGTATATGAAATTCACGGCTACGCGGTTTACGCATTATGTGTTTACGTATCAGGGCAAGGGAGGAGCAGGTGTCACGGAAATTTTCTCAACTGCGACGTTCCCGGCGCTGTGCACGGACGTGCGAAATGCTCACGGCCTCGAAGAGGTGCCCCGCGGGCGGGCAGGAACATAGCAGCGAAAATGACGCTGGACCTGCGGTGCGACAGCGCGCCGATCAAGAGCGCCGTGCCTGCACGGAGGGCGGGCGTCGACCAAGCGCGCTTTGTGGCCGAAGAAAGCGAATTAGGATGGAAATGAGCGCCGGATCGTGCGCGTCGGCCACGAGGCGAAAATATCGCACCACGGTTCTACCGGGGAATAACAATAATTACCAGCGCGGGCCTCTGGTTCCGATCGCGAGAGGGCGCGCGGTGAGCGTGACCGCGCAGAAGGGCGGCCCGCGGGGTCGGCGTGCGTTAGCATTGTTATTGATCCGGGTTCAGCACGTCTTTGATCTCGAAGGGTCACGGCGAGAAGTGAGAATAGATCGTGACGTCGGCCACAATTGGTTCGCCGAGCGTGCTCTTCTTAAAATTAATAGGAGCCCCGGCGGAAGGGTCAGTCCACGTAATGCGCGGGTCAGGGCGCCGAGCGGGCTCTCTAATGTATTCCACGCTCCCGCGGGGCGAAAGTGCCGCGGCTAATTTTGGAGGCTCTCCATGGCGTTTCCTGGGCCGCTGAATTAGCGGCGGCCCATTCAGCCTAATGGGAGGTCGGCCGAAAGAGTTGACCCCGCGGGCCGCTTCCCCCGAGTCGCGCTGAGCGTCGCCGACCGGTGTCGGCCGCCACCGCGTACCGTTACCTCAGTCCATCGACGGCCACCGTGCGCGGCTTGGGACCAAACTGCTCGCGACTGTCTCAGTGGCACGACAGGCAAACGTATATACCGAAACGCCCCTAGTGCGCGATTTCCTACTTTTTGTCAACTTCGCTCTGAGTGAGCGCTCATGAGCAGATGCATTACAAAGACGAGCGATAAGATCAAAATAATATAAGCCATCCTGGGCGTAAAAAACTAAAGGTAGGTGACGACGCGCACCGTGATGCCCTGCGCCAGCTCGCCGTGACGTCATAGATTTTGACCAGGAGGGACGGCTACACGGCATTTTAACGAAGACAACTACTAAGCATAGCAAGCTTGGATAACTTCTGGCCGCCAAAACTACTTATAAAAAGCAACAGATATTTTGAAATCTGTGACGTCACAGCAACGTGTCGGCAGTCAAGCTTCGGAGCGAATCTAAAGATAAATAAGCTTGGCATAAGTCAAACCCGATATACCGAACTCGGGTACTAATAGAATTATACTTTATATAGAACTATTTTTTAACACGACAATGCTTTAATTTCAATTTATAGGATAATCTACGGTTACATCGAACAAAAAAGCCGGCAGATCCCACGCATTGTGAGAATCGATGTAATGCGAAGCGGTCAGCAAAGAGCTGCATACATCGTCTTGTATGTCATTGAGGAAAATGCGTGTCATGGTTTTCATGTTAACTCCTATTATTTATTTTCGTCACACAGTAACGTCGCGCAATACCAACTTCGGGGTAGATCGAGCTAGCGAAACGGCCGCCAGCGCACCACGAGCGTGGCACGTAAGTCATGTGTACATGACATGTGTGTCATGACTTTCGCGTTAACTCGTGATATTTATGTTTGTCACACACTCACATCGCAAGATACCAACTTTGGTGTATATAAAGCTAGCGAAACGGCTGCCAGCGCACCATGAGCGTGGCACGTAAGTCATGCTGTACATCAGGCACGTAGGCAAGGGGGGGGGGGGGCCGGGCCCCCCCCCCCGAAAATTTTCCAGCCTTCTATATTCCCAGGCAACTTTTTTTTTGTTTTTTTCATGGAAAGACTTTCTTTCGAACAATTAGGCCTTGGGCCCCCCCCGAAAAAAAATCCTGGCTACGTGCCTGCTGTACATGACATGCGTGTCATGATTTTCATGTTAACTCGTGTGTTATTTATGTTCGTCACACAGTCACGTCACGCAATACCAATTTCGGAGTAGACCATGCAAGCTAGCGAAACGGCCGCCAGCGCACCATGAGCGTGGCATGTAAATCATGCTGTACATGACATGCGTGTCATGATTTTCATGTTAACTCGTGTTATTTATGTTCGTTACACAGTCACGTCGCAAGATACCAATTTTTGTGCATATAAAGCTAGTGAAACGGCTGCCAGAGCACCATGAGCGTGGCACGTAAGTCATGCTGTACATGACATGCGTGTCATGATTTTCATGTTAACTCGTATGTTATTTATGTTCGTCATACAGTCACGTCACGCAATACCAATTTCGGGGTAGATCAAGCTAGCGAAACGGCCGCCAGCGCACCATGAGCGTGGCACGTAAGTCATGCTGTACATGACATGCGTGTCGTGATTGTCATGTTAACTCGTGTTATTTATGTTCGTTACACAGTCACGTCGCAAGACACCAATTTTGGTGCATATAAAGCTAGCGAAACGGCTGCCATCGCACCATGAGCGTGGCACGTAAGTCATGCTGTACATGACACGAGTGTCTGATTTTCATGTTAACTAGTGTGTTATTTATGTTCGTCACACAGTCACGTCACGCCATACCAATTTCGGGGTAGATCAAGCTAGCGAAACGGCCGCCAGCGCACCATGAGCGTAGCATGTAAATCATGCTGTACATGACATGCGTGTCATGATTTTCATGTTATGACTTGTCATTGATGTTCGTCATACAGTCATGTTATGTCATACCAATTTTGGTGTACATTCGATTAACCAAGCGACCAGGAGAGCACAAAGTCGTAGGCGGCTTGATAGATAGATAGATAGATAGATAGATAGATAGATAGATAGATAGATAGATAGATAGATAGATAGATAGATAGATAGATAGATAGATAGATAGATAGATAGATAGATAGATAGATAGATACGCTCAAAGTCGCAGAAGTTCGCTAAGAAATGCTTCGCATTTAAAATAGCCGGAACACTTCATGCATCGAACATCGGGCAGCGCGAAATGCCCCAAGAAGTTGGCTTTTCCTAACAAGAGGTTGGCTTTTTCTCGCGGAAGGGGGCTTTTCCACGTGCATTTGCGGACACGGCGACGGCGGTGCCAAGGCGGACTGGAGCTTCAGGCGGCCAACGAGTACGCACAGCTGCGTATGAAGATATCGAGGCGCTGTTTTCATTGATACTATAGTTTCTCAAGTACAACTCTCCCCTGCGTATAACCCGCACACCCAACGGCAAACTACGAAAAAAAAAAACTACAATAAAAAAATACGCGCATTCCCGTGAAGCTGCCTTTCTTGCATTATCGTGAAGAAGCGACGTGAAGCCAACTTGCGCACCGAAGTTCGCACCGAAATGCGGCAAAGTTTTATATCCAATTATACCATATGTCGAACTAATTTCCGTTTTTTTTTTGCCAGTTCTACATAGGCGGGTTTGAGTTCATCATCGCCAACAATATGGCCGACCATTTTTTGCTACATGAAACAATAGCCTGTCACCCTAAAATGCTTGCGTGTTAGTATTCCTATAATTGTGCCAACGTTTCTTTTTCTGTCTGCCCGGTCGTGTGCTTCCTTCAAACACGGATACTGAACGCGGTCATAGGTGTAACTTAGCGGTGGAGGGGTGGTCAAGGAGGTCTATGATTCCCACACCCCCTCTTTTGAGTGTGTGGTCACTGTCGGCAGCACAATGACAAACCAACAACTAAGGCGAAGTTTTCTTTCAACACAGCTGTCACGCAATTACATAATGGATTTTGATTACGAATGCCCTGCATCTGCAGTGAATTTTGTATTTTGTGCCCCGACGCGTGGTCGATTCTCTTCAGTGCAAGCCGCTTATGCCACGAAATCACGCCTTGCGCTCTAGCATCGCGGAGGAGGCTACCGCAACGCTGAGCCGGGTATCTATGACTTCTGTCTGTTCCGCCCTGAGTTAATTCCTCTCTACCTGTCGTCAAATTTACAACAACGGCGGCGCAAGCGCTGGCGGGAACCAACTAAAGTTGTAAAGATGTGAATAAATTGTTCTTACTGTTTGCAGGAAGTCCCCCCCTCCCCCCCCCCCCCCCTTTTTTTTTCTTATTTCGAAACGTGCAGCATTACCTGCTTTATCTTCCTGGCTGCTGTGAGTATAGATGAGCGCGATGTGTTCGGTGTTTTAGCTGGGCCGATGTAACGCGGAACAGCTGGGGATGAGGTATGACCTGCGTCTCAGATTAATATGTTTCGCCTTGCTTATCATGCTGTGGTTTGCATCGACAGCGGCGGCTTGCATCAAAGCGCTAAAAAGGAACGCATCCTCAGAAAAGAAGTGTTACGTTAAAGCGATAACGGACACGAAGGAAGAGGAGCCGAAGAAGTGCGTGTGTTTCTGGAGCGGTTTGTTGTCGGCGCGGCAACCCTTCTCTCCCTTTTTCATCAACTCATTTCTGTATAAATACATCCCATCGTAAAAGTATTTGGCGAGAGGTACTGGGTACGATAACGGCGCCCCCGACGAATGACGACGCACCGACAGCTGAGGCGCAATACGTGGAGCTTCGCCGCCGTCGACGAATTTCTGGCCTGCCACCTGGGATGGCTTCTGACGGCGACAATGACAACCCGCCACTGCTTCCAGTATTCCATGGGCCACGAACCTTCGCTGGACAACCAGGTGAAGTTGTGGACGCATGGCTCAGCTTCTACCAACGGACAAGTCGGTTTAATGGCTGGAATGCCGCCGGCCAGCTTAACAATGTCGGCCCCTTCCTTAAGAGAACCGCGTCTGTCTGGTTAGAAGACCATGAATAAAGCTTGACAACGTGCCAGAAATTCGTAGATGGAACCAAGAAGTGCTTCGGAGATCCGGCAGATAAAAAGAAGCATACCGAGCAAACGCTCAAGCAGCGAGCTCAAGTTCCCGGGGAAACTTACCCCAAAGCTCCGCAGCGGGGCCTGGACTGGTTTGACTGATGTCAGCCGCGAAGTACTGGGCGCTGTTGCCGAGATAATACCCCGGTATGCCTGCATAGTATGTCGGCATGTGTTGGTAACATCTCGGCAACAGAACCCAAAGCTACGCGGCACTGGCGTTAATCAAATCGTTTCAGGCTACGCTGCGGAGCGTTCGTGTATCGGCCGTACATCGAGGAAGTGCTCAACTTGTCAAAGGCCCTGGATCCTCGGATGACAGCTAGGAGGCTGTATGGCTGTCGCGCACGGGCTCGTGCCTTGAGCCACGCGCCTGCTTCGCTTTTCTTCAGGCCGCGGTCCGTTTCCCACCACGAGCCGCCGTTATCGTCTGTCTTTTGGTCGGTATAATGCTGCACAACAGAATAGGACAAAGTTAGGGATCGCCGAGGACGTTCCTCATCTCAAAAAAACAGTCTGGAGTCCGTATCATTATGCACTGCCACACATTTGAAGCCTTGAAAGCTTGGCATATTACACCGAAGTTCGGCCGCCTGGCCAATGTAACAAATGTCGCCATGGAGTGTCGACGTAGTTCCAGCCCTATCTGACCTCGCGTCACTGATTCGGCAAGTGGTGCGCGAAGAGCTCGACCGCCGTGAGGCGGCTTTTCTCCCGACTCTTCAGGTTCACGAGCATCCCCCCCCCCCCCCCCCCCCCCCTGCGACTTCGGCGCCGTCTATCAATGCCGCCTCCATAGATGCCTACAACTTCGCGCCTCGTGCCAGCGTGCCAATCCCTATGAATGCTCATCCCGGTTAACAGTTCCGCGGCGGTTACGCACGCAGACCGCCTGCAGTTTCTCGGGAGTTCGACGACCGCGCCATTTATCCTTCTGCTGACAATTCGAGTGTGTCCTGTCAGCGCCCCATCTGCTTCCAATGCGGCGTCCGCGGCCACGTCTCCCGATTTTGTCCTCATCACCGTCGCATGTCAGCACGGTCCTATGAGCAACCGCGTACTTTCTATCGGCGCAGCATCCAGCATATTGACGGGACACACCGGTCCTTTTGCTCTGATAGCGGGACAAACCATCGGGCGAATTACCGCAGCGACTCACCAGCTAGGTCGTAACAGCTAGGTCGTAAGCTAGGTCGTAAGGTTGTGTTTCGTTGGGATAAATCTAATACATTTCGTGCTGTGAGTGGAGAATTGCTCCGACCTTTTTGTATGTGCACCACGCGCGTTTATTTCTCCGGTCACGTATATCAAGCCGAATTCGCAGTGCTTGCTAAATCCACTCATAACGCAATTCTTGGTTAAGAATTCCTACAACAATGCGGTGCTACTCTTGACTGCGGTATCGGCGAGCTTTTCCTCTTTCCTCGTGCCGCCCAACCTACTACCTGTTCACGCCCTCTCGCCGTCCTTGAAGATGCCGTCTTACCGGCACGTTCTTTACCAGAGCGGCGAGGGCATCAAATATGGTTTCAAATGGCTCTCAAGTGGATCACTCTCTCCACTCAATTAAACCAATTGCTGCATGATCACAGACGCACACTGAACATGATCACAGGACACCACTGATTAGGTCTTGGGAAACAGAATGCCCAAGATCAACACCACAGGAGGTTCCATCACCCGACACGTCGACCAGGTTCCTCGTCGTCATGATCATGGTCGCCGTATCAAGCAAAATAAATGGTGGGACATACAGAAACCACAGTTAAGCTCAGTACCAACTCCTGTAAGTGAAGCTCACTCCGGACGACCCACTCGAGGGGTATCCTGCAACCGCCAAACCGACTGAACTTGTGACCCGGATGACAGTGGTGTGGCTGTCAAATAATAATATCTGGGGTTTAACGCCCCAAGACCACGATATGATTATGAGGGACGCCGTAGTGGGCTATCAAACCAAGTGTGAGGGAGTATTGGCCGACGTATGATGACACGTCTGGCATCTGTGGTGGCGCAGATTTACAAGAACAGGGCATACAATAAACGTGCTTGTGTCATTGTTCAGGAGTAATCAGACTCATTACCACGGAGTGGTAACCCGGGGTAAACCGCCCGTGGTCAGCAAACAACAATTTTAGTATTACTGTAGCTTTTTCTACTATTTCTCTACAGCAGCCTTCACATTTACAACCATCTGCACTCGGTGTAAAGATGAGATAGTACTATGCTAAAGACTCATTACTACTGCTTTGTTTGTTTCCCTATATCATATACTTTCTGCAATCATGCAGATAGTCATGTGTAAGAAGTCTACCAAGCATAACAAGTGTACAAAGTGTAACAAGTCAAGTGTAACAAGTGTAAGGTAGGCACTGTCGAAGAAAGCTAAAGCCAGCACATTTCCTCTAAACTGGTTATTTCACAAAGCATGAAATAGCTTGAAGAGGCTGCTGCAACCGTGGATAGCCATTTGTGCAGACAGCCTTGTACTGGTTCAAGATAGCGCAGATTATAAATGTTTTTCTGAAAAGGGTTCACATTCTGTGCCTGGAAAACTTGTAAACTATTTATGGTGATTCATGAGAATCAGGAAGACCTCTTTTGTGACCATGGCGACTTACGGCTTGGTGTGAATAGCTTGCAAACCAATAATCTTTGTCTTGTTCACGGTTCTGAAAATTTTTAAAATGACAAGACCATGAAAAATATGTAACAGAAAATGTATGAAACAAAAGTTGTTCTAATAACTTAAATCAATGCCACAAAATAGGCGTCCAGAAACATTCACTGTGAGGATTTTGGTCGTTGAGGTTACTTCCGGGGGTGGCAAATGCCCTGCTGACTTGAGGTGGGTCCAGAGAAAATAGCATCCAAAGTTGTGAATAAATGTTGGCCGTCCCTGGGAGACTGTGGCTGAAAGAACAAACAACAGCCTCGAATACTATGGTGGAAGTGTGGGTGAGTTTGTGATTCACGTCCGGCTAAGAACAGGGCATACGAGAATGCTTCATGACGGAGACATGCACACAGTGCCGTTTTTTTATTCTGCTAACGTAAAAGGTTTGAACTGCGCAAAGAAGACGGGACGGAAAAAGGAACACATACACACACACAAGCGCAGAACTTCCAACTGATTTTATTTGAGGAAAACAGGTGAATATATACTTCCTCAGAAGTAACGAGAACAAGGTACAAACGCGATGATAACAGGTGAAATCCGCAACAAAGATGCGTGCGCATCATGTACAGCGCAGGGATTTGATGTGTCCGTCTAAGAAGTTAATTTCTTCCCTTGAGCGATAGCGAGGGAGAGCTTACGCAGTTATCTCCCCGTTTTGCGATAAAATACGCCTCAACGACTTCTCTTTCTGTTCGGGAATGAGCCTTCGATAAGAATTTCGTCTTCTTCATATGAGGCAAACAGCTCTTGCTATCACACATTTTACAATGTAATGCGAGATTGCTGCCCGTGCCAGTGCGCAAAGATCTGTTCCTGTGCTCGCTCGTTGAAACATCGGCCAATTTGGCCTATTTATGACCGCCCGAAAGAAAGGGGTATCTCATAAGTAGCGTTAGAAACACATCTGGTGACTCAAATGTAGACTCAAGCAATCAAGAACATACTTTAATGACAAACGTCTAATGAAAAAAAAAATTGAAGCCGGTTCCACGCCTGTAAAATCTGAGTAAACAGCGGAGCGGCAAGCAAGCGCCACCACATGGCGAATGCAGATAGAGTTCCTTCTTCATCATCTTCTTCCTTTCACCTTTCTACTTTCTTTATCTCTTCTTCATCTTCCTCGTCTTTCGTTCATCTTTCTTTATCTCTTTCTGTATCGCCTTCTCTCCCCCGTTTCTCTCCTAACCTTCACATCACTCTTCCTCACGCTCACTTCTCTTTCCCACCCATTGCTAAAATATATAGTATAGAAGACTATGCCATTTTCACCCTCTCCCCCCCCCCTAGCTCCCTTCCTCCTCACCCTCACTTCCCTTTCCTGCCCCCTTACTGTACTATGCATGACTACGCAATGCTATGAGCTGCTTGGCCCATACCTGCTTTCTGTGGCGCATACCCACGGAGTTTTGCGTGGACGACGCACGGCACTACTCCAAGCTTAAACAGCTCCACTGTTAAAACAATTCTCTTGTTTTACGAAAAACTACATGGTAACTGCGTTATTGTGAATTCTAATGGCAGATTCGGAGCACTTCCGGTAGAAGTTTTTCTGCTCCATGCGGAGCAAGTCTTCCACTGGCAGATTGAGAGTGCTCCCTGTATGTTTCATTGGCAGACCTCGAGCAGCTCCACCGCCAGATGGGTGTTCCCGGGAATGAACGGGCCGACCGACTCGCTCGCGCATGAACATACCGAGCGACGGACGCCCCTGTCGACGAAACCATAGCCCCTGACAACGACGAGCGACCAAGCGGTCGAGCCGACATCCTCGAAGCTCAACGGCTCGAGCGACGCACTATGGCACCACGTCACCCGAATCTGAACAGAGAGCAATCGAGAGACTGGCGCCGACTGCAGACGAACACGTACCCCAACCTACACACACTTTCGAAGATACACCCCTCCGAATATCGAGATGAATGCCCCTGGTGCGGAGGGATACCAACACTGACACAGATTACATACAGCTGCGGCAAACTCCACGCTCATAAAAACACACACATTACCACACTGGTCGTGGGAGGCGCGACTCTCGGATCAGGCCTTGGGAAGCCAACTGGCAACCCTGGACCAGGCCCGGCGAGCTGCAATAGCCAGTGGAGCACTGGACGAAGGGCCCCACCCACTTTAGGTGCTAATAGGAATAGTTAATAAACGTTTATTCTCTCTCTCTCTCTCTCTCCACGAGAAGCAGCTCTCTCTACTTCGCGAAAAGCGGCGGATACGACCAGAACAGGGGCGTAGCCAGAAATCTTTTTCGGGAGGGGGGGGGGGGGTTCAACTATACTTTATGTATGTTCGTGCGTGTGTTTGTATGTGCGCGTGTACACTGTCGTCCTTTATGAAAGAGAACACGCGAGCGCGCGGCCTGAGCTCTGCTGCGGTAGAGTCACTGGAAAAATTTCAGAGTATCGCATCTGTTTTCCGCGCGCCGCCGCCGACGCGATTGGCTTACTCGCATCACGTGACCTCTCGCCGCCATATCCCTTCCAAGCGCTTTGGGTGCAGGCGCGTTCAATGCAGAGCGTGGCCAGACATTTAGCAGTACCACGGTCCCCAGAAGTACTTCGTCGCTTTTTTTAAACGCGTCATGCTGACAGGGGCGTAAGCAGACATTTTTTTCTGGGAGGGGGGGGGGGGGCACGGGCCAGCTGCTCTGGGAATCTCGTTTGCCGTGTGGGAGAAATTAAAGTCAAAGAGCGCCGTTCTACGTTCTATTCTGTATAGTTGGGGAGAAATGGTCACAGAAAAAAAAAGCAGATCCCACGTATTGAGGGAGTCGATCTTATGCGAGCCCTAGGTCTATATACATACTGTGTTGCAGTAGCATGCGCTTTAAAAATTCCGGGGTGTGCTATTTCTGATCAAAAGAACATAAAGCACCGTGCCGAGGAAGTTTTATTAAGAGTTCATTATGAAAAAAAAAAAAAAGTTCAGCAGTGCAGAAACCGAACCCCAGCTGTTCACGCGCTGGCAACGCCAAAAAAAGAACTGTTTGTCAGAACACAGCAAAATATTTGCAAATTCATTGCAACGTTGGGAATATTAAGGAGACAAGAAATAGGAAATGAAACAATTAAGTAGTGATGTCAATAATTTTTGATGGCCTATTTTCTACGTATCGTAAGATAAGATGCACCTTACCTACCGCACGCCGATTCGCCCGTGCGTTCGGCTGCTGGCGTTCCGAATCAAGACGTCGCGCACAACTTCCAATTACCGTACACACACAACTTCTATTACACATATGTCAACCAGTTGAACAGCAAGCACGGTGCGCAAGTAAGGTATGCGTCAGCGATCAGTCCAAGGACGCAATGCTGAATGTTCTCGATGTTCGATAACGTTCTCGAGTGCAGTGAACCTGAACACCGACTGCAAAGCTAGCGCAAACAGTCAAGATTCACCAAATGTCGAAGTAAATGGCATCTCGCACGATGTCACTGCGCTAATGCTACTATGTTTACAGATCCGGACCTAGCGAGCACGCCCGGGCGCGACACGAAACGAGACCGATGAAGCCATGAAGAGAGTTCGCGAGCACATGGCAACATTCGCCGTACGTTTCATTAGTTACACCGCTAACCGCGCAGTCGATCCATACCTGTCGATGACTCGAAATCACTTCTAATATCCTCTTGAAGAAACACACACACACATAATGCCGTTCTGCCGATCGTAACATGGCACTGAGGCTAAAAGATCGGTCACTTCTCAACACACGCTAGCAACGCGCCGGACGGTCTGGAAGGGACATGGCCGCCGCCACCCAATGTTGCCCGCGTGCAGCCTACCTTTGCGGTACTCTGATTTTCCAGTGACTCTATGCTGCGGCTGCCTACAGTGCCATCAACCGACAGCGAAAGAAAGCGCACCCGCTTTTTGCGTCATCTATTGGCAAACAAAATAACGAGTCATGGCCGGTCACGGCCGGTGGACACACTGTGACAAGCGCTGCTAGATTACGCTCCCGCTTCGGTCGCGCAGCGGGCGATGCCGCCAAAAGCGGACGTGCTTTCTTCAGCTCTCGGTTGATGGTGCTGTACGCTAGCTGCCGCAGCGCGCAGGCCGCGCGCTCGCGTGTTCCCTTTCATAAAGGACGACAGTGTACATATACACAAGCAAAATTGAAAATTTTAAGGGGGGATTGACCCCCCCCCCCCCTTGGCTACGCCCCTGGACCAGCAGTCGCAAGCACCCCGCTCGTGCGCATAGCGTGGCGCACCACGTGACCGACGCAACGTGCTGCCCGAGCGCGCCCATTCTCTCCGCGCGAGCCCGTGAAGGCGAGTCGTGGCTCGGAAGTAATAATCAGTGGTGCATCGTAGCGCCAACTTGCGCTTACGCAAGGAATACTGGGCGCTTCCGGAAGTGGATGTGCGCTAGCGCCCCTGCCATTTGCTCTGGCGGGAGCGCCTGTGTTCCTTCCACTGGCAGATTTCCTTTGGTTGCCCTCTGCGCCGGAGCACTTCACTTTGGCGCAAAGTTTGTCGGCCACTCCAAATCAGCCATTGAAATTCACCATTAAAAAACTCTGACAGCGAAAGCTTTTTGCAGTGTTAGATTTCCGCGTGCATGGCTCAACTCAGGCGGGCAATTTGAACCGAGCTGATCCGTGCTTGGACATGTACGTTCAAGAAACAAAGCATTCCCGCCGTTGTGCAGTTCACAACTTTAGCAGGGAACGGAAGGGCTCCAATATTACAATTCACAATTCAAGCTAGTATTATATAGACAAACTTTTTAACCTGCAGTGGATTTTCAATTAATACATGCATTAGCAGCACAAGAAAGCTTCTGTTAATGTTTTCATCAGGGATTGATGTAGCTTGAAATTAAGAACTAAAATCAGCTAGTATTATATAGACAAACTTTTTAACCTGCAGTGGATTTTCAATTAATACATGCATTAGCAGCACAAGAAAGCTTCTGTTAATGTTTTCATCAGGGATTGATGTAGCTTGAAGTTAAGAACTAAAAGCGTATTAGAATAATATATATAAAGCAGATAATCTCACTTTTTACGACACTGATGTCCCCTTTTTTTTTCTTCACAAGACGTTTCTCGGAGTGTCTGAGCCACAATTTATTTGCTTGCTTGATGGAGCTGTGAAGTGGCAGCAGCAACCTCTGCAATAAATTGAACCCAATCAGATTGAAGCAAAAACAGTATTGTACAGATCAAAATAAATTACTATTCGAGATAAAATTATGACGTTACCCTTCCCTCATTAGTATTATGCTACTTAGTGACACCGCATAAATCATTTATTGGTTTTTGTGGCAGTCATTATAGCAGTCAACAGGAAAATACATCAGCAAATTTATAAATCTCTAGACAACAGTTCTGGTTCGGTGCATTCGTAAGTGGACGCCAATCAAACCAAGTAGAAACACTTGACAATGGCACATTTCTGTCTTGTGCACTGAGGCACAATGCAACATGACAAGGCAGGACAAGCTGTAAAGCTGAGTTATACATTAACTTGCACCACTTGTTGTTTTTATGCACACAAAAGCCTAGAACAAAATTTCACGTGAGCTACACCATAAGGCAAATTCTTGGTTATGTCACTTTCAGATGGCACATCTTTTTTCAGAACCAAGACATCACCCTTTGGAAGTTGTGTCTGGTACACTTGCATCATATTTCATATGAAATTTCATACTTAACTTTTTCTGCAGGTAAAAAAAATCATAGTTTAGCTACAAGGGCGAAGCAATGAATGCGATAGCAACATAATGTTAGACGAAGTAAAGCTAGCAGCTAACGGTGTTGGATCCGATCTCGCGTACCTCGACTGAATGCTAGTCTAGGGGAATACGGCCGCTGCAGGGAGTGAAGCTGTTTTCGTGCTGTCTGTCGTCTCAACGCGAAGTAAGCTGTGAGAGTACAGCATGTGCAAGCCGTTTACTGATGTCTGACGAGATAGCGACCGCGCCCTCATAATCGAAGTTCGCACTTGCTGCTCAAGTGTTGCAGCCCCCCCCCCCCTTCCGGTGTCCCTTATTCACACTCCTTCGCCCGCCTTTCGTCGGGCGGGGCGTTTCCTCTCTGCTTGAGGAGCCGACAGCAGGCCTCGCACGCAGGGTGATGTTACCGCATCTGTCCTCCGCATCCTCCATGAGATGGAGATGGCCAGCTCGTTTCATCTCTGCTTCAGACGTATTCATCGCCAGCGCTCATGCCCTTTTAATCGCCAATAGACCATACGATGCACGTATCGATTTGGAGTTTATATAAAACATGATGGCGACGGCAATGGCAAAAAGCCGTTCCTAGTGTCCTTATAATTGCTATCGCAATAATCTCAGAGCTGCCGTAACATTGCGAGCAACCCCCCCCCCCCCTCCCGCTCCACAATCCGGTCATAAACTGCGCCCATGCAACACCAGCCTGCGTGAATCCCATCCAGTCCTGCTTAGCAGCTCGATCTCATATGGCCTCCACCTGAAGTTCCACATTATCTTCACATAATGATCGCGCCCTAAACTTAGCGCAAAGCAATCCATGACAATTTTCAGGGTCCCGAGAACAAGAGCATGGCATTGAAGATCTGTGTTCCAAGATGGTGCCTATGACGACGAATAGAGTAAAAGTAAGGCCTCCGAGATCTGTGTTAGTTGCACAGAGCTGTACCGTTGGCTCATCATCGGAGAGGCTTCCATGTCATGCTTCCCGCTGTCTGATCACGTGGTCATTGTGTTCCTCGTGTTTGTGAGCCGTCGCCGTAATGCGCTGTGCCGTTACCAAGAGGGAGACTTCTGAGGAAGTCTACATGCACTCTTTTTTTTTTCTGGCGGGAATACTTTGCCAGCGCCACATTGAATTTTCGTGCCGTTCCAGTAAAGCGCCCCCCTCTACTTTGCCGGTGATTTCTACTTGCTGAAGAGGGAGGGGGGGGGGCACTTGCTCGGGATTTAACGGTACTAATGCACTGCAAATGGTACATCTTTTTTTATCAAGACATGAACTTTGGAAGTTGTGTCTGATGCACTTGCACCATATTTCATCTAAAATTTTGCACTGAACTTTTTCTGTAGCTGAACTATCAGAACTACTAATGCATTGCAAAACGTCATTCTTGTTTGCTTAATTATTTAAAATTCATGGCACAGCCACCAGAATCACATCTCAATCTGCAGGTATTGAGTAGCTGAATATGTTGTGCAAATGCGCCCCCAACAATGTGATGGGTGATCGAAAGGCTTGCTTGAAGAAAAAAATTAAAGCCAGCTCCATGCCTGTGAAGTCTGAGTAAACAACGGAGCTGGCAAGCAAGTGCCACCACCTGGCGAATGCAGATTGACTTCTTCGTATTATTCTTTCTTTCATTATTCTTTATCTCTTTCTGCATCTTCTTTCATCTTTCTTTCTTTATCTCATTCTATATTGCCATCTCTCTTCCTCCTAACGCTCACATAAATCCTCCTCACATTCACTTCCCTTTCCCACCCCCTTGCTATACTATACTATGCATGGCCATGCTATGCTGGAGCTGCTTAGCACATGCCCACTGTCTGTGGCACATAAGCCGTTCTTTACCCTCTCCCCTCCTCCTTTCTTAACTCCTCACCCTCACATCACTCCTCCTCATCCTCAATTTCCTTTCCCACCCCTTGCTATACTATACAATGCATGGCTATGCCATGCTAGTAGCTGCTTGGCACATACCCGATTGCGGCGAGTTTTGAGCAGACGACACATAGCGCTACTCCACGCTTAAACAGCTCCGCTGTTAAAACCCGCCACAGTGGTCTAATGGTGCTTGATTGACAATCCAATGGTCGCGGGATGAAATTTCAGCCGCCGCAGCCGCATTTAAAGGCCAACTCCGGCGACTTTTTGGCCATGTCAAAGTAATGGTGCTTTACTGCTTTTATGTTCCTGAGACGCTCCTGTTGCGGGCCCGATAGCATAAATACTCGGCAAATTGGAGAATAATTTTAAATAAGCAAAAAAGCGCAACACCGAAACCGAAACCCAACCAAGTGTGTACTGTCTACGTATGACGTAGACGTTGTTACGAACGAACCGGAAGTCGTGCAAGGCATGCCGGTCACGCCGGCGCGGAGTATGAAAACTGGTACAGCCGGGACGACCAGTAAAGCGCCGGCCAAACCAACGCTGTCTGTCGCCTTGTGCACAGCAGACGCTCGCTGTAGCGGCCGAAGCGCCGGAGTTAGTGGTGCCCTCGGCTGCGTCACTTCCGCCGCCTTCCCAATACTGACGTCACAGACGCAATGTAGCCAGTAATTGTGGGAAGCCAGGAGGGCGTTTGCAGACAATCTTTAAAATTCATTTGCAGACAATCTGCGCACGTCTCAAGCCTGTAATTTGGCATAAATGACGGAAACGTGCAAAGGAACGTACCCAGCGAATTTCATTGAGATCCATCGACCTCGAAAAATCGACGGAGTTGGCCTTTAAATGGAGGGAAAATGCTAGATGCCCGTGTGCTTATAGATTTAGTTGCATGTTTAAAAATCCCAGGTGGTCGTAATTTCCGGAACTCTCCACTACGGCGTCTCCCATACTGGTATCGTGGTTTTAGGACGTCAAACACCGGCAATTATATATATTTGCTTGAAGAAAGGAAGTAATGCAAAAAAAATCATACCAAACAAGATTTGGAAGCATACAGTCTTATCGCAGTGGACCTTGCCTTTGGCATCTCACCTGCTGAAATTGGCGTCCACCTCATCTGACCACCTTATCTGACCACCTCATCTGACCACCTCATCGTCTCTTATTATTTTTTAACAGTATCTGGCATGCTGACCCCACCAAGTATTTGCCAACGTACTTTCGGCAAAAGCAAGAAAACAGAATACTTGCAGACAGAGAGGTGTCATACAAACATATAAACTTGTGCAGCAACAAATTTATACAAATGCATTTCGGAATTTTGAGGGACTTATATACAAGTTAAACACACAGTTACAGGTTTGTGTGTGCTAAAGGTTTCAGCGGTTAGAGACTGATACAATCACTGACGTTTTCCTGGCACTATTTGACATATAGTTTGCTTCCCCAGACGCAACAATTATCAACCTGGCCAAATGCGTTATGTTTCATTTTTTCAAACTGTTTCAGAGCTCACTGCGAGAATTTGTCACAAAAGGCAATATTAACATGATAGTGGCACCTAGGCTCTAATTTAATGATGGGATGTTCACGTTATGAAAGGAACATTAAAAACCCAAAACTAAATGGCAGTTGAAGCTAAAGTGGGTGAGCAATAGCGAAGCATAATATAATAATAGTTGTTTGGTTTTAACGTCCCAAAACCACAATATTATTATGAGAGACGCAGTAGTGGAGCGCTCCGGAAATTTCGACCACCTGGGGTTCTTTAAAGGAGTCCTGACACAAAAGTTTTCGCCCCGCGTTTTTTTGCTGCAATGTGTTGCTGGGGGCCTGTTAGTCATAACACGGCACATCGTTTGCTGCAGCGCGCGACAGATAATTAATTACAAGCTCCTCATTACCGACACAGCCTCAGTTTCGGTTTGACAGAGCTCCAAAAAACGACAAGCCGCCGGGTGCAACGTTACTAGAACAAACTCAGTTTAATAGCTCCGCCGGAGAGGCGGTCCGCGTGGCGGTCGTGAGAACTAGTGGCGCTGCAGTCACGTCTAGCTCCCGCGGCTGGCGCTTGTTGTGATCGGCGCCGCCGATGTACGAGCGCACGTGGGTTACAGCATCGGCTGCGCTTTGTTAGCTCGTCATTTTTGCGACTGTTCTTGGCCAGGCTCAGCGTCTTGTACGAAGACACGTGCATGATGTACGAAGCGTAACGAGGGCGAACATATTCACAGTGCGGTATGCCGACTTGCTTTGCGCCGGGCTGC
This sequence comes from Rhipicephalus sanguineus, assembly GCF_013339695.2. Lineage (NCBI taxonomy): Eukaryota > Metazoa > Arthropoda > Arachnida > Ixodida > Ixodidae > Rhipicephalus > Rhipicephalus sanguineus. The sequence continues at coordinate 272,670,679 of NC_051176.1, read as the reverse complement.
AAGAGCGGCTACCGCAACGACGACTCCGCTTCACGACACTTCTTCGGTCCTCCAAAAGACCCTACGCTATTCAAGCTTTGCAGAGGCGTAGCCAGAAATTTTTTTCAGGGGGGGTTCAACCATACATTATGTATGCTCGTGCGTGTGTTTGTATGTGTGCGTGTATATATACACATGCAAATTGAAAAATTTCGGGGGGGGGGGGGGGGGGTTCATACCCCCCCCCCCTTGGCTACGCCCCTGAAGCTTTGCATCGCAAAGATAGAAAGCTTACTGCGCAATGCAAGGTCTGTGACGTTCATTTTGAGAGTGACGACATTGTAGACCACTATTGTCGTGTCGTGGCGGGACAAGAAGTTTTGATCCCACGTGGAAAGTGGGAACTCGCGCCCGGTGCCGTGCCGCGCTTGTTCCCACCACTTCCACGCCACATTTCAAAACCAAAATGTTCGGGGTTTAGGCGCAAATCCCCCCCAAAACGCACGGCGTCCCGCGAAAGCGCAGTGCCCGATTTGGAGGAGCCACCACAAATAGAACAGCAAAACGGAAGGCACGCGATTACCTATATACGCTACCGAGACTGAGAGTTGCATCACACTGACATTGGATCAGTTGTCAGCTGTCGCTATGCCTTCAAAGCAGTGGATTTTCGAGAGATTTTACGACGAGGTATTGAACAAGATGTGCGGAATATTTCACACTCGCCGGCTCGGGAACGGGCTGCTCAGCGCAAAAATTTGACACGGTACATATAGAAAAGACGAGGACCAGCACTGGTCCACTTCTTTTCTATGTGTACCGTGTCAAATTTTTTGCGCTGAGCAGTTTAATGTTGGAATACCAACTAGCCCAATCCCACACTTTGCTTCGGGAACGGAGGCTTACTTGTGCAAAAGATATTTGCAGTTGACGAGCAGTTGAACTGCGTAGTGAACGGCTACAGCACGAAACGCAAACGGCTGTCGTACAGTGTAAGAAGTGCTGCGGGCATGGAACATCTGCTCGGTGAAGTTGAAAAACTGAAGTTGAATACTGACGACCCTTCTAGCGACAGAGTACGCGCGAATAACTGCTCGGTGCTCACATCACGGCCGATCTCTTCGAATTGTTTAAGGCATCGTAGAAGGATGCGATGTAGAAAGATGAGACATCGAAAATACAACTGTCCGCTGAAAAAATTGCTCAGAGACGACATCTATTCGCGAATAACTGCTCGGTGCTCACATCACGGCCGATCTCTTCGAATTGTTTAAGGCATCGTAGAAGGATGCGATGTAGAAAGATGAGACACCGAAAATACAACTATCCGCTGAAAAAATTGCTCAGAGACGACATCTATTCGATGTAATCGCACAGTGAGATTTCATTTAGCGAGTTCTCGTAAAATTTTCCGATTTTGGGTCAGTATCCCTTTAACCGTCGCGAAAACTTGTCTTGTAAACATTGCAAAGCATTGGTGATGTTTTTCGAGAATTTTTTTTTTTTTGAATAAATTGTAGAAACATGAGTACTGTTTTTCGAGAACGTTTTTGTATCTCGAGTAAGTACGCTTCTTTGTACACTATAAAGGCTTTTACAAACGTGTTGGGTTGTTCTTGGTCTAGATAAGACGGCAGCGGCTAAAATTGTGCTGGTAGTTATAAAAATTACGCTGAAAACCCTCATTCGCTTAGAAACTCCTATGCTTGGAAGTTAAGCGCAATGTAGACAGCTCAAATATTGTCACAGGGTCGTGACGTCGACGAAGCCAGCAGTCAGGAGGTCCGAGATGAAACTCTTTATTTGGCCGAACTTGTGGCCGGGAAACTGAAAGTCAAACTACAGCAATACACTGATAGCGGCGAACAGAGCGTCGACCGTCGATCAACTGACAAGCGGTCAAGCGCGTCGGCTTTTTACAGGCGCTATCGAACTTTCCAGCGATATCGCTGGTGGCGGCGTTATCTCTCGACAAAGCTGGAACATTCGCGTGCAGCGCGCAATCTTACCAAAACGATCTACTACAATCGCGAAGCTTCTCGAACACTGCTTCGCGGACAGCGTCGAGCGTTGATAACCGTACTTGCTGGTCAAACCCGAATACATCAAAATAAAACAAGAAGTGGGCGTTGCAATATAGACCGAACATCGATTCTTAGCCAATCAATGAACAACGCACGCGGGCCAATGCATACAGACAACCTTATGCATATCCACCTAAGTATCCACCAAACTAGTACAATAAGAAAGTTGCCGAGCAGTTGCCGCGAGCAACTGCGCGGCAGACCGCAGCGTTATGCCGTGGCAGCAGACGACGCGCCGATAGTGGCGCAAGACGGAACTGCAGCGCCGCTAGTTCTCGCGACCGCCGTTCGGACCACCCTCCTCCGCTGGCGGAGATACGGAGCTTTGAAACTGAGTTTGTTCTAGTAACGTTGGCCGGGTGCAACTATCACCACCTGGCGAGTGAAACGCTCGGTCACGTGAGCACACAGAACAGTGACGCATATCCGCGCGGTCTGTCGTCGCCGGGCTCATTATCGTCTCATGGCGACGATTTTTTTGCAGCGGGGATGGAAGGAATTTTCTACGTGGCGAATCACTTCAGGTTTGACCCGCTGGCGAGGAGCGATTCGTCGGGAAGCGCGTCAAAACAGAAATGGCGGCTACGACGTCATGATAACTTGTACCGGCTGCAACGGTTACGTAGGGGAAGTAGGGGGGTCACCTCGGGTCACCTATAGGTGCGGCCTATAATGCTGGATCGCGCTCGCGAACTTCAAAATTCATATAAAATACCTTCCAAGCTTTATTCGCTGTCGATATTTTGCAGGTGGTACACGCACGTTCACGGGAATCGATCCAGCAGGCTATCTCGGCCGCGAAATTTTGTGTCAGTACCCCTTTAACCCGTTGAGGGCTTTCGCCGTACATGTACGGCATCACCTAACAGGCACCAAAGGGTTTTCGCCGTACATGTACGGCATTGCCTGTATGTTTAAAGGGGTCGTGAAAAGAAAATGAAGGTGCCTGGTTGTGATTTTCCCTGCTTCAACAAGGATTAGACATGCCGATTCTGAAATATTTCGGCGCTCTATTCAGTCTACAATTAATGACGTTTGAAATCGCAGTTTTCTATGGCTCCTAAACGACTATGCGGCCCTACCGGCCGCCATAGGCACTAACGTGTGACGTCATGCTAAGGGAAGTTATAAACACAGCGTTAGCTTTCTTTGGCTCTAAAATAATAGATTTATAGAAACCTAGAAAAGAAACAAACAACACAGCAACTTTTGCGCTCTGAGTTGTATACTGCAAATTCAGCACTTGATCTGCTTGCTTCCGCTTTTAGGTACAACCGGGCTCCGTCACGTGCGTATTCTTGCCTTCGCTCGCAGCGGTGCAGCGTCCCAGTTTTTTTTTTTTTTTCTGGTTATGTTAGGTTGTGTTTTATGGCGTGTTTTGGGTGGCTTAGTCCTCGCTATGCCAGCCTTGTGCGTCGTCAGACAGTGCCGTACAACTTATCAAAGTGGAAACAACGTTCGCTTTCACAAGCTGCCGGCGTCACAAGCGAAACGGTATGATGCTACGAATCTCGGCCAACTATGGTTCAGCTAATATCGCTGCGTCGCCATGTTTTGTCGACGACAGAGACTTTTCATTAGCTGACTTAAACAGCTGTACAGTTGAGGGGAACGTGAGCTTGGAAATCGTAATTGTGATTTTATAGTTATTAAATGAATCCGGACGATGAAACGAGTCGAGGTATAGTATTGAATGGATGGCCAGGGATTCCGAATACACACGTAGTTGAAATTTTTCGGAAAACGTTTCACGACCCCTTTAAAACACGCGCCTTTTTCGATCGTTTCTCTTGCTTGGCATGTGCTTCCACAGGAGGTCGTGTTCCACACTTTGGGAATACGTGGAATTTTTTTCATGCGCCGATGTCTCTCCGTTATAGGCTCCCCAAGCATCGCTTAGTGGCGCTGCTACTCTTGACAGGCAGCGGCATCTCTAGCATAAAGATAGAAACTGGGGGCAAACAAGGCCACAAGGCGCGTTTTCCCTTCTCTCCAACGCGCTGCCGCTCGCTTCCGTGCACGTGCAGAGCTCTCGCGGTGTACTTGTGGTCATTATTTTTCAGGGACTTTAGTGGTCATCACAGTGTACCGCGCGCCTGCAGTGCGGCTTCAAAAAGATCTTCAAGCTGGACAGGCACTTCCGAAAAGCGAACTTGATAAAAGGAGAAAGGCTCGTCAATGACGTTTACAGTGAAGAGCAGACGATCGACGACAACGACGCCCGACACAAAGCGAAATGCATTTCCCAAGTCGCGATTACACCATGTAGGACGTATTTTCGCGGTCTCATTCTGTCATGTTAAAGATACGTAATGATCCATATGCACTCCGAAACGAAGCCGTGCACGCTATCGATGTTCTGCTTTATGGTCTATGAATCATATGATTGTTGTTTTGATATGACATACTTGCAGTAGCAGCCGTGTACTTTCGTGAACAAACGCTTGCGGCATGCGAAAAAAAAATTGGCCGCGTGTCTGCGTGCTTCGCTGCAAATGTCGTCGAAAGGCGATAGATGCGCGCTGCGTTACAGTTACTGTATATGCTACCTTTGGGTAGCAGAGTTGCGCATAGGTCTGGCTAGCAACCATGGCTATGTCACGAAGACTCCGTTATTGCAGGCTCTTCTGCGCCGTTGAGCAGCATTTGCGCTCTCCTTCTCAATGGCTATACCACACTGGCAAACGCCAGTCAGAGGCGCTATCAAGCGGCTCCAGCGCAGTGTCAGACGGCGACTGCACAGCGAAGGCGAATAGCTGCGCGCGCGCCGGCGTCACTGCGTCTGCTACGGCTACGACGTCACTAGGCAGTTTTGGAATAGCGTGCGCTAAGTTAGCGTTAGCGTTTGCGGCCCGCTATTTCCGTCACTTAACGGGAGCCCGCAAGCGGTTAGCGTACGACGCATGCGCAGTTGCGTGAAAAGCCAACGCAAAGCTTTGCGTACGCTATTCTAAAACTGCCTATTGTCTCTGGAATGCGCAGACCGGCGGCGGCGGAGTGCGCGGGAGGTGCCGGCTCCGGTGCGCCAGCTGCGTGACATCAGTGATCCTCGCGCATGCGCAGCTCGGCTCTCGAGGAGGCACGCGAAACTGGCTCGGCTAGGCCAGTGTAGCTAACGCTACGTCACGACCTGCTCCATCGACGCAATTACAACGGCGACGGCCGCCGGTGGCTACTAGTAATACCCCGCAGTCTGCGTTCTGACATATGCGAGTCGTTCCACTCTGATCCGCAGTGTGCACACTCTGGCGTAGCGAAAACCTACCACCGCATTCGCCAACGGTACTTTTGGCGAGGGATGTACCGCTACGTGCAGAAGTTCGTTCGCTCCTGCATCGACTGTCAGCGCCGCAAAACTTCAACGCACCTGTCGCCGGCAGGTCTGCACCCTCTACCTTGCCCTGACCGACCGTTTGGGCGCGTTGGCATCGATCTGTATGGGCCACTTCCTCTGACATCCGCTGGTAACCGCTGGGTCATCGTCGCTGTAGACCACCTCACGCGATACGCTGAAACTGCCGCCCTCCCTGCGGCTACAGCGCGCGATGTGGCCTCCTTCCTGCTCCACCGATTCATGCTGCGTCACGGTCCGCCCCAGGAGCTGCTCAGTGATCGAGGCCGTGCCTTCTTGTCGGAAGTCGTGGAAGCCATTCTCAAAGAGTGCAACGTTGTTCACCGCAAAACTACTGCTTACCACCCGCAGACAATGGCCTCACCGAACGCTTTAACCGCACGCTCGGCGACATGCTCTCGATGTACGTCGCCGCCGACCACACAAATTGGGATGCCATTCTGCCCTTCGTCACGCACGCCTACAATACCGCCTCTCAGAGCACTACTGGTTTCTCGCCATTTTCCTTATTGTACGGCAGGCACCCGTCGCACACAATCGACACCATCCTTCCCTACAAGCCAGATCAATCTGAATGTGCGTCTATTTCGGACACAGCCAGGCTTGCTGAAGAATGTCGCGAGCTTGCGAAGGCCTTTACAACGCACGAACAAGAGCGGCAGAAGAGCATTCGCGGTGACACCACCACTTCTGAGTCCACGTTCCTCCCTGGAGCGCTCGTGTGGCTCTCGGTCCCGACCATTGCAACTGGCCTCTCTTCCAAACTACTGCCCAAATACGAAGGCCCCTACCCGTGTCGTGGAACGCACATCCCCGGTCAACTACCTGACCGAACCCATCGAACCATCTTCGGACATGCACCGTCGAGGGCGCGACACTGTCAACGTGGAGCGCCTGAAGCCCTACCATGACCCGCTCATAGTGACAAGCTGCTAGGTCGCCAGGCGGCTCCCTTTTCGCATAGAGTTTCCTAAAATTAACTACAGGGGACTCTGGCGCTGCGATCGTTCAGCCATAGAGTTTCCTACAATACTTACTAGAGGGAACTCTGGCGCTAGTGTCTATGGGAGCTGCAACGCATGACGCTTCAGCCAGCATGGGAATGATGGGTAGTACACAAATTTGTCTAAACTTCGTACTTTCGGCTCCGTTTGGCTCCGCGTCGGCTGCATCCGCTTTGTCGCAAAACGAAGTTCAGCAAAAGTCAGCAGTTTCACTTCGCCACTTTAACTTCTTTAGGCTCAGCGCTTCAAATCTGGTCACGAAGTTCACAACGATCCATTCTTTTATCCGAAAGAAAACTAAAACATAGCAATAAACAAAGCCACAAGTACGTTTGAAACCGCAAGCACGAAGACTAGGCAAATTTGTGTACTACCCATCATTCCCATGGTAGCTGAACGATCGCAGCGCCAGAGTCCCCTCTAGTTAATTTTAGGAAACTCTATGCGTTCAGCTACCATGGGAATGATGGGTAGTACACAAATTTGCCTAGTCTTCGTGCTTGCGGCTTCAAACGCACTTGCGGCTTTGTTTATTGCTGTGTTTTGGCGTTCGTTTTGGATAAAATAATAGACCGTTGTGAACTTCGTGACCACGTTTGATTTGGTGAGTCTAAAAAAAGTTAGAGTGGTGAAGTAAAACTGCTGACTTTTGCTGAACTTTGTTTTGCGACAAAGCGGATGCAGCCGACGCGGAGCCAAACGGAGCCGAAAGAACGAAGTTTAGACAAATTTGTGTACTACTACGGTCCCTAGAATATACTGGCTAGTCTGCCGTCTCCGCGCCGTCCCCATGCAAGGCCGCGTCCGCGCAACTGATGCTTGCGCAGGGGGCGCTGCGGTCCATCGGAGCGCCTGCACGGTGCATGTCGCGCAGGAGAAATCGGTGGTGTGTCGCGCTCTGCCTTTTATTTTGCGCTCCCGCATGAACTCCACGTTTTCGTTCTGTTCGTGTGGGCAGAGACTGGAACATCTTGAACCGACCAAACATTGCATTCAACGTAGTCTCTTGTCTGGACACTGCCGTGATCACACTAAAGTCAGTGGTGGATCCAGACGCTCATTTAAGAGCGCGAAGTTACTCGAAGCAAAACCAAAGGGCCAAAAATTGGCTTTTATTTTTTTTTTTCTTAAGGAGTTACTGTTATCACAAGACTGCTATCATTATATATATGCTGTTAAATTGTCCTTACGAAGGTAGCAAACATTTCTAAGATCAGTTTTTAATAAGCAAACAATTCTGACTCTGAGAAGAAGAACAAAACTTTATTTTGAGGGAATGGGTAGAAAAGGGGGTACTCAGGAGCCTGTTGGTTGGGGCCCCAAGTCCAGGGCCCCACTGGCTTGCGCCGCTCGCCTAACTTGACTCAGAAGCGCTAACTGCACCTCTGGGTCCGAGCTGGCAAGTTGTGCCTCCCACTGCTCCGAACGTCCTACAATGTTGCTGCCTAAAAATGAGTTTAAATTCGCTGGCTTTCGGTCACACTCCCACGAGATATGGTATAAAGTTGGCAAACCGCAGAGTAAGAACGTTATCATCAGATATATTAGTGTGCTAAGTCTCGTAATTATAAAGGTTGGTTCTCGATGTGTTACGGAGACAATAAACGCAATGCAGTTCTCAGAATGGGTGAGTATATTATTTACAGACATTGTAATGTTGGAGAAGACTTTTTTTAACGATAAGCTAACTTCATGCGATTTCGCTCAAAGTTTTATTAGATCTATTTACTGTCCTGCAACATATATATATATATATATATATAATATATATATATATATATATATATATATATATATATATATATATATATCTATAATATATATATATATACAGCCACGTACGTTTCTTATCATTACTTTTGCTGTATTCGGTTTTTTGCCCACAAAGGCTGTCAGCAACACTCAGCGCAAACTGCGCCTCATTGTTCGAGAAGCTTCGCGGTTATTGTAGATCATTTTGTTAAGATTGCGCACAAGACGCGAACACTCGAGCTTATTCTAGAGATTGCGCAAGAACCACAGATATCGCTAGAAAGTTCGATAGCGACTGTATAAAAGCCGACGCGCTTGACCGCTTGTCAGTTGATCGACGGTCGACGCTCTTTCCGCCGCTATCAGTGTATTGCTGTAGCGTTCAGTTTCTCGGCCACAAGTTCGGCCTAATAAAGTTTCATCTCGACTTGCTGACTGCTGCCTTCGTCGACGTCACGACCACGTGACATATATATATATATATATATATATATATATATTATATATATATATATATATATATATATATATATATATATTATATATATATATATATATATATATATATCCAAGCTTGCTGCGGTCCAGGGAGGCGGCAGCCGGGAGACTATATAGCTATAGTGCCTAGGATACTGTATATTCTAGGCACTATAATATAGCTCTACAATGACGCCACAAATAAGTTGCGCCTCCAACAGGCAGAGACATTTACAGCAGAAGCTTGCCAGATCAAAACCATGTGTATCAGCCGAAGAACAGACATATGGTATATATCTTTTCCACGAGTACCTTGCCACAAGGTTCGAAACTATAAAATGAAAGGGGTTTTGGCTTTCATAATGTGCGTTGTATTTGGTTTTCGGCTCCTCCACTGAAAATATATAGGTCCGTTCTTTAATGACACTGTTGCATGCCGAAATGAACGGGAAATAGGCTCGATGCGCAGCACAAGAAATACTCATTCGCGGCACAAGAAATACTCAACCAGATGTGTCGTTCAATGTCAGTTTGTCGACTGCTCTCCCACCGCACATGTTTTGTACTCACTGTCACGTTCTGTAATAAAAGCAAACACCGCAGGCCTTCGACGTGAAAAGGTAAGCAAACGAGAGAGCGCGGTTGTAAATGGCTCCGCCAGCCCACCCGTAAGCGAGAGTCGCGGGCGGGGCGTCTGCTCAAGGAACTCCGATTGCGCGCAGCGCCACCGCCGCAGGCATCCCCGAGAGGACGCGGCGGAGAGCGGAGACGGCAGACTAGCCAGTATATTCTAGGGACCGTAGTACTACCCATCATTCCCATGCTGGCTGAAGCGTCATACGTTGAAGCTCCCATAGACACTAGCGCCAGAGTTCCCTCTAGTAAGTATTGTAGGAAACTCTATGCCTTTTCGTACCCGGGGTAATTGTAGCGAAGCGTTCGTAGTCCGTAATGGGTCGTCCTCTCGAGCGCCTTCTAGTGGGTCGCCTCTTCTCTGAGAGCACGTTCCTCGTGCAGAGAGTCGGCCCCGCTTTTGACTGTCGCCGTCGCCGAGTGCCCGCTAATAAACGTCTTGACAGTATATATATCGGAGGTGGTTTAAGGTCATGAAATGGTCAAAAAAGTTACTGTTAATTTCTGTTTCCATCTTTTTAACGACACACACGCATTCGATTTGATACTTATTGTAGACAGTTCTATGCCTTCGTATTTGATGCGTATTCGAAATTTCAATATTCGTACACCACTAGTATATATGCGTATATGCACACCACCACTAACATATGCCTCTAATAAATTCAGCCGGCGAATGGGAATGTGGGGTGGGTGCAAGCCCCCCCCCCCCCCCCCCCTTTGATCTCGGTCCATATCTGTTGTAGATAAACGGCAAAGAATACTTTTTCCTGTATATTTACAAAAAAAATTCAAAAAAGACACCTCAGCGTATTCCATCACCGGCAAAAAGAAGGAAGAAAAAAAGTTTGTTAAATTGTTTGTTACATTGGCAGAAAGCAAATTAAGACATATTTTTCACAGAAAAGTTAGTGGCTCATTTTTTGAAGGATAGAACGGGCCTGCTATACATGTAGTTAAATTGCAATAGAACACCAACCTGATGTCGACACCGCCAAACGCCTGTAAGCAGTATGTTATAGTGCCTAGAATATACTGCATATTCTAGGCACTATATATATATAAGTATGTATAAACTCACAAATTCTGCACTGAATTTCCAAGATCCGCAGGCTAAGGAAATATCCCTCGGAGCTTTCAAAGCCATTTTTTTTTTATTTATCATGCTAATAATAAAAAAAAAGCATTGGAATTTCTTCTATATCGTATTAGCAATACGATATGGAAAGAATTATAGTCAATGCTTTTTTATTATAGTAAAAGGTCGAATTATGTGTACTACTGAAGCAGGCCCGTAGCCTGGAATTTTTTTCAGGAGAAGGGGGGAGCACTTGATGAAAACCTTGACTATTTGAGAAAAATACCTATTTTTATCATTTATTTTCAGTAAAACACCCCCTTCCATCGAAATTCCCGGGGATGGGAGCCTTTTTATGCCTTGAGCAAAACGAGGAAAAAAAACTTTTTTTTCACACGCATGATAGCGTGAAAAAATTTTCTGTGCAGTTTTGGCCATATCCACGTTGGGGAGCACGAGATTTCGCGCAGCAAACGGCAGTGCGCAGATTACCCACAAAAGGTTTCAGTTTCATTTTCGCAATCTCCGCAAGGTGGCTGGCGACAAGCGGATTCTTCCGGTTCCGTCTATCTGTCAGGAACGCTGTTCACGGTCGTGGAACGTTCTGCATGTTATGGCGAGAAAAATAGGAGGTAAGTCGACGAAGCCGCCGTCACAGATTGATGTTGCAACCCTTTAGCGAAATGTTATTGATTGCCTACACCGTTCCGACAGTTGAGGTTCTGTTTCGCTCCATCGTTCCAATCCGACCCCGATATTGTGAAGACTAGGCCTAGGGATTCTAGCAACTTCGATCCACGTTTATTCGAGGGAATTTTCGTGCACTTTTTCTTTGCCACATAGGTGATAGGTGCGCAGTTGGACCGCGGTCCTTTGCGCTGTGCATTGGCGGGGTTGCAACGTAGAAGTTCGGCGTTGTTTGACTCCAAGGTTTCGGTTTCGCGGAGAGTTTACGTTGTAGTGTGGGCGTTGACCTCATGTGCGAAGCAATCACAGAAAGCGAGTGTGCTTGGCGGCTTGGCGCTGCTCTGCAACTTTCACTCTTTTACTTTCACCAGCGTAACCGCTTTCTTTGAGGGAAGCAAGAATAACAATAGCGTAGCCTCTCTAACGCGAATTAGCGCATTTTGCCCAAAGATGGACGATCGTTTATATTTGTTTTAGCGGCGTCTAAACAACCATTTTATGCACATGATCGTCGGCCTTCCGAACAACCATGCGGGTCTGTTTGGTGATCACCGGCTGCTGCTCTTTGCTATGAAAGCTGAGGAAAACTGCGTTGTTTTCTTTGTGTAGCAGAGGATTTTACTCAGTAAGCTAGAAATTAGAGATATGGAGGGGAAAATTAGGTTGTTTTCCTGCGCCAGAATCCAGAAATTGCTGCTTCGTGATATGGTTTTCTTTGCATTTTTTCTGCTTTAATTAATGGAGCCTTGCATAAATGCTTTGTGTGATCCATTTCTCATCCACCTGTGCCTGAGCGTTTATTTAGTCTTTCAAAGCGAGGAGTTCGGGGAGCAGCACGCACAAACTTGCTTTAAGTTCCTTAGATTCTTCCCAGAACGCGCATTTTAACTTCTATGAGCGCATATAATGCAAGGTGTTTAGATGGGGAGATTTACAATTGAGTTGTGCAGTGCACCTTCGCAGAGAACGACGGGGCAGGCTACTTGTGGATGATTACGTTCTTCATATCTTGCCTAGTTGCTCAGGGTGAATTCTACATTGGTGGACACGCTTTTAGTGCACCAAGCTTTCACATCACAGTAAAATTTAGCAAGGTGGCATTATTGCGTGCCTCTGACACTCTTTTGGAAAAGCACTAGTGTGAATGAAAACAGCTGCATATGCATTGTCTTATATGTGCTTTAACTCTCTCTCTCTCTCTCTCTCTATATATATATATATATATATATATATATATATATATATATATATATATATATATATATATATATTTTTTTTTTTGGTGTAGATTTTCTGCTTATGTTGGAAAATGTGCTGTTTTGTAGCATATAATTAACATATTTTAAGGCTAATGCAATTATATTTTCATTTCTCTTCACTGACTGTTACATCACTAATATAATTGACAGGCCAACTGCTTGAGCCATTGCTTGAAGGATGAAAATAATTTCTTTCATTAAATTTATTTTTATTAACACAAAATTTTCTAGCACTAATTCAAAATTTATTTTGAATGAGTGCTGGTTGATGTATTTCTCAGACCAAGTGTTGTTCTTAATAGAAGCCAGAACATATGTGCATGCTGCCCATTTATACAAAACTAAACCTAATGAAGACAACCACATTTAAAGATTTCCTGTCTTTATGCTACATACTGTTGACTATTGAGGTTGCAATCGTAATACTTGCATGAAATGGATACAGAAAGTGGGTGCTTCAGGGTGGTGCTTTTGGAGTTTCCTGATATATGTGAAAACCAAAGTCGTGGTTCTTTCCCCCTGTTTATGCATTGCACATTATCGCTGACTAGACAAATGCGTGCCATAGTCCTCTAAGGGCTGCCGAGGCGATATATTTGCATTCTTTACTATTTTGCACTAAGTGAAATACTGGTAAGATTCATAGCATCTTAAAAAGATTGATCGCCTTCCACGGCAATTTTCAGTTTCATTTGCTAGTGTTCTACTTTGTCAAGGTTACTGCAACCACAAGGTGATGCCGGTGGTCACAGTAACTGGTGGGACAGTAACATCGTTACGCAGGTTGGTCATGTAGGAGCAGGGTAGTGACGTTTTGACACTTGCTCTATCTAGCTTGCCTGGATGCCTCCTCTACTGCTATTAATCTTGAAGCACAATCTAGGAGCCTAAATGACTGAGCAAGCCAGAGTTCAGTGTCAAACAGTTATCCTTCCATGCCTGTGACCACTTTCCAAGTCATAACCTCATGTCACAGTACTCTGGAGATGAGCAATTTTATTACCTGGGAGGTGAGCATCGCTGTCAGCACAGTTCACTGTCAACGCAGTGAACTCTGCCTCAGCTAGCCTTTGTAAGCGATGTTCTTTCCCTGTGATCTTTCATGTGCTGGAGGGAAGGGACTGTGCCACATGCATCTACTGCTAGTGCTGGCTTTTTAACACGAAAGTGTTTTATGCCGGGGTCCACCAAGTACATCCGTCACGGATATGACGTGGATAAAATGGACGCCAACGGGTGAGAAAGAAAAAAACCAAGAAAAAGATACCCCCGCTGGGAATCGAACCCACGACGTTGCGGCCACGACGGCAAGCGCCCGACGCGCTACCGACTAAGCTAACTCGGGAGATGATAGACACGGCGCGAACGCGCCTTATATCTTTCACACATTCTCTTTCGCGGCGGGCGGAGCGGGACGGTGCCGCCGTCTGTAAGATGTGAAAAGAAGTAATGCTTCACGATCGACACTTACTAGCGCTTACTCCGAGATTGCATGCGATATCGGAGGTCGTGGTTAAAGCGTCTCGATACCAGAGAGCTAGACTGGCCGCGCTGGCGTCGCCGAGGCACCCTTGATAAAATGAGCTAGAATAGTTTACCCTTGACGCAGTTACGTTCTTTGCCTTTGGCTTCGTGTTAGCGTGCGTCGGCTCATCGGAGTAGTGCGGCTTCTACGTGCACCAACGGGATTTCTCCGCCGCCGACTGCTTCAATTGCGAGAGCACCGACTAACAGAACTGCTGCAATATGCGTCGCAGAAAGGACGCGATTTCGACGGGCGAATGTCGTGCCTTGGTGGAGCGAGAGCAGCACCTGCGAGACAGAGGCCAGCGGGACGCACGCGTTTGCGGCTCAGGCTACGCAATGTGTGTTATGTATGCATGAGCACAGGCGTCGGCTACCCATTACTAGAAAGCGCGCGCCATGCCGTTTCTCTCCTTAATTGACGACGCTTTGAAGAAGTGCATACCGGGTACCAGTGTTGATTATGAGCCTGTTGATATCATCCTTACGCGGGATTCACGATTCGCTGTGTCCAAATATATGTTCACACCGTCAGCTACCATAACGGTTTAATCACGATCATGGGCGTTAGTCGTCGCGATAGAGACATGCTGTCAACATGGGTGCATCCACGTCAAACGGTGCTATAGCTGCCAAACACGAATAGACATTGTACAAGCTCTCATATATCACTACACAATAAGCACTACTTCTGTGAAGACGCGTTTCACTTTCGTGTTATACCGATTCCTATGTCGGAGGGATCAGCCATGTTTTTTTCTTCTCTTGCCGTTTTGCTCATTTTCAGTGGCAGTACTGTGCGATGGTCAGGGATGTTGCCAAGCAGTGTGTGTTGTAGGATATATATGCATGTGACCTTTACTCATGCTCAAAGCACAGCTTCCTTGAGAATGTGGGTGCACAACTTTTTGTTCAGAATTAAGACTTATCACACCGTGCAACAGCTTCATACTTTGCCAACACAGTTGTCACTGGGTATTCACTTGCAGTGTATGAGCATGGGAATTGGTCCTTTGAAGTGCATCTCCAGGGTTCGTACAGGTCCTTGAAAACCCTTGAATTTGAAAAGTACATTTTCAAGAGCCTTGAAGGTCCTGGAATTGTATTCTGTTTTTGAAAAACCCTTGGATTTCGGGACCAGTGCAGTCTAAAATCCACAGTGTGACCTGCTTTCTGTTGTAGATTAGCGTTGATGAAGCAAACTTTTTCAGAAACAATACACCGTGCAAGTTTGCATGTATTCTGTTTGTTCGTGCATTGTCAGATTGTTCATTTCACTCCTTACTCGTCAGTGCATCTTGTCTCTCTTTCTCTCTCTCTACTTATCTCCTTACGCCTTCACTCTTGTCTCCTGCGTTTATGCTGCTTTTTTCCCTCTCAAGCAAATGGTGCATGTGGTTAGTAGACTAACGATGTCAAGCTTTGCTAATACAAGAGAAGTCTCAGCATCTGTCCTGAACATTTGTTGTGTGTTGGGAACTGCGTTAGATGGTATCAAGGCTAGACTTTTCTACAGTATAATAATACAGTTAAAACTTGATCTAACAAAACCTGAATTTACGTAGTTCCCAGTCTAAGAAAGAAAGTAGCATTCCTCGGCAGGTACTCATAAGGTTCAATGTTGTTGTCAACCCGAATTAACGAAACTAACTTGGAGCCAGAACTGATTTCACAGAGTTTTTTCTGAATTAGTAAAAAGAAGCTCTAATTTCTTTCAATTTTTTACACAGATTGCTTTTTTTCTTTAAGCGTGGGCACTAACGCTGTTGCATTAAAACATCTGTTACCCATATTTTGACAAGGCTACACGCCGCCCACATGCATGGAACAGTGGACTCAACAGTTGCTCGGTTACGTACCTGGTGGTGCTACATGGGGCGGTGGTTTATTTTTTCTGGCAATTCTGCCACAGAAACCCTACTTTGTGCTTTCGTTATTTCATGATTTATGTGACAGATGACACTGATAGTCTCCTCGCAACTCTCTTGCTCGCTCTGCTCTCATAATCACTGAATTCATTCTCCCCTTCTTTGCATTTCGGCTGCATGTCATATTTCACATGACTGTCTACCTGGCCTGCATCGCCCGGACAACATATGAGAGGCTCAATGTTCAGTACACCTGAACAGACTTTTCACACGAGCATGCGTGGGTTAGCGGGAAAAACAATGGTAGCGGTAGAATTTGGGTGTCTCTGTGTTACAATTTTAGGTTTCAAAGGACTGAAAAACCCCTTTCTCGATTTTACAAATTTCTCGATTTAACAAAGTAGTTTGAGCAGGGTGATGACTATGTTAAATTGAGCTTCAACCGTATAGGTATAAGCGCGATAAATTTAGTCATAATTTGAAGCATTGTTATAGTAAAAAAAATAAAATCCTCATTTGGATGCTGTTTTTTAGTCCTTGAAAAGCGTGTGACAGGCCCTTAAAATTCCATGAATATCCTTGAATCTCCTTGTTTGAAACCTGTACGAACCCTGTTCTCAACCCTCATACTTGATGCGTGTCATACTTTTACTTGCAACTAAGTGTGGTAGAGTTTCTACAATTTAAAAAAGAAAACATATCAGTACTTCTTTAAAAAGAGAAGTGGCAGTGAATTATTGTCCGTGCAAGATCATGAGTGTGGTAGTAGTATGGAATATTATGGGTGAGGGGGGGGGGGGGGGGGACAGCTTCTTGGAACTTCAAAAATGCAGTTTAATTTGTTGTGGAGACTAATGTCTGCATGTGTTAATTACCTTTTTATATAAATGGTGTAATAACTTTAGCAGTGGTTGAACTATTTTTTGGAACTTTTCAACAGCCTCAACTTAGAAGGAACTTTTGTACACATGTATTAACTACGCAATACGACAAAGAAGCAAGTGTGTGTACTTGTTCCTCAAATTCATTGTATATGAAGTCATTATATGTTATTAGTTACTACGTGTAAATTATTACTTGCACTGGTGTGAGCCCTTTTTTTTGATTTTCCACAATAACATTATGCGCACCTTTTAATGCAGGTTTTGTGATATGTAAATGGTTGTCTATTGCCAGGCTGTTGTGTGTGTGTGTTTGGAGTCCAAAGACTCCAGCTTCTGACATCGCATCTGATCGTCTTTTTGTATTTCTCTTGCTATTGCAGTGCGCTCTATTTATGACACGCACAACAATGTTGCTCTGGCTGATGGTGAACAGCATGGTCCAGAAGACCTCAAAGAGAAGGCAAGTTTTGTAATTAATGCAGATCGTGTGCTTTTTGATGGTTGTGTTCGCTGCCGATTTCAATTTATAATCTGTCAACATGATAACCAGGCCATTGTTCCAAATTGTTTTTCATTATTTGAGCATTCGTTGGAAATAGCTGAATAAACCACATTGGGACAAATGCTGGTCGCTGTAATCCTTGATATTTTTTTTTTTGTCATCCTTTTGATTGGCCCTAATGTGTAGGAAATGCATGTGAACAGCAATGTGCTTTAGACCAAATGTGACCATGGTGTTGGACAACGTAGTTTGCTTGCTTTGTTGCCTGGACAGGTTTGTTGTGCAAATTCTGACTGTTAGTAGTATTGTTACTGGCATGTTTTTTTACTAATTACTTGCTAGGGATGTGACATGAATCGGTGATCTGACCTCTCATTGATTCATGTTGCACAACTTAGCAACACAGTTCCTGATGCGTTTCTTTTATATAGAAAATTTTTTCTGTGCACTTAATACCCTTAGTGATAGTGATGTGTTCAGCAAGAACCTGTAACATGCACACCATGGTAAATCTCTCTTGTTTGTTGACTATTTAAAAATAAAAAAAAATATATATCACTGGCACCTTTGTTCACAAAATGAGGTGCTTGTGGAGTCGCCCACATTGTACTGTTTTGATTGTAACATTCTGCAGAAAAGCGGCCGGAGAAGACTGCATAAATGTAAACTT
The DNA here is from genome assembly GCF_013339695.2 of Rhipicephalus sanguineus. Lineage (NCBI taxonomy): Eukaryota > Metazoa > Arthropoda > Arachnida > Ixodida > Ixodidae > Rhipicephalus > Rhipicephalus sanguineus. The sequence continues at coordinate 272,652,926 of NC_051176.1, read as the reverse complement.
GATCAAGGATGGAAGGAATCTTATATTTACAAAGCTTGCGACACACTATGCACAATTTCTTGAAACTTCAACTGCACCAGTTGGTTGGAAAAAAAGCAAACATTATTTGAATACTACGATGTAAAACATTAGCAGATGTATAGACTCATCAGCTTACTTTCCATATTATAGAAAACATTCATGAAGATGATTTCAAAACGTGGTGAGAGAAACATTGTGCCTTTAACCAACCCAGAAAGCAGGCAGGCTTCAGGAAGGGGTACTGTACTACGATGGATCACAATCATGTGATCAAATAGATAGCTACTAAGTGTAGGAATCCCCTGTATAGGGCTTTCATGGGCATTGAAAAGGCACCTGACTCAGTAGAGGTACCAGCAGATTTGGAGGTATTGCATCATCAAGGAGTGCCTGAAACATGTGTGAACATTTTACCTGACATTGACAAAGATTCTACAGCTAACCTGCTTCTGATCGATGATAATGGGGTAATTCCGATTGAGAAAGGGTCAGTCAAGAAAGTACAATCTCCCTAGCATTGTCCACCGCATGCTTAAAAGCAGTATTCAAAGAATTACATTGGGAAGAAATATGAATAAACATTAACAAAAAATATCTCTGCAATGTAAAGGGGCCCGGCAACACTTTTTCGGCATGGTCAGAAAACGCTGCCAATCGGTAGTCTAGGCTCCTGAGAACATACCAGCCAAACATTTAGCACAGCACGTGGCCTGGAATTGACAATTCTCAAAGCCATGATGCGTGTTGATGGATGGACATAGCTTCTTGCCCCTTTGTCATCCCTATAGAATTTCCTACAATATTTACTAGAGGGAATTCTGGCGCTAGTGTCTATAGGAGCTGCAACGTGTAGCACTTCAGCCAGCATAGGAATGATGGGTAGTACACGGATTTGTCTAAGCTTCGTTCTTTCGGCTCCGTTTGGCTACGTGTCACCTGCAGCGACTTTGTCGCAAGACGAAGATCAGCAAACGTTCAGCAGTTCCACTTCACCACCTTGACCTTTTAGGCTCACCACTTTAAATCGGGTCACGGTGTTCACAACGATTCATTCTTTTATCCAAAATAAAAACAAAACACAACTATAAACAAAGCCACAAGTGCGTTTGAAGCCTGCCAGCACAAAGACTAGGCAAATCCGTGTACTACCCATCATTCCCATGGTGGCTGAACGATCGCAGCGCCAGAGTTCCCTCTAGGTAATTGTAGGAAATTCTATGGTCATCCCCCCTCCTTCCCTAGCTTTGAGGGTGTTCGCTGGTACGAAAGGAGAGAGAAAGTGCTTAAGGCATGCAACAAATCCCTGTAACTCCGCTTGCACTTGACGCATTCTAAAAATTTTTGTGGCAGGCAATTTGTGATGCAATAAACTCCTTTAATGCAACCATGAGATGATTACTTGGAAAAGTGTTGCAGGGCCCCTTTGAGGTCAGCAGAAGTCATTGTGCTTTTCAGCAACAGTGGTGATGAATTACAATAAATGGTTGAAACCTTAAACAGGGAAAGCGTTAAAGCAGGTTTGAAGGTAAATATGCACAGAACAAAGATAGTGCTCAATACTTTCGCAAGAGAACAAGAAATCGCATTTGAAAACCAACCCCTAGGGTCTGTACAAGAGTCAGGCCTGTAGCCAGGAATTTTTTTTGGGGGGGGGGGCACTTGCTGAAGGCCTTGACTATTTGAGAAAAACGCCTATTTTCATTATTTATTTTTGGTAAAACACCATGTATCATAAAAATTACGAAGGGGGGGGGGGGGGGCTGGCTACGGGCCTGACAAGAGTATGTATATTTAGGTCAATTACTGACAGGAGATCCTACTCGTGAAAAGGAGATTTGGCACAGAATAAAGATAGGCTGGATCAGATATGGCAGGTATTCCAAAATCATGGCTGAAAACTCACTGCTGTCCCTAAAGTAGAAGTGTACAATCTTGTGTTTTGCCAATACAGTTGAAACTCAATTTTACGAATTGATGACCACGCTTGCATTACTTTGTAAAATCGAAAAAGGAACTTTTCAGCCCTTCGAAATTTAAAGTTGTAATGTGCCGGCAACCCACACCTGCGCGTCTGAAAAGTACGCGAGGTCGTCCCGAGGGCGGCCCAGACATGGGTGACACCATGTCTGTACGATGCAGGCGTGGTGATGGTCACGTGAAGCAATGACAGGCTACCGATATGCAATGACGTGGAGAACAAATGCAGTGATTAAGCGAGCAAGCCCACCGAGAAAAATGTGAGGAGGCGATCAGTGCTGTCTGTCCCACAAACCATGAAATAATGAAAACAACCACCACTGCCTCTAGCATCATCCGGTGTATGTAAGAGCGCTACGGACTGCCGAGTCTGTTGTTCCGTGCATGGGTGCTGTGTGCAGCCTTGTCAAAATAAAGCTAGGGTTGTAACCAGGGCACCCAGGTGTTTTTATGCGATAGCATTAGAGTGCATGCTAAAAGAAAAACTGGGCTCTGCCAAAATTAGAAGGAAATCGCTGCTTTTTCATTCAGTTATTTCAGGAAAAACTTCGTTAAATCGGGTTTGGTGACCAAATTAGTTTAATTTGGGTTCATGACAACACTTAACCCTATGGGAACTTCCCGGGGAATAGAAATCTTTTTGTTAGACCGGGAATTTCATAAAATTGGGCTTTCTTAGATGGGACAAATGGGGCAAAAACTTGGGAGGATAACTAAGAAACTCGAGCAGAAGTTGAGAACTATGCAGCATGCAATGGAATGGAAAATTATAGGCGCAACATTAAGAGACTGGAAGAGAGCATAGTGGGTTAGAGAACAAATGCATAGGACAGAAAATCGATGGTCAGTTAGAGCAACAGTGCAGATATCAAGGGATGGGAAATGCAGCCAAGGATGGTAGTTAAGGGGTGATGAAATCAAGAAATTTGCAAGCTATATTGGAATCACCTCACACAAGGTTGGGTGAATTGGAGGTGATTTGGAAAGGCCTTCGGAGGTTTAAATGTGTTTTGCATCTTTGTGCTTCCACTTCTCCTCACCATTCTTCCCACGATAAACATTGCCTTCATTCTCATGACCTTGCTATGTTGACATCTTGTGTGCATCCACTTGAATTAACATGTGCTTGCACTTGGTGCAGCTTGTGAACAATGTTTTATGTAAAAATTATGTGGAATTGTATTTGTGGCCTGTGCAGTGCATGAACATGAAGATTGTGTGACATTGCACATTAGATGGGTTGGAAATTAAGACAGTAGTTCACATTGAATTATTTGTGTAGCTGTTAATTATATCTACTTCACCAGTGCTTCGGTTCTTGACATGCATATTGTATCTGTGTAATTTAAAAAATTTTTTTGCCCACTTATTGGGGAAGACTTCGCTCATACTTTGTGATGTGAAAATGGGTAATTTATTACATTTTGCGGCGGTATCTGGTGATCAGGACCCTAGGCCTAAATGTACGTTGGATGTTCATGTGTTGGCTCCTGCGCAGCCACTCTCATCCACGGCTACGGGGAGCGAGGCTTCCCATCTTGGCATATTCCCTACTTGGTCTCCTCCACTTCCACCATGTAGCCAATTTCTGTTTACTCAAATGACGCTAGTGAGGCGCTGAGAGAGCTGCCCGGTGTGGGCGCAGTGAAAGTACGCTGTTGTGGTCAAGAAGCGTAGCTTCCCATACAGGGCATGGCGTGGTGTCTGCCTCATTCCTGAAAAGTTCTGGTTGTGAGAGTTCACATGTGTCTGTCTTCAGCACGTTGGCAGAAGCAGCCAAGAATATTGCAGTTTTACGGATTATGCAGTGTGCAGAGCAAACCTATGAACCAGGCCTCTAACCAGGAATTTTTTTCAGGGGAGGGGGGGGCACTTGCTCAAAACCTTGACAATTTAAGAAAAACACCTATTTTTATTATTTAGTTTTGGTAAAACACCCATCTCCATCAAAATTTCGGGGTGGGGGCTACGGGCCTGCTATGAACCTTACTATCAAGGATCAGCCTTGAGGTCCCAGAACTTAGGATTTAAAAATCAAATTGTTATCCTCATGCACTGGAGCTTTGCAGGATTTTGCAGCATGTTTCGTTGGATTCACTCACTTGAACTGAACTGCTAACTTACTTTGCAGAGTAGGTGCCATACAACTCGGGAGCATCAAATCATGCACTGTGAGGCAACGTAACATGTACCTAATCACGTAGTGTCACCTTAGACCATTTGCCTGTAATTTAATTTTGTGACATTAAGTTGCATGGTGGCCACTCTGCAGGGTAAATCACTGATTCAGTTTATTAATGAGAACTAACAGACAATAATGCCAAGGAAAGTATAGGGGTTGTTATTTGTAATAATTGGGATATAAATTTGAAGAAAGTAAAGTGGACGAAAAGATAACTTACCGCCGGCAGGGACCGAACCTGCGACCTTCGAATAACGCGTTCGATGCTCAAACCACTGAGACACTGAAATAGATGCTCTACCACTGAGCTATGGCGGCGGTCATCCCCCCGTCCACTTTATAGGGTATATATGTGCATTTAAACCTAGCAGTGTTAGTCAGCGCCGATCACAGCCATGGCGGTGAGTGTGGAACACTCTTTTTTCTGCCTTTTGGCGTCACGTGGCACGTGATCGTTTTACGAGCTGGCAGCTGACCATTTTATATCCCTATTATTACAAATAACACCCCCCATGCTTTCCTTGGCATTATTGTCTGTAAGTTCTCATTAATATTTTGTCTAACAAAGAAAAACGAGCCCTTAAAAGCAATCTTCTTTCCTTCATTCATAGCGAGGGTCTCGTTCTGGCAGACTTGATGCCTTCAGGTAGTATGCGAGGAATTATTGGTCAGCTGCTAGCTCGTAAAGAGATCATGTGCTACGTGACGCCAAAAAGCAGAAAGAAGAGTGTTCCACACTTGCCGCCATGGCTGCGATCAGCGCTGACTAACACTCCTAGGTTGAAATGCACATATATACCCTATAAAGTGGACGGAGGGGATGACCGCTGCCGTAGCTCAGTGGTAGAGCATCGGACAAGTTATTCGAAAGTCGCTGGTTCGGTCCCTGCCAGTGGCAAGTTATCTTTTCGTCCACTTTACTTTCTTCAAATTTATATCCTAATTATTACAAATAACACCCCCTATACTTTCGTTGGCATTATTGTCTCTTAGTTCTCATTAATATTGTGTCTAACAAAGAAAAACGAGCCCTTAAAAGCAATCTTCTTTCCTTGATTCGGTTTATTGCATCATGAATTTTTGTGTCGATGGCACACTAACGGGGTCTTCTCACTTACAGCTCAGTAAAGTCAGGGAAGTGGTGCCGAGCATGAGCAAGGACCAGATATGCATGGCTCTGAGGACTTATGACTATGATGTCAATGCTACCATTACTGCAATATCAGAAAGTAGGTATATGTTCCCAGTCTTTTTCTTTGCTTGCTGTTATAAATTGGTCTTTTAAGAAGCAAGCCATTGTACACTTGTGAAGGAAACTTGGTCAGACCGTGAACGTGATTTTTGGTGATAATGTTTGCAAATGGAAAAGTGGTATGAAGTTTTAAATTTATTTGGTGCTTAGACAATTACTACAACCTAGCATTCTGATGCAGTTGTGGTCCCTGACTAGTATTTGATCAGCAAATGAAGCATCTCATTGTCTTGCTTGTGTTAAAGTGGGACTTTAGTTAAGGCAGTTTAATGACAATTAATATGCCACAGTTACTGATGGCAAGTCATGACATGCGAGTTGAGAACTACATCACCGTCAGAAACTACCATAAATACCTCTGCTGATAGGCCCTGATCAGCCAGTGTATGGTGTCAATGTGATTCAGTGAACATTGAGCTGTAAAGCTTTACAAATTTCACTAATAGCTATGTTCATGTTCATTAACACTACAGCCACCACATGCTCATTTATTCTATTTTTCGTCATTATTTTTAAAGAGAAATATGGCTTATGGCATTTGGAGAATTAACGAAACAGAGGTCAGAGCTCAGAACCGCTAACACTCATATTTGGATGCATTGTAAAGATTTTGTCTGCATGTGCACAAAATAGTGCTTTTGCTTTTTCATTACTAGTGTCAATCTCCTGCTTGCCTTACAACTCTGTGTCAGTAGTTAACGACATCACTGTCGCCAACTACTGAATTGTCTGCATGTGCACAAAATAGTGCTTTTGCTTTTTCGTTACTAGTGGCAATCTCCTGCTTGCACTTTCACCTCTGTGTCAGCACTTAATGGCATCACTGTTTCCAACTACTAAACTGCCACTACTGATCTTATCTGTGTTAGCAGTGAGTGAGCTAATGCCTAGACGACTCTGCAAATGTTGGAGACCACAGAGAGAGTGTAGGTCAAATTAAAGTTATCCTTATTCCTTTCACTGCACTGTGAGAGCTAAGTTATCTTGTTTGTTTGTGTTTTTGCATAAAGCATGAGTTATACTTTAATTAATATGCCATAGTGTAATAGTAATTGTTTGTGAAATGCATTAATAGGAAATTTTTATTGTTTTACATTAAAAATTGCACTGTCATCTTGAATGTATTCACCAGATGGACCCGAAGAGGCTTTGCGTGAATGGAACTGTGCCGGAAACAAAGTCAAGGTAATACATTTATACATGTTGATTTTGTGTGGTCTGTCAGCATGCCATACTTGCCTATCCCACCATGATTTTCACTGTTTAGGGTTTAGTGTTGTTAGTTCTATCGCCAAAGACCTGCATTGCCAACGAAATGAACACGGGGGAAAAAAAGCAAACAAAACAAGTGCCATCGCGGAAATTCACCGACTACGTTTCAGGCCACCTCGAGGTATGCGCATTACACAAAACCATGTTGAATCGCGACCGAAATTTCACATGCTGAGCGGTACCGATCATTCGATTTCGCGGGCGCGCACGCGATGTCCAAGACATTGCAATCGAATCCGGAACCACAATTCGAGAGTTGCATGTGCCAACCATGCCCTCGTTTTCATTAACTATATGATTCTCTTCCCTTCAAGTGCAGCCATCGCAAAAAGTTTCGTTGATTCCGCACCAAACCGCAACTTTTATCGCCCGCGACCGCTACCGAAAAGCAACCAACGCTGATTAGGCCTAGCGTGCCGTTCAGCATGTTGTCGTGGGAAGTTTGTCCAAGACAACATGAAGATCGGACATCGAAAAGATCGCACTCAAGCACTAACTTAAGAACAGCGCGCGTGATACGAAGTTTGTGTTCGCGGCCAGGAGATCAACGGCGACAAAAGCCCGCCAAGCTCGTTTAAGTCCGCGCACTGGCAGAAAAGGCGGAAGCTCGCGTCATGAAGCCGCAAAACTTTTCAATTTGCGGACGAGGTCGCAAACGCGATATCTGTAGCAAGTGTGATAACGACGACGCTTTTCCCGACAGGAAACTTACTTTAAAGCGCACTTGATTAGGACGCGATCGTACGTTCCACGCGTAACGCGCTGCCGGCAAGCGGCCGCGGCGCCGCGGAGCCTTGCCGCCGCCGGTGCAAAGGCTACTCCGTCGCCTAGGCAACCACCATCCTTCCCCACTCGGCGAGCCCGCACAGTGCTGCCGCGGTCTTTTTCCTCCCTCCGCCCCTCGTTCGTTCACTGTGCATGCCCTCGCCCTTCGTAACGACCTCGTCGCTCCCTCCCCAGCGGCGTACCTCCTTTGAGAACCGCACTCGCTACCGCGTTTGTCAGAAATATTTTCCCGCAACTTATTGTTTTTTCTAATTTGTCATGCTCATATTAAAAAATTCAACAAAATTCACTCAGGAAATTGTGTAATGTGGTGAAATCTTTAGTATAGTTAGTGCTACATAAATTGCATGCCTTCTAGATGGAAGGCATGTCATTTCCAGCTGACATTTTGCAGTTTTCAGCTGGAGTCTGGAAATGTTCTTGTGAACGGGATACTGAACAAAAATATGAAAAAGTGATGAAAGTGTCGAAATTGTGCGCGTATATTTCCCACTTTTGTTAACAGTCGGCTGTATTTTTGGAGGATTGTGAGCTTGTGGTGGCTCCGCGCCAGCGGGCATGGAGCTGCGCGTCAACGTTTGTTATGTCAAGCATGTCGGCGGCGGAAGCAGGGTGTGCGCTTTCCTATCGAGCTACTTCTCTTTTTGCACCTCTCCTTTACATCCCACTCTCCCCCCTTCCTCAAAGGCGCTGAGAGTTGGAAGTCCCTTCCAGGCAGTGAATTCTACTTCCAGCTTTAAGTTGGCATTTCCAGCTCTAGCAGCAAAAACTGGCCGAGTTGGGAAACTGGCCAAGTTGTTTCCAGTTGGCTCTGGAAATTTTCCAACTGAATTACTCTGATTCTGTATAGCATGGGAATAAATATCTTTGTCTTAAACATCTTTTTTTTCCTTCAAATTGCACGTGAAAACGATAACAGGGTTGTCATTTTGTTTAGTACGGCAGAGTGAAGCTGGGGTAGCGCTTAATTTTCTTTTGCATGTTTGAGTGTACACAAATGCCATATTGATTGTGTTTCAGTGAGTTGGCATTTATGTTCTAAGTAATGTAATGGATTTCAGATACTCGGCACAGCCAACTTCAATTAAGGAATTGCAGCTGTCTGAAATTTCAATTTTCAATTCCTTTTGTCCCTTTTAATGTGGTGCTTGCATGTACGCTTGCTGCTTTGGTAGTACTCTCCACCTGTTTCAGTATCATACTAGATTACCAATTTGTGTGCATGAGGGTTTTTGAACTGCATTGCACACTGTGTCAACATTATTTAATATAATACTGCGCAGTTTCTTTTAAATTCGGTGTACAGTCTTCTATATTAAGCTTAAGTTATGCTGTTAGCTGCTGGAGCAGAATATGCCTAGAAGGATGAAAATCTTAAACGTGGATGTAAGCATGTGCTGCCTACTGAAACATTTGGTATACACGTATACCTATGTCTCTGCAAGATGGCAAACAAGAACAGGAAGAGGAAAAAGAAGACCAAGAAAGAACCAGCTGCTGGCTCTGGAGAAAACCTGGAGGCTAATGCTGGAGGCGATGGTAAAGACGTAGCCTTAGGAAAACTAGACGAGGACAAGGAGCAGCTGGAAGTGCACCCTGCTTCTACCTCCCCTGAAGGTAAGACAGCTGAGCAGAGTTTGGAAGTGCGTAATCTTTTGTCTGTTCAAGCTCTAATGAGCTGAAACCACTTGAGTGTAGCTAGGTTTGACAGTTAAGCGTGTAGTCGGAACATGTGCAATGCTTTATAGGTCCCCCGACACCAAAATTGAAACCTCAAGACGTTTGTGTTGTTTGATTGTCCTGTATACGTGGGCACTCCTGGCCGATTATTAGTGGCAAACGTTGTTTCTAAGGCATTTTAATTTGGATTTAAAGTAAGCGTGAGTGCTCATCCGAGTTTACAGCACCTCGCGACATCACCACTAATATGTCTTAGATGAAGGCCCCATGGGACGCTCCACAAGAAAAGTGTAGTGTTTGCGATAGAAAGACACCGAGCACCTGTGGTGCTCCGAAAAGGAACGACACACACACAGTTCCACACCACGCCCAACTTACCCTCGGCTGTAGCGAGGGTGTTTATATATATCAAATGGCGGCGCCCCCTGGCGCCATACAACAGAACAAAGTAGATTACAATATACAACATTTCTCCTCCCCTTAACAAAATGAATTAGGCTATGTAGTCTTCCAGGTACTGTGGACGCCGGCGCTCTCGCTGAGGCCGTGCCGATTGGTGTAGTGGTTGATGTCGTGACGTGAGGGACGACGATCGTTGGCGGGACTCTGATGACTCCACGTCTTGCCGAAGCTGCGCATCTTGGGTGTCTCGAGGTACCTGCAGACTTACAGGCGGTGACACGGTGGGTGGCACAGGAGGTGGCAACGAAGGTGGCACAGTGTCTGTTTGGGGTATCGGTATCGGATAATCGTACCGTTGTGGTGACTGTGTTGGTGGCTCTTTCAGTGTGCTCTTGGAGAGCTTTGACGCATGCCAGGTAGTGCTGTCATTCAGACGATAAGTGTTACGGGCTGCTACCTTGGAATAAATTACTCTAGGGCGTGAATACTGGGAGGACGCTTTTCCCTGTCTTTTCTGATGCACCCGTACTTGGTCACCAGGTTGAAAGGAATTGTGGTAGGCAGGACGTCTGCGATTAGCATCCTCCTGCATTTTACGCTGATAGCATTCAACACGCTGACGCAGTTCCTGGTACTCGTTATATGGGTTCTCATGAAAACTGTGCGCGGAGAAGCCTACAATATGCAAACGCGTTCGCGGTTGGCGACCACGCAGCAAGTAGAATGGAGACAACTTAGTTGCAGTGTGCGGAATGGTTCGATATATTGCGACGTAGTCGAGAACAGTCCTTTTTAGAGGCCTTCGTTCCTGAAGGGCACAGTGAATGAATGACTTCAGAACGCGGTTAAACCGCTCAACCTGCCCGTTAGATTGAGGGAAATAAAGTGAAGATCTGATGTGCTTGATTCCCTCGGTAGTGATATACGTTTCGAATTCCACAGAGGTGAACTGGGGGCCATTATCACTGACGATTTCCTCGGGCAGTCCCTCTCTGGAAAAAACTGAGGTTAAAAAGCCTATTACAGATTGACTGGTTACACATGATGTGAACATCACCTCGGGCCACTTCGAGTAGTAGTCTACCATGACTATGGCGTACCGACAGTCTTGATGGGCTGGATGAAATGGACCCATTATGTCTACAGCCACCTTCACCCAAGGTCGGGGAGGGTATTCGGTCGGCTCTATGGGCCCCTGTTGACTTTTGGCCGACTTGTCAGCACTGTTGCAAATTTGACAGTCGCTTACATACTGCTCGAGGGATTATTGGTCAGCTGCCAGCTCGTAATAAGTTCACGTGCTACGTGACGCCAACAAGGCAGAAAAAGAGTGTTCCACACTCGCCGTCATGGCTACTGGCGGCGCTGACTGACGCTGCCACGTTTAAATGCACACATATACCCATAAAGTGGATGGGGGGATGGCCGCCGCGGTAGCTCAGTTGGTAGAGCATCGGACACGTTATTCGAAGGTCGCAGGTTCGGTCCCTGCCCGCGGCAAGCTATCTTTTCGTCCACTTTTCTTTCTTCACAATTACCTTACATTTATTACTAAAAACATCCCCTATACTTTCCTTGGCATTATTGTCTGTTAATTCTCATTACATACTGCTCGACATGTTTGCGAAAAGCTGGCCACCAGTATGTGCAGCGAATCAGGTCTTGCATTCTCACTATGCCGGGGTGTCCTGCATGCGCGAGTGCGAGCGCTCGTTTCTGTAGTTGGCTGGGAAGGACAACTTGGTCCCCTCTCAGTAGGATGCTATCTACCACCGAAAGTTCGCTTCTGACCTCATAGTATGGATGAAGTTCTTTAGAAAGTTGCTTCCTTGCGGGCCAGCTATTTATCGTATATTCCATGACTTGTCTCAGTGATGCGTTACAGGTCGTGGCCTGTTGTACTTCAAGCTTGGATATCATGGCCTCAACCTGGGCGACTACTTCCTCCTCAAAAGCAAAGGAGGGTTCAGAAGTGTCAAGGGGGTTGCGAGAGAGAGCATCTGCTACCTTATACCCGTGTCACACGGGCGTTTCGAAGGCCATTGAACCAATGGTCCATTGGCTCAACGGGGATGCACGCGCTGCCACACGGGCAGTTTCGGAGGCTATTGAGTCAGTGGCCCATCGAGTCAACGGAGCACTCGAAGACACCACTGAAACTTCGATGGCCATCGAGCGGCGGAAGCGGAAACAGCGTCACCACGCCCTCTCGTTCCCAGTGTGCTGATACTCATGATTAGAAAAGGAAAAATTTACCGAGTATACATTAAAACTAGTGTGTTTGGGCGTTCTAACTCATTTACTAAAGTATTTGTGTCATTTGGAATGTAGGAATTGCGCATGCTCACGATAACAGCAGCAGCTCATCCTCGATGGCGTCGGCTTCCTCTTTCGCCGCTTCAATCCCAGCATCAAGCTGCATGATCGCAGCCATGTAGAACACCATAGCGGCCTTGTCATCTGCTTCGCGGTCCCTCATGACGGCAGAACAAGCACGTAATTAAACGAAATGAGTACACGCAACCGCAAAACCAGGCAAAACGGCAAAACTACGTACTACATGGCAAACCCAGAAAAGCGGCCGGACGCGTAAAGCGGTTGTAACGTAGCCACAGTTTCGCTGTTCAGCAAACTTATAACCAACTCTGCTTATAGCTAATAATGCACTTATCATTGTGTATAAACAATTTTTTTGATATTTTAGAACAAAGCAACCCACAAATGTGTGCTTTTAAGTGGATTTATTTTAGTTCACTTACGACGACATGAAAACGAAAATAAGATTAGCAGCGCCACAAAAATTTCGCGAGAAACACCTGAATCGCTCAACGGCCGTTGAAAGCCGTCGTGTGGCAACGCGAGAACTCCATCGAGTTCAATGGAGTTGTAGCATTTCGATGGCCATCGACTCAATGGCCTTTCAAACATGCCCGTGTGTCACAGGTATTATTCTGCTCGCCTTTGCGATACTGGACGGTGAATGTGTAGTTGAGAAGACGAGCTGTCCACCTACCTATTCTCAGTGGTTTCCTCCCAGAGCCCATTTCAGACAAGAGTAGCCAGTGCCTGGTGGTCCGTGATCAGTGTGAACTTTCTTTTCCAGAGGTAGACATGCCACTTTTCACAAGCCCATAAACAAGCCAAAGCTTCCTTTTCACCAGTGGAGTACCTGCGTTCAGCTGGAGAAAGAGAACGAAAAGCAAACTGAATAGTTCGAGTGTTTTCCCCATCGGTCTGTTGCAAAACAGCACCAAGCCCGTAATCCGAGGCATCTGTGGACACCACAGTAGGAAGAGTTGGGCCAAACAGTGATAAAATGGGCGCATCATGGAGGTACTTTTTTACCTGCTGAAAACTATTTTCAGCAGCCACATCCCAGTTGAATGGGACATCTTTACGCAGCAACTGACGAAGTGGCTCCACTACGTGGGCCATGTGTAGCACAAACTTGGAATAATATTCCGTCAACCCAAGAAAAGAGCGCAGTTGGGTCGGATTGGAAGGGCGGCTAAAGGTCTCAACCTGCTGAAAGTTCTTCTCAAGGGGGGATATGCCCTGAGCGGAAATCTTGTGTCTGATGAATGACAGTTCTTGGACATCAAAGACGCACTTGTCATTTAGCTTTAACCCCGAGGAAGCAATCTGAGTGAGAACTTTTCCCAGATTGTCATCATGCTCCTTTTGCGTACTACCGAAAACGATGATGTCGTCAATGTAAAATTTGACACCAGAACAGCCCGACAGAATTTGGTGCATGAGTTGTTGAAACGCAGAAGGAGCGGAAGCGACCCCAAAACACACTCGCTTAAAACGGAAAAGGCCCTCATGCGTTACAAAGGTCGTCAAGTCGCGACTGTCTTCGTGTAGTGTTACCTGGTGATAGGCCGAGGCGAGATCTAACTTTGAAAACCATTTAGCACCCTGAAGAGACTGCAGCAGGTCTTCTGCATGAGGCAACAGGAAGCTATCAACAATAATGGCCTGGTTAGGTGCGCGCAGATCCACACACATTCGAATGGCTCCGTTCTGTTTGCGAACAACAATGGGAGACACCCATTCTGACGCCAAGACGTGCTCTATGACGTCTTGTCGTAATAAGTTCTCTATTTCCTGTTTGACTGGTTCGTGCAATGTGAGAGGCAGCCGCCTGAGCTTTAAGCGTTGTGGTGAGACTTCAGAACGTATCCTGACCTGATGGGTGACACCCTGTACGAGGCCAAGGCCGGGAGTAAACAAGTGTTCAAAATGATTGAATCTGTCTGGTAGGTGGCCCACCGTACCTGATGTGATGTTTTGAGATGTTTTAGATGGCACTCGTGGCAACTCACGGGGAGGCGAGGCCGGTGCGCCCGCAGAAAACTCGGGATTCACTGGAATTGGCTGTGTGCTGGTGCCGCAAGAATCATATCAAGTTTGTGGGTTGCATCAATAACAAGAAGGGATCGTTCATTGCTTACAACGTTGAACAGTATCTCAGTAGTGCGATTTCGGAACGTTACCAGAGCTTGAAAACACCCGAGAAGTGGAACGATAGTCCCTGAATAATCTTTCAGTTTTTTAGGTGGAGCTACCAGTCTGCAGTCAGAACCTGACGGTTGGACAAAATAACGCGTAAACAATTCTTTAGACAGAATGGAAACTGACAAGCCAGTGTCTACAAATAAAGATAAAGGCTTTCCGTTCACCTCAACATCGGCGTAAAATCCCGGTGTGCGGAGGTCCGGTTGGGTGTCTGACAGGGCCATAGACTCGGTATGATCCGAACGCCTAGGCCTGTAGGGACTGGAAGCTTGCTGATGACATGCTGGTGGTGACCGTGCGAAGGGTCTGCTGCGACACACAGTGGCAAAATGTCCCCTCTTGGAACACTGGTAGCAAACCTTGCCGCGCGCGGGGCAGTTCTGAGTAGGAGCATGCTGATAGCCACAGTTGGGGCAGCCAGTTGCAGACTGGGGTGGCCGGTTGTAATGTTGACACGTCGACGAAGGTGCAGCGAGTTGCCAAGGGCGGGGTTCGGTAGAAGGTGTGACAACCCGCGGCAAAGGACGGCGCTGCGCCGAACTTTGATGTGGCGCTGTGTTTAGCTGTACAAGTGCTTCAGGCTCGTATTCTTTGAGGCGACGCTGGACGCGGTCGGCATCGTTGATGATCTTCACGGCCTTCTCAAACGTAAGCGTGGCCTCCTCGACAAGCAACCGTTCCCGTAGTCGCGTAGAAGACAATCCAATGAGTAAATGTTCGAGCAGCATCTGGTCCTTCAGTTCACCGAAGTCGCACTGGTTAGCTGTATCTTGCAATTCGAAGAGAAAATCCTGGGGCGGAGACTCGCCTTGCGTGAGGTTCCGAAACGAGAGTCTGGCTGTGGCTACTGCCTCTGGAGGGCTGAACTTGGCCGTTAGCGTTTGCACCAATGAGGAGTAGGCGTCTTTGGTTGATCCTGGCGTTTCCGATGCCGCGGCGAGTGCAACCCGTGCCTGCCTCTGACCTTCGGCTCCAAGCAGTGTTTTCAGCAGTGCGGCTTTGCGTTCCGCGGAAAACTTTCGCCGCCAGCGGCAAGCAAATAAGTTTCAAAATCTTCAAGCCACCGCGTCCACCGTACTGTTGGTGTTCCCGGATGGTTCCAAAACCCGGGTGGCTTTCCTATCAAGTCGGCCATGTCGCAGCTGTGTGGCGTTACGTTATCACCTGGCGTTTCGCTGACCTTCCTGCTGGCGGTGGCTCGCTATCTGCGGCGCGATAAGCGGCGATGCGCTAAGAGCGAGGGCTGCTGTTCGCGACGATGCAAGCAGACCGAAAGGATATCGCCGCATCTGGTGTTGCCGATGATTTGCTTCATGGCTGCTGGTTGCCGTTGGCGAGCGGCGGAGGGTGGAAGGCTTTCAGGACGCATGTCGACTGCGCCATTGTAGTGTTTGCGATGGGAAGACACCGAGCACCTGTGGTGCTCCGAAAAGGAACGACACACACACAGTTCCACACCACGCCCAACTTACCCTCGGCTGTAGCAAGGGTGTTTATATATATCAAATGGCGGCGCCCCCTGGCGCCATACAACAGAACAAAGTAGATTACAATATACAACAAAAAGCAAGTGTTGTTGATATTGCAGAACATTAACGGGGAGCTCACAAAACCTATTGTTGTTCCTCACCACTCTTGCTCTGTTGTCTGGCTGCTCTCAAGGTGGTTTTGGCTGCTTACGCCAGGAATGCTTTTCTTTTTCCTGAGGGGTCACATTCTTATAAGGCTTAACTTATATCGGTGCACCCACATCATTTCATTTTTTACCTCTTGTGGGGTGCCGATTTGAAAACTGCGCTGTCAGCGTTGCCAAAGCTTCAGTACACATGGTCTCAGGTGTGCTCCCCCACTGTGGGGCGCTAGTTTCTTAAGATTTTAGGCAGATGTCTTGAAGTGACACTAAAATTGGTCACATTTAACGACACTAGCATTAATTATACAATACGTTAGAGCATTTCCGATTCAATTTGGGCATTACCAGACACAAGGCTACAAATTACAGTAAAAAAGTCACAAAAATTTCGCTTTCAGGGGTCCTTTAATAACGGAAAATTTTGGGGGGGGGAGAGTTATTCATGCGGGGCCACAAAGGCTGTGATTTCACAGTTGTCCCATTTAGTTTTCTCAGCTTTTCGCTGTTCTTCAGTAGTCGGAGCAATGCTGCACCCTTGTTATAAATGGCATCAGCCAGCCTCAATGGTGCACACAAGAGTGGCATAGAATAGAGTTGAAAGCATCAATACAGAATTGCAGCCCAACTTTCCCTTTAACGAATTCTCCTCCAAATTGTTGATTTTTGACAAAGCTCATTCGGTTGAGTCGTCATCCTAAGCAAGTATAAAGTAGTAAACGTAGGGGCCGAACTGGTTTGAGATTAAATTATCAAGTCATGTAAATAGTTTTTAACTATACTACTTGATGCAATTACAGGTTTTTGTAAGAGTGCAGTCATTTACTTTATGATGGATTGCATTAATTAGTGAAGAGCACAAACCGTCTTGTGTTGGTTTGTGTTTCACGATAATTTGTAGTGTTATTTGTTCTAATTGACTTTCATAAGACTGTGCAGTGCACTTTTCTTTTGATACTGTACAATGGTCGGAATTTATCAGCAATTCCACCCGCTGCAGTGGCTTGTTGAATTTGGCTGAGAAAGCAAGGTATCATGTTATTCTGGTAGTTTGAGTCTGCATGAACTTGTCAAAAATAAATACAAAGGCTTCCATTACCACAAGTTTCGTAGAGCACAGAGTAGGTTGTGAACCCGAAGATTCATTTAGTTCTTAACCTATATGTATTATTAACTGCCCATTAACCAGGAGCCTAACGATCCTGTTGGTAAAGCGTGACAGCAAATGCTTCACCACACACCTCGAGCGCATAGATTGTATTCAAGCCACAAACTTCGTCAGAACAGTTCTCTTTACTGGTAACAAGAAAGCGTGGATTTACGCATCTTGGGCTTTCAGCACTGTATCTCAAGCATCAGGGAGAGACCTCATTGTATGACAAATATGAGGTGATTTGCACGGAAACATTAGATGCTTAAAGTGACGAAACTAAAAAAATGTTGGGCTATCAGCAGGAAAACGAAGTGCAGGAAATTAATGTGCTGGGATATATAAATAAACGTGCATCGCAACTGCTTCAGCTTAGAGACTTCAAAATTTCCATAAAAAATATGTGTTACTGGTAACTGCTCCAAAAAATTGATTTGCTGTTCCAAAAGGAAGCTTTAGCTGCTCCAGAAGCTGCGCTGAAATGACTTCTGTCAATCACTTCACCGATTCTTGTTCTTTGTTCATTAGTTTTAGTGATAGTGCCCAGTCAAGGTGCACAAGTTCGCCTACTTGCTTGAGATGGCCATTAACACAGTTAAGCTTGATTCAGTAATTAATTTGTCTAGAAGTGCACTTTTCGTAGGTGGTGCGTATCCAATATTTTAAAAATTCACTCATCCCTTAATTTTGTTAGCGTTATCTTGAAGCAATTTTTTTTATATATAGAAGGCAACATGATCTGTGTAGCACAGAACTGACAAGGAAGGTGTTAGACACAATATTAATGAGATCGAACAGACAGTAATGCTAAGGAAAGGGGATATTATTTCTAGTAATTAGGATATAAATGTGAAGAAAGCAAATTGGACGAAAACATAACTTGCCGCCGGCAGGGGCCGAACCTGCGACCTTCGAATAATGCGTCCGATGCTCTACCACTGAGCTACGGCGGCGGTCATCCTCCCATTCACTTTATGGGGTATATATGTGCATTTCAACCTAGGAGTGGTTGTCAGCGCCGATTGCAGCCATGGCGGCGAGTGTGGAACACTTTTTCTGCCTGTTGGCGTCACGCAGCACGTGATCTTTTTATGAGCCGGCAGCTGACCAATAATCCCTCGCATACTACCTGAAGGCATCAAGTTTGCCAGAACGAGACCGTCACTATGAATGAAGGAAAGATGACTTTTAAGTGCTCATTTTTCTTTGTTAGACACAATATTAATGAGAACTAACAGATAATAATGCCAAGGCATTGCTCCTTGGCATTATTGTCTGTTAGTTCTCATTAATATTGTGTCTAACAAAGAAAAACGAGTCCTTAAACGTCATCTTCTTTCCTTCAAGGGAGGTGTTTGTATTATATGGGATGTTGTCGCACAAGTGTAAAAATCATTTCGTGTTTCACAATTTCTTTAGTACATGAAATTGTTAATATAAGACCTTACATTTATTCCAGAAACACCTGTGAGCTCTTACAAGCAAAATGGTAGTGAACCTGAAAAGTATCCTGCGATGTCCTATGGCTGGGGCGACGACCCGCTACCAGAGGAGCCCTCGCAGGAAGACAATGATAAACCAGAGGAATTTGCTGAGTTTGAAACCAAAAGCAGGTGTGTTTGCTGCTGGTGCCCCTCGTTTTGCCTGCAGCCAATTGTTTTTGTAGTTACTATGTGTTTAAGGCTCAAATGTTTTTTGGATGCAAGCACCTGTATCATTCAGATTGTGCAAGGTGTCGAAAAAGGCATTAAGCCTGTTTCATATGTGAGTGACTGTGCAGCGGTGGTTGTGGAGGTCAAGCAGCGTTGGGATGTGTGGATGCGGCTCTTTTGCTCCAAGAATGGCTGCAGCCACGCCGCTCTTGGAGCAAAATCATTATGTGAAAGGGCTTTAGCATAGAAAAAGTCAGTTGTAATGGTATTTGTGTCACATAGTTGCTGGAGGTCTTGTGTGTAATGGGTTTATTTGACAAATCATGTGCCTGCTGTATCAAAAGTTGGTCTGCCTTTAATTAAGCATTTTGGCAATATGTATATGCAGTGTATTTGGTTTGTTCATTTGATGATTGCAAAGAAGCAGCTTGAAGAATATTGCACTCTTCGTTTTATTTTCCAGCAGCAGACCAATGCATTCACATAGTAGTGGGCGCTCTAAAAGTAGCCCGGATGTCAAATGCACCGACAGTAATGAAGCAAGTTCTCTTCCTTCCAGTACTAGCAATAGCACCCTTCCGAAAAAAACATGTAAGTGAAATCAACCAATATTATTGGTATTTATAGACAGAGTCTTTACAATATGCAGCAATAGTTTAACATGTTTTGTTCAATTTCTGGCACCTGAGAACCTTGGAAACTGACAGTAAAGGAACCTCTAGCTGGGTTCTATCTGAGATTTCTGAATTCAGACACCTGTAAAATACAAGAACTAATTTCACGACAACACTGCTGGGCATATTTGAATGAAATTTGTTTCATTTAGGACAGGAAGTCAAATGCTCTTGGTTCTAAACAAAAACAGAATTTGGACTAAGGGCCTGGTATGAAAATTCCCCGAAATTGGAAAAACAATTGTGGCACTAACTTTATAAATCCATAACTCTGCAGCAATAGGTATCGTAGCTCTGTAAACTGCACCTGTTAGAGCATAAAAAGGCTAGGCAGTAGTGTTCATGAATTTACAGCTTACATGGAAGTGTTGCAACATTTGAAAAAGCCCCACTCACAGGTTATTCTCGTGTGTAGCATTTCAGGCTAGCTTATAGTGCATCAGTTGTGCCTGCTCTAGGTGTATTATTAGGTCCAGTTTACAGAGTTATGAAGCAGACACTTTTGCTTGAAATTTAGTGCATTTCAATAATAAGAAAGCCTAAACGAAAGATGCATTTTTTGTAGTTATTAGATTTGAAGTTCCCTCTCTATATAGCAACTCATCAGAATTTATGCAGTGGTTGCCCCCCCTGCCCCCCCCCCCAAAAAAAAAAATCAAGAAGAAAAGTTCTCTGTTACCATCTGTGTATGCAGGAAATAAAAAAAGAAGCTTCTGTTTAACAAAGAAAAATGAAAATGGCGGGATAACTGCTGGTCCCAGTGATAGCAGCAGCACGGCAGCGCCTGACCCAAGAAACATTGGGCGAAAGACTGGGAAATGAAATAGATTGCTGCAGAATATATGACCTCTTGTGACATAACTGCAGTGGAGTATTCAAGCAGCAGTGCAATGGAGTAGACCTAATTTGACCGATTTTTTATTTAGCTCAAGTCTCTGCAAAAGGTCTCACCCATTGTCTATTAATTTCTCTTGGCCAAAGCTTTTTTTTTTTTTAGTGTTTTCAATCCTGAAATCGGCTTTCACCGGATATTCTGATATTTGCTGGTCAGGAGAAATGCACCTGACTCCAGGGGCAACCTCAATTTAACATCAAAGTTTTGTAGTCCCAGCCCTGGACACTGCTCTGCTTCAGCAGCTGCTATTTATCACTTGACATGCATTTTGAAAGATGCATTAGTAAAAATTTCATGTAATTCTATCAATGTAATTCTATCAATTCATTTCAATTTGGCTCATTCTTCCTTTGTGCCTGTTGTTTGTTATTTAAAATTGCAAATGAACACACTTCGTTATATATAGGTTGAAAATATGTGGTGTTTTATGGACGTAACATCCTGAAAACCCAAGTTTGTTGTACCGAGAGTTTCTTTAAAAGACATTGAAGTTTTATTGAGATTTGGCTGTGCTGAATGTGTGCATAAGGAGCATAACTTCAACAATAAGTTGTTACAACGAAACTTCCTGCTTCTTCATTATTAATATAAGTGGAATGCTTTGTACTGAGCTTCCATGCACCATATGAAAAGATTAAGGGGCAAGAAGCTAAGCGAGCGCGCTTCGTGACCTTGAGCATTTTGCCTTTTTTTGTTTGAATGTGTTTGCACACTTTTGGTATGATGACAAGCTTTAAGAAGCGTTATCGTTGTGCCTTTGGTTCAGGCCAAGGTTCAGGCCAAGCTCTGTGAGTACGTGGTGCACACCAGCTTTGTCCTGTGTCCGCTTGACCGACAGATAGTAGTCAAATCCAGATAAGGCATTTTGAAGCAAGTTCAGTTAGCTAAACACCAAGCTATGTCTTGCTCGTGAGGCACATAAAAGAGACAAAGCATACAATGGCTAGTGTACTCATGGTTTTGGAAACAATATTCATTGGTGAGTACTGTCATAGTGGGCTCAGTAAGAGACGGGTGACCAACTTGGGCATGAAGTGTTTGAAATAGCATGAGTGTAGTGCACCCTTTGCCACCTCACATGAATGTGAACAAAACAATAAGCAGACAACCTTTGATGAGACTGGAAGTACTTAGTTACTTTTTCAGGGTTTCTGAAGAGAGATTTATTGAAAACGAAACAAGCAATATAAATATTACCGAGTTTGTTTTTGTGATCATGAAATTGGCTAATGACCATCTTTGTCCCTGCAACTACGTAGTCTGTCCTTTCGACCGTGATTCAGTTGGTCCTTTTGACTACATAGTTTGCAGAGATGAGAATGAGCGATTTTCGCCTGTCTTTGAAACTAAATTGCAAATTTTCTGCCCTGAGCAGTGTAATATTTGGCTTGCATGTTCACAGGAGCCTCAGCTACTGATGGCAGCATTTTTTTACTATGTTGGGCTGGGCTCCATTAAAGTGGGGGGGGGGGGGATGTAAGTGCATTGACTGATAAATATGAAAGGTGCTTGTTTGATTGCATAGCAATCCAAGTCTAGTCAGATAGACACTTACCAGCACCTGACAGGGCTCTAGGATTTGTGTCCATTATCATTAACCTCTATTGTTTTCTAGATATTCCATTTGCATGAATTGTGCAGTGGCTCTTGCCCGATGCCTACGGAAGGAGACAAGTGCCTGTGTAAATTTCCCGCAGTTTCACAGGGAGCAGAGAATTGATAGAACTCTTCAGTGGCAATATGATCTGGATGATGGTCCTTACATTACTTTATCATGACAACAATACATTGATTCTCATCAAAATGTTAAAAGCGCGAGTGGTCTCTTGGAATTTTGATCATAAAAATGAGGGACATTTTTTCAGTGGACAGTTGCATGCTACACGACACCTTTCATTCAAGAGTTGTTTTTGCATTGGTCATCCGGTCACCAGCTTTGCGAAACCTCTGTGGTTTCCAACCTAGGTGGAACATTCTTCTTCACTGAGTTCTCATGCTCATATGAAATCAGATTTTCACGAAGTTGAAACCAACTGCTTTTATGGCACAACAGGATAGCTATTGCATTTGTTTATTAGCATGCTAAAATAATTAAGTGCTTGACTGTGTACTTTGTTTGTTGCATATTGTTTGTTAATTGCTGCTTTCTTTGCTTTTGCACACAAGCCATCCAGGATGGACTCGGTAGGATGTTTTTGAGATTGTGCTTTTTTTGAGGGTTCAAGGAGAGGCAGGAACCTAACTGTCGGCCCTATGCCCTTTGTTGCAGGCCTTGAGAAATCATTAAAGGATCTTTCTCGCCAGACAGTAGCACTCCAGAGGGTGCAAGTTCTTCTGGAAGAGCAACTCACAAAAGCTGAAAAAGCAATCAAAGCTGCTTTCTTGGAAGTACAAAAAGCGTAAGCTTCTCATTTCTGATCCGTTGTTGTGGACATCTGTTGACTTGCTTGTGGAAATTCATTCTTCTTGCATACATTCATGGCACTCATTGGCAAGCGCATTTTGTGAGTGTCATTAAACCTTTTCGTGTGACAATCTCTAAATGACACTAGCAGTGAAGTGTACCCACTCAATATACAGTAAAACCTCGGTGATACGATCATGGCTGGTACGAATTTCGGGGTGATACGAAGTTTTCTGTGGTCCCGGCCAAGGCCTATTATCCTGCAATGTATTGAAGTACGGTTGTTGCGAACCGATTTGCACCCCGCGACGTTTGATACGAACGTACGCTAGTGCACAGGCACGAACAGGTGCTGCCCGCGCTGTCGCGGAAGACGCGGCAGTCACGCGCGGGCGCGGGCATGCGCGCTGCGCGACCATCAACGGTGCGTTGTTGCCTACGAATCTCAGAGGCCTTTCAGCGCCGTCACGTTGATTACAAATGACGTTGATGTCGTGCTTTTTTTTTCCTACGCGTTGACGCGTGCTCCTGTGCTCAAGGCAGCAGCGTCTATGTACTGTTTTAACACGTGCCTGCCACGTCGATGCAAGCCATGTCCCCGCAATCAGATGTTTTATGAAACAAGACTGAAACTTGGGCTGCGGATTCGCCATGAAGTCCCATTAAAGCTGGACGAAGACCCCAAGAGACAAAGCGGACGGTCTTGGCGAAGGAGCTTGGCCTCTATCTATCGTGTGCAAAGCGCTTCTTAAGTCACTTTCACTCTGTGTCATGCAGAAAGGAGTAGTAAGATTAGGAAGGGGCTACTAGCGGTCACAGGGCACAACACATCTGGTTCATTAATTACACACGCGCGCATGCACCTTATATTTACGAGTACAAGTATGATCGTTGACGTCTAAAAACTTTACTGGCAATCATTCAGTGCTGTTCATGACGTCGCTGCGGCCCTGAGAAACTCTAAATCAAAACATATGGCAACTTTCTTTTGTCGCATACTAATTTTCCATGTTTTCTGGTGATACGAATTTTGGATGATACGAATATTTTTGGTAACCCCGCGAGATTCGTATCACCGAGGTTTTACTGTAATACTGTTTGCCTGGCTGATGGAGGTATCAATACTCGGCTCTTTTTAACTCTGGGATGCCATGTCAGATTGCATGGCAAGAATGTTGTAATCATGAGGTTTTTTTTAGTGCTCTGATTTATAACTGTTTAATGTGGAATTCTGAATCGGTTAGAGACTGTGAAAGTACTGTTCAAATTAATGCTGATTGGACTTGTGTTGAATGATGGATGGGTGGATACCTAAGATCTTTTTGTAGTACTATTGTGAAGCTAACTTCACAACAGTACTGCACTGTTGTGAAGCTAGTACTAGTACTGTTGTGAATCTGTAGTAAGTACGATAGAGATAGTTTAGTCCAGGCAGTGGGGATCTTGTTTGATTAAAGCTGGGGCTTGATTTATATATTTTTTAATTTCATGCAGATTAATTGAAAACGTAGTCACTGCTTGTTATGCATTGTCATAGGTGTGAACATTTCTCTCTTCTGTTGTGTTATGTCATTTTCTGAATCAGGAACTTAATAAATTTGGTGCATAATGGTTGATGTTAATGGATTCAGAAATCCTTTAGGGTACCCTGACTTAACCATATACAGAAGTTATCATGATTTCAACTGTGGTGTAGAGCCAGAAATGGCAACTTATGTAACTTCGTTTATTTGAGCCAGTGGCAGAAATACATTTATTTGTACAACGTATTTATCTTATGTGTGCATATCAATAGACCCTCTAATGTTTTCATCTTTTGGAGAAATTGTAATACATTATACTTTTCTTTGTCATGTACTGAGCAGTTATGTTCCCGGAATACCCGACTCGTTGATTATGTGTGCATGTTGCTTATGTTAGTGTAGAAGACAGTAATGCACAGCAAACATAAAATTATGCTGTATACCAAAGGTGAATTATTAAAGGGCTCTTTAGGTAGCAAATGGTTATTTACCTTTTTCAAATTTTGTGCAGCTTGAATGACCGTCAGGCTCAATTAGAGGAGGAAATGGAAAAAGTGAGAAATGATGCTCGTGAGTATCCTGAAGGCTTTTCTTTTCTCTGACAAGCATGGAATTCTTGATATCAGCTTGCTTTTCCATCATGGTGTTAAACTTTTCGCAAACTTTTCTTTTTTTTTTTATGATACCTTCCTGCCAACTTTAGATTGCAAGCATTTCTTTTCCTACTTAGAAAAGTTGTTTGGCATGATGTTGCCTTGAACCGAATAGCTCACAATTACAAAATATCACAAATTGGTAGTTCGTGTATTGTACCAAGACCTTGCACACAGGAACAGTCTTCCAATTACACTCAAAACTCGATATAACGAACTCTGATATAACGAATTATCAGTTATAACGAAGCAAATGAAGGATAGTCTTGTCATAGATAGTGTTACAAATAAACGTTTATAACGAATTTTTGGATATAACGAAGTTATTTTCGGGGCAGATGTGACTTTGTTATAATGAGGTCTGAGTGTATTGCGCTACTTGCATAGGTCTTTAAAGTATAAATAAACCTCAGCTGCATGCATGAGGCGTTCGTAAACAAAGACAAAAGTGTAGTTGCAGCTATGTAGCGCCTCATAGCAGTTTCTTGTAAAATTTCCAGTCTTCTTTATGTAGTATTGGGAGTTGCATACGTGCGTAGTCTCTTTGCCGCAACATTCCATGTCGCAATGAGCTTTCACTAACGCCCTAAATGCCGGAGCACGGATCACATATTTGTAGAACAAAGGTTGGGAGCCATCAAATGAATATGGATACGCGAAAGTAATATGCCGAATGTGGTGCTGACAATACAGTCCGTGTGACCTATGCTTAAGATGAGAAAACAAATACAGAGTGCTGACGTTTGCCTGTCTAAACATGCGCATTCATCAGGCTGCGCATGCACATTCATCATGCACATTCACTGCTTGATCAGCGTTGGGCATGCCTTGAACGTAGTGTGCTGTGGGATGTCAAGAGCGACTAATGGCTGTTGCTTGACAACAATCCTGACAGCTTGGGCAAGTCGCATTTGTTATCTTTGTCTTGTATGGTGAATGAATAAATTTACTATCCAAACTTTTTTACATCAAAGGATGGGGTCAGCCTATGTTCCGGTTTATATAGTTATACCAGTGATAGCTCTTTCCCTTTTACAGGTTCAATGCTCCAGCAACGCCAGAAACTAGCTGCTGAGCTAAAGGCACGCAGTGAGACAGCCCCCACTCTCTCTGAGCAGAGCCTGACTGAGTTACGAGATGATATTAAGGTATGTGCTTGGCATGTATGCATGTACGTCTGGTGAAAAATGGTGCTTTTTGACTATTTTCCCTCCAATGTCCACTTGCAGCATATTTCCCATTGGCATCATTGCATTCTTTCATGTCTTTTTGTTTAGCTTGTTCAGCTGTTTGTAAAAAAAATTGAAAAACAATAATGTATTGCATTTTATGGGTTAAAATTTAACTTAAAGTTTTGGACCATGCAGATTTTGATGCAGGATCCACACCTCTGTGGTTTCTTTTTATTCTTATTTTGTATGAAAGATGAACTTGATTCTCTGGAAGTAATCATTGTGCAGTTAGGTCAGCATGCTGTCCCATATTTCTTGTTGTTTGTGCAGTATACTGAGTCGTGATAAATATTCTGCTTTCATTCATTCATATTGCTTCTTGTGCACTTTAGTAATTTTAAGCGTTTTTTGTGAAGTGGTTACTGTATTTTAGCATACTTGAATCACTCATTCAAAAATTTTTCTTTCAGCATTTTGTCGTTGAACGTAAATATGATGAAGAGCTTGGTAAAACTGCGAGGTTTGTGTGCACCAAGGAGAAGATTGAAAAGGTGAGAAAATATTCTCGATACTTTGTCTCCGAGTGCATGCAGTCACGTGAAATTATATGTTGAGCTTGGTTGTCGGAATGGTTTGTACAGTGTGGTCCACAAAGAGAGCACTTTGTACAGTGCTCACTATGCTGCCTCTCTAGCTTCATGTCCTGGCTTAAGCTATGTCGAGTGCGCTGCACAATTGTGTAGAAAGGTGCCAGGGCTGCCAGACAATTGTACAAATGCCAAAGGGTAAAATACGCACATGCACTACACTCGCGTATGACAGCAAGATTGCACACCTCATACTCTGTGTAAAATCAGTTTGACCAAAAAATGTTCAACATTCAGAATAGTGTGAATTTCAATAATGTTTGCTTTTTATTATCTTGCAGTGGTCACAAGATTGTTTGCTTTTCTTTGTTGCACCAATGATATTAAAGTTCATTTGAGGTTTAGGCTTTGCAGTGGTCAACTATCATTGTTACCATTCACTGGTCACTTTAGCAAAGTGCTTGTCACTGGCATATGATTGCAGAAATCAGCTAGTTTTTCATTCTTTCTGTGCAGATTCTAAAAGCTTTGTGCTGCTACTTGGTCTTAAATGGATTCTCACTAATTTTTTGCTTTGTAATTAACCAAGCACAGTGTGTAGACTATGTGATGACAATCATTTCAGCAAAGTATTGCCCCATTGTATATTGCAAAAATAAATGAAGAGTCATGAAAGCCTATGGATCTTTCTTTAGGAGGAGCTGCTTTTCCTGCCAGTAAAAATGTTGTACGGGTCTGCAGCATAGAAATTGTCAGCAGCACACAAACATCTTTGCTTCCCCATGAAATGCAGAGCACACGAAACTGCACCAGGAATTTGCTGTGCAGAAAGAACACATGGCAAGGGAAGAAAAAAAGGGGAAAAAAAAGAAAAACAAAGGCGGCATGGTTGGGATGTAACTCAGGACTGCAGCTTCAGTATGATAGAAGGCAGACGAGGAATGTTGGTTTAATTTGTGGATACAGTCAATAGTATTGTCTAAAATATGGCAGCCATGACGTGTTTCTGCCTCTTGCACTCAATTAAAGCACTTGCTGTCCTCAAAAGTATGACCTTAGAGGTTGTCTTCCATTACAGTGAAAGAGCTGTCGGTGGAGCTGAGGCGCATCAGTTACAGGGTAGGGTAGGGGAACGCTCTGCCTCCCCCTGCTAAGCTTGTCTACTGGGGGTTGCCTGCTCTCTGTTAGCCAGACTTGGCAACATTTTTGTCCTATACATGTATTGGCATTTGTAGTGAGAAAGAGAGAATAAGTATCTTTATTTTCAGAATGTAGTTTTGGAGAGGTGTCCTTAGTCTAGCATGCCTTGAGCTCTAGAATGAACCATGCGTCAATACATTTCCAAATTTTAATGGGCACAGTTCGTTGGGCTGCCCCCTCGCTGGGCAAATGGGGAAAGCTTTGTCTCTGAGTGGGTGTCTGACTTGTGCACTGTCTGTGAAAGGGATGCTCTACTGCGGGAAAGTTAACGTGCCTCCTTACATTATTGCCTCTCAATATTTTGTTCACTTCTATCTGTATATGTTTCCTTAAGCCACTTGTATAATTTATGGCTGGATACTTCCCGAATGGCACTTGAAAACTTCCAGTGTATTACTGAAATTGATACATAATATGATCATTAATTGTGCATGGGTTATCTCATTCTCAGGCAGAATATTTGAGCATGTGAAATTTCTTGTCCAATGTGCTGTGAACAATGTGATACCAATGATGTGAGGTCAACCTCATGAAGGTATTCATTTTCATTCCACTTTCATTCCACTTTTAGGAAATCAAGGATTTTGGCCAAGGTGAGTTTCTAGTCTACTCCACAAACCAGTGAATATTCATTTGCCTTGGTGCTCAACAACTTTGCTCATTCTTTGCTTGTGCAGTGGTTCATGTGAGGGATCCGTATACATCTCGGCGTCTGTCGATGTCTTCTGTGGCCAGTTCAAGCTACCATGATTCTGGTTACCACCAATCAGTCACATCCAGTCCAATTTACAAGAGTCAGTATTGTAAGTTGCATTTGTAGTCCTTTAGGGCACCCATTTAACCTTGTTTATGGCCTTAACTAGTGGCCTGTATGTGTATATCTTGAATCCACAGTGCTAGACTGCTGACCCAAAAGTCACCGGTTCGATCCCAACCACAGCGGTCGCATTTCCATGGAGGCGAAGTGCTGGAGGCCCATGTACTGTGCGATGTCAGTGCACATTAAAGAACGCCAGATGGTCTAAATTTCCAGAGCCCTCCACTACAGCGTGCCTCATAATCATATTGTGTTTTACCACCTAAATCCCCAGATATTATTTTGTATATCTTGAATCTCCATATCTACTCTTCCTGTGTTACTGCGTGCACGTGTGCATGGTTGTGCACGTGTATGTGTGTTTTCACCACTAATACTTTTATTTCAGCCAGCACCTCTAAAGATTGTCTATTTCTAAGTTAGTGGAGGGTATTGTCATTGCTGGGCATTATCAAGGCTTATAGTGGTGTCATGTATTTGTATTTGTGGCGACCTAGCACAGTAATTGTAACTATCCAAAAAAGAAACGCGAATTTCTTGCAAAGAAACAGAACAGTAATATGAGCAGGTTACTTGCACAGTCTCGATAGGAGGTGCTGGCAAGCATTCCTTATGGTGTATTTCAGAGATTAATGATGGCTGCCCACTCCTCGCGTTGCTTGTAGTTTAGGCTTGTGCTACAATGTTTTCTTCATAACTGGACTGGCTTCCCAGCCAGAAGGTCTGTTTTTGGCCTGACATGGCACTGTTAAATATTTCTCAATATTAACAGTGGAGCTGCTTATGCTTAGAAAAACTCCGTTAGCCGCGAACAAAAACTACCATCATCATTAACGCAAAAAATCGGATGTCTTGGTTCTCTTCGTCCTCTTCATCTTCTGCTTCGCTCCCAGAACATGTGCGCTGATTTGTCCACCGTGGGATGCAATAACTCGGATAGGCGAAATAATGAGTGCAGAGCGATAGAAAGAGAGAAAAAGAAGGATAGAAAGAAAGGGAAGAAAAACAGAAAAAGATAGAAAGACAGAGGAAGAAATATACACAGAGAGAAAGAGAAAGAAATAGACATCAAAAAAAGATAGAAAAAACAGAGAGTGAGACAGAAAGAGAAAGAATCAAATAAATACAGAAGGAAAGAAAGAACGCTTATCATAGCCATGTCTAGTATAGTATAGTATAGTATAGCAAGGAGGTGGAAAAGGGAAGTGAGGGTCAGGAGGGGGGAGGATGAAGCACAGCGTAGACATGTATAGTATATTAAGGGGTGGGAAAGGACACTGATGGTGAGGGGGAGGGAAATGAGGAGGGGAACACTAGTGCGTAGCTGCCCCAATTTTTATTTCTCTTCGTTGTTTTTCAGATTCACATGATACAATGAAAGAAGAGGAGTACAGGGGAAGAAAGTTTGAGGTACGTTGGATCTTAAGTTTTACAGGTATCCTTGTGCATGAGACAGTTTTATTATTATACGTACCCTCATGGTCAGCAGGCATTAGATGGGAGTGGCGAGTTATGAATTACAAAAAAAAGTTTAGATGCAAATTATATTCACTGAGCATAGAATTACAAATCCATTTTGCTTTGGCTCAAATGTGGATTATACCATTATTTGTGACTATCCCTATACATGCAATGCTTATTTACATTTTGAAAGTGAAATGACCAAAAGGACTTCTTGGGCGAGTTGGTGACTGCATTGCTTAGGTACACTTGACTGTGGCGCAAAATACATTCCGTGAAAAAAGGGGGAAGAAAAGAGAAGAAAGTGAAGCGCCAACTACCGACTGTTTAATGACACTCCGAGAAACGCACAGGAAACAAGAACACTTTCCACACATGCGTGAAGAGCCAACGTGTCTTGACAATGTCGCTCCGCGTCATACATTGGCTCTTCACGCATCTGTGGAAAGTGTTTTTTCCTGTACGTTTCTCGGAGTGTTATTAAGCAGTTTGTAGTAGGTGCATCACTTTCATCTCCTTTCTTCCCCCCTTTTTTCACGAAATGTATTTTGCGCCACAGTCAAGTGTACCTAAGCAAAGTGGAGTGAGTTGCTTAGTGCAGTACAGTGAGTACTCTACACATGTGGTTCATTTTAAGAAGCAAAGCTGAGCCGACATTGCCAGTTCTTTCATTGCACATTCCATGGTGCCACAGAAAGTAAGTTCATTTCTAAGGGAACACTAATGCTGCTGTACTTCATTACACACTCTCCGCTGGCAATAACACTGCCTACTTCTACAAGTAAGAATGCAAGCATTGCGAGCTCCTCGTTATGGAGTGTTCCACTTTGGACCAGTATTTCCTAATGCACACTACCACTAGCTTGTCTAACAAAATGATTGTGGAGGCTCCTGGAAAGAATATATTGTCCATATGGCGCACACACAGAGACTGCACTACACCAAGAACTGACAGCCTCTCTCTATTAAAGGGACACTAAAGGCAAATATTAAGTCGACGTTGATTGCTGAAATAGCGGTCCAGAAACCTCGTAGCGCTGCTTTTGTGCCAAGGAAGTGCTTATTTTGAAATAAAATCACGTTTTTAGTGGTCCGCATCGCGTTAGCGCGCTTCAGATCTCCCGCCTGAAAATACGACTCTCATACGTCACTGCTGCCGTGCCCAACGTTGCCCGCTTTTACTGCGCGGCCGCCGACACTAGCAGCAGCCGAGCGGAAGTAGCGGGACCCACAGTAGCAACAACGGCGCTGCGGCAAAGACTTGCTCGGATGGGCACATTGAAAGCCGTAACCAAGTTGCGGTTGGTCTTGTAATCCTCAGTACGAAAGTGCAGCGAGCACACACGCAGACTGTTTAGCACACTTGCGCAATGGCATGACACTAAGCCACTTCGAGCGTAAGGGTTCATTCCGCGGCACCCAGTGAAAAGACACACCGGTTTCCTTGCTGCAGCACTGGCGTTGTGCACCATTCGGGCATCCGGCAATATCACACGCATGCGGCATTTTGTCGAACTTTCTCTCAGAGCGACTTTCACGAGCGCGCAAAACACGCACGGCAGTACGTGATCCCGAAACTACCACTGAGACGGGCGAGGCACAGTTCGGCGAAAACGGAACCTTTGAAGCACGCGCGCCGTTCCCCATGGCAACGCCACGGAGGTTTTGTTTTCCATGAATCAAGCGGAAACGAACAAATAGCATTTTATTACGTCTTTTGATGCTCGGAATGTTCTTTTTTTACTGCTGCTAGTTTGATTACTAGTGATTTATTGTAGGCCGACTTCCCTACGTCATCGAGATCACTTCGAAAATGTCCCACTCGTGGCGCTCATCATGTGATACATTTAGCTTAATTTCTCGGTAAGTAGGGCACTGCTGTTGATAATATTGCCGTTTTAGAAATTGTCATACATTGGGCTTTCACTCTGACATAAATTGTTATTTGCCTTTAGTGTCCCTTTAACAGCCAGGCCCCCCACACATTTGCTGATGTTGCAACATCACTGGCTAACATGCCTTGGGAGAGGCCTGTTAGCTTGGACATAGCTTTGTAATGTGATGCCCCATCATTCCATAGTAAAAAAAAGGTAGCGTGAAGCAGCAAAGGTAAGTAAATAAGATGTTGCACCCTCTTCTTAAAAATGAGGATTTATTTTAAAAGCAGGTATGAGAGGGCCAGCATAACCAACGGCACAGTCTCCGCAACTGAGCAATCGCCATTTTTTAAAAACCAGAAAGCAAGAGATACTAAAAGTCCACGGTGCAAGCGTCAGAACGTTATAAAGTAATGACAACATTACTTAGCTAGGGGCTTAGCCTGTCTCTAGAAAACTCTCTTTGCAACAAAGCCACTGTTGGCACGCTAATGTGCACTTGGCCACCATTCTTTATTACTAGTGCTTCCATTATTTTGCGTGCCATCTCATCCTTCTGCCTAAACATACCAGTATTGTCAATAGGTAAACAATTCTGAACAATTAAAATGTGTGACTAAATTCAATCCACATGCTCCATCCACTTAAACTGTTATTTTACTCCCTTAGTTAACATTATGCTGTCTGGCCTATGCAGACTTGCCTGCAGCACATGGGAATCTGTTATACGAGAGGTTACCCAAAAGTAACCGTAATAGTGCTCTGCTGGGCGGTACTACCACAGTACACAATTTTCCTGCGAGGCGGGTGTTGCACAACTACTTTCAAGTTCGTTGCATCCAGTGGCTTCTCCCAGGAAGGTTTTCTCTGGGTACAGTGATTTTTTTCGTGAAATCAGTTTCGCACACTCTTCGTTTTTTCGTGATGGCTGATTGAGGTGATCAGCATACAGCTGCAAAATATTTTTTCTTGTTCTAGAAAAGTGCCTCAGAAACTGTTCAGATGTTAAAGGACCCCTGACAGCGAAATTTTTGTTGGTGACGTTTTTGCTGTAATTTGTAGCTTTGTGTCTGGTAATCTCTAAATTAAATCGTAAATGCTCTAGCGTATCGTACAACTAATTCTAGCGTAGTTAATTGTGACCATTTTAGCATCACTTCAAAACGCCCGCCTAAAAACCACAAGAAACTGGCGCCCCATACGGGGGAGCGTCAAAGACCACGTGCACTCAAGCTGTGGCGACGTTGACAGCGCGGTTTTCAAATCGGGGCCCCGCGCGCGGTAGAGATTGAAAGTATGTGGGTGCCTCGGTATGGGTTAAACCTGTTAAGCGCGTGTCCCCTCACGAAAACCTACCTCGAGAGCAGCCCGACAACAGAGCCAGAGGGGTGAGGAACAATAGGCCTCCCCGGGTGCCAGTCGTCGTATTGTGCACGTGCGCCCCGCAAACCTTCTGTGACGTCCACAATACTTGCTTTACTCGTGGAACGTCACACGGGGCCTCTATCTACGTCATACCAGGATGTCGCAAGGTGCAGCCAACTCAAGTGAGCACTCACGCTTACTTTAAAACCAAATTAAGATATCTTAAAAGCAACGTTCGTCACTAATAATCGGTCAGATGTGCCCCTGTATACAGGAAAGTCAAACAACACAAACATCTCGAGGTTTCAATTTTGGTGTCAGGGGTCCTTTAAACACTGCATGCAAGGAAGGCTGCTATGGGAAAACCTTAAGGGCTTGAGTGGTTTTCTCGGTTTAAATAATGGAAAAAGCTTATTCATGACAAACCTCGTTCTGGACGCCCGTCAACTTCATGATCGGTTGAAAATGTTGCAAAATTTTGTGCACACGTGCTTCTTGAAGACTGACGACGGACCACAGAAGAGTTGGAGAGGTTATCTTGTATATCTTGGTGCTTGGTTTGGTGGATTTTAATGGAAGATTTCGGAATGAGAAGGGTCGCTGGGAAATTTGCGTCCAGAATTTTGACGAATGAGCAAAAAGATAGTCGAGTGGACGCATGCCTGCTTCAATATAACAGCTCCAAAGTGACTGACCCAGACTTTCTTCCCAAGGTTTTTAGGTACTTGTGATCAGACATAGTGCTGTTCTTACGACCCCAAAACAAAATTTCATAGCCGCACATTGTTCACTTCTGTCAGTTATCACAGAAAATGAGGAGCACACAAAACTGATTTCACGAAAAAAATCACTGTACCCAGAGAAAACCTTCCTGAAAGGAGTCACTGGATGCAATGAACACAAAGGAGCTGCGCGACGCTCGCCTTGCAGGAAAAGTGTACACAACAGTAGCTATGCCCAGTGTGACCCCATTCCGGTTACTTTTGGGTACCTCCTCATATTATGCCACTTGAAAACTGAACAAATATTTTTCTGGTGCTTGACACTACATTTATTTACTGGTGTTGATTCTTGTCAGGTTTCTTGTGGACTGCAGTGAATATCTTGCCGAGTTTGTTTGCAGCACTGAAAAAAAAAAAAAAGAACACCTGTATGCCAAAAGAAAAACCTACTTTTTTAAGCCTGTGCAGCACTTTGTGAACATAGGGCATAACAGTGGCATTTCTTTTTTTAGTTTTATCTTTTTGTTGTTTTGATGCTTCTGCTATGACTTTTTAGTTTCCCTTGTGTTCTGGTTTCTAATAAGTGACGATTTCCCACTCATGGCGACTGCACTATTGTCTCTGCCGGCCTTCTAATATCTGTTCCTTTGAAAAAAGTATGAGTTGCGAGTGAGCGTTTGTGGTGTGTTGTCTCTTCCTCTGCCTATTTCACGCTACCTTTTTTTTTTTATCGTGAAGCCATACCAACTAGCCTTTCCCCTTTATTAAATATAGATGGAAATTAGACATTCCGAATTAATGATTAGGCTTGTTGATGAGATGCTTGTCTCTCGCAGGGAGGTGGTGGCTATAGTCGTCCCTCAGATGGCCGTTCCTCCAAGGTGTACACCAATAGCCACCGCAGCACCTACCCTGGCCAGTCACCTGGTGGCCCTCGTTCAGGCAACTACTCACGTGGCGGCCGTGGCCGTCGTCCAGATGACTCACGCTATGGAGGGCCAGACCGTGGCGGTGGCCGGGGTGGATACGGTGGCGGAGGCCGGCCTCATCGCTACAACCAAGGTGGCACAGGTCGAGGCCGCTACACAGCCGAGGTGGGCCGCTACACAGCCGAGGCGAGCCGCCACACAGCCGAGACGGGCCGCCACACAGCCGAGGCAAGCCGCCACACAACCGAGTTGGGCCGTCACACAACCGAGTTGGGCCGTCACTCATGGGATGAGGACAGCACTGGGAAGCCATCACCGGATGGATTGAATGGTCAACTTTAGGCCATTAGTCTTTTGTTTTTGCCCTTGGAGCACGATTGTCCCATCTCCCCACTCTGGATGTCCCCATCTTTTTTTGTTTTCTTGATTCTGTGGAAGTGCAATATTGTGTCCAGGCACCAGGAAGTGTACATGTGTGCCCCCTCCCCTCCACTCCTTCTCCCCTTTTCTTTCTTGCACTAGTCTGTGCATGGTTCTCTATGGCTTGTGCCAAATGACAAAAAGGCATAACCTTGGGTTTTTTGTAGTGTGTGCCTTAACACTGTTTGATGTGGGACCTCCTGAGAGTGCTGTAAGGGCTTGATGTGTGCTGGCATTCTTATGGTTCATCAGCACCTTGGCACAGTCTGAGCGTTTAAATGTGTTCCCCATCTCGTAGGAGATCTTTTTTTTTTTCCTAGAAGTGCACAGTGCATCCCACCAATCTTACCTGTTCCTGCCCCGGGCCCCCACTGCAGATTCTGAACAGGGCTATTCTATTTGATGAAAGCTGTTTCCTTCACTTACCGAAGCTGCACAATAACCCTACCTCCATTCGCTCATGTGCTATGTTGTGTGGCGGCAGGAACCTTAGTTGCTGTGTTCTGTGCAGAGCTTTTTCCTGGTAGGTCAGCGTCTCAAGGGACTCTTACTACACTTGGTTGTTTCACCTATGTTCTTGCATGCACAGATAAAATTACTGAGTTTGGTTGCTGGCCTCTCTTGACTGTTATTTTTATATATATATAAATATATATAGATATACATATATTTTTTACTGTGTTCTTAAGTAGGTCTACAAGTCTTCCTTTGTTAGAAATATTTAATTCTCTCTGGCATGTACATCTGTATATACATAAATATTATATGAAGGTTGTGTACATAACTAAAATTGGGATGAATTGTGTGCACTTTACAAATGTAATGCTAACCCTTTATACCTAGCATCTAATCTGTTCAGGATCTGTGCAGTTTACTGAACCTAAGTTGTAGCAAGAATTATGTTACACATATTTTGTATATTCAGCAGTGTGTGGTGTGGACTATGTTATTATAGTCGAGTACACTAACTGCTTTTTATGTCACTCGTTTTAATTATGTCTTGAGCCACTGAACAGGACACTAGTTATCACTTTATACACTATGGAGTGCCTTTAGCAGCTTTCTTTTGTGTTATGTACTTTACATCCATTCCTGGATATGGCTGTTGATACTCATCTAGGTTACAAGAAGGGTGAAAGTGCCCGGTTTTATTTTTGTGTTGCAAATGTTTCGAGCAAGAATTTCCACATATAATTCCTGTGAATGCACACTATTGTCCAAGTTCTATTTAATACTTTTACCTAGAGTGTTATGTGTCTGTATATTGACATGGAAGCAGTCTCTTCCTTGCGAGCACTTTTGTTCATGCATTGCAAGGCAGTTAACCCTGCCCAGCAAACAAAGTAAAGTGTTGCATTTTGGTACTCTGTCCACTGAACAAAATAAAAGTTGCTTGGTGCCTGTGTCTGCCTGGTCTACCTGTGTGTTTTGGGACTTACATTTTATCTCAACATACTGCTGCCACAAGGGGCTATTGCAGAAGCAGGGACTACATGACGAATACAAAAAAGAAAAATTCTTTATGCAATGCCAAATCAGTGGTTCGCAAAATGCAAAGAAATTCAACAGGCAATGAAGATTATTCATGATCACTTAAAGCATTTGCTTAGTTAAAGTGTCATGGTGATTGCACATATATATATTAGAGCTGTGCGAATAGCAAAATTTTGAGTGCAAAGCGAATTCGAATATTAAAGTGAGAGTGCGAATCGAATCGAATATTTTTCGAATATTTCTAGAATATTTTTCGAATACTTCGAAGCGAAATTGCAGAAAAAGAGAGGATTCCTAAGCATATTCTTATGAGAAAGCAACATGAAAGTGTTTCTTTTCGCTAGGTTGAAGCACTGGCGGGGTGGTGTTTCATAGTTGTCTTATCAAGAATGAGGCAATGTAGTGGCCAAATTGTATTTATGTACATGATGTGGTGCAACCAAAGTGTTGCCAACAACACTTTACACGTGATAGGCAAAGATGCCATTTCCTCAGCCTCTCCTCCTCTTTCAACTTCTGTGGAAGCCCAACTGATGTGGCGGACAAGGGTGTGCTCCCTTCAAGCCCGAAGTTCCAAATATGCCTCGTAGACGTCGATATATAACATCTGAAATTTTGGATACTAAAAAGCTTCGGCGGCCGATTTTTCGGACTTCCTGCCCAAATTTCAGGTCCAAAACAGCATTAATTGAGCCCCCACCTCTGCCGCATCCAGAGGCGTAGTCAGAAATTTATTTCGGGGGGGGTTCAACCATACATTATGTATGTTCGTGCGTGCGTTTGTGTGCATGTATATATACACATGCAAAATTGAAAAATTTCGGGGGGGGGGGGTTTGAACCCCCCCAACCCCCCCCTTGGCTACGCCCCTGGCCGCATCTTTCATCTCCATGTTGGAACCAGCGTTTTCTTGAGTTGGTAAATTTGCGACCGTAGCAGAGCGTGAAAGGCAGCTTTGACGCAATACCGGGGTGTGATGAGGTGAAGCATATTGAAAATCTAGGGACCACTTCCAATCGGACGTTGACTGTCTCTTGGAAAAATTCGACCGTAACGGAGCTTGAAAGGCAGCTTTGCCGCAATACCGGGGTGTGATGAGGTGAAGCATATTGAACATCTAGGGACCACTTCCAATCGGACGTTGACTGTGTCTTGGCAAAGTTCGACCGTAACGGAGCTTGAAAGGCAGCTTTGCCGCAATACGAGAGTGTAATGAGGTGAAATATATTAAAAACCTGAAGGGGTCACTTTCAATTGGGCGTTGACTGTATTTGTTTTTGGGAAGTTCGAATAGTAAAATTCCAGTGCGAATCAAATCGAATAGCAAACACTATTCGAAAAATATTCGAAATTTCGAATATTCGCACACCCCTAATATATATATGTCTCTCGTGGAGTGCAGTGAACATCATGATCCTGCCATCAGTACAATGTACAGGAGAGAATCCCTGCAAAAGAACAATGTAGGCAACATGCTTGTTAACCATTACCATTCAGTGCTCATTAGAGGGCCCTGCCATACTTCTTGAACATAGGCTGAAAGCTATCTGTAGTTGAGGCTTGTGTTAACATGCAAGCTAAGTACTATTGCACTGCATTCATCAGGGAATTTATGATTTTGTGTCTGACAGTCAAAAATCACTTGCTCTCCTTTGCACTGTCCCCTTGCTATGCAGCGAGCAGGTGAATACCTGATTTCATGAATGGCAAATCACAAAATTTAAGTGGCATGATATTCAGGAGACAACAGCGCCCAATAGTTGGGTGATTTTATGATAATTTTATTAAAAAGGTGCTACACCGGTCCCTCTCTATAAAGTACGAAAGTGCCATTTTTTTCAACGTTGCGCGAGTGAATTACAAATGCATAGAATGTTTCAGGTGTCATCAGCATAAAAAGAATCAAGACCTACAAAATAATTCTCTGCAAAGTTCACAGAGGTAGTTGCAGCCATCAGAAATTGTGTGATGATTGCCATTGAGCCCTAGTTGACCATAGTTTGTTAGCTATAATATCGTTTTCTCGTAACCTTATATTGGATGTTAAAATTATGGAATTAAACCAGTCAGTGCTTCAGGCAATGTTCACTCGGCAGGAATCGTCATTTATTTATTTATTTAGCCTTAACTCCTCAGACTAGCACATTCGTGATACGTAGTGGTAGAAGTTGCGGTGATGGTGAGAGACATTCTGGGAGATTGGCTGAGAAGTGAGGTAGCTGAAATGTAATCATCAGCCTGCCTATTTTATGTCCACTGTAGAACAAAGGTCTTCCAACAATCTCCAGTCCCCTGTTTTGCACAATCCAATTCCAATTGCAATATCAAAGATATGCAAACACAACAGATGCTTTTAAAAATGGATATGGTATGTTATGCTGTGTAGTTGCCGATCATCCTACTCATGGTGACCAGGGAACCTGTGGTTGGGGGGGGGGGCACATTCTTTGGAATGGGGAGAGGACAGTACTTCTTAGTGAAACGTGGTCTGTGAATGGGAGTTTTTGGCGAGACGAAACACGGTTGAAAGCCGGCATTAGCTGCCCTTATTTGCCCACTGATCCGCACTGCTGTCTTGCCATCTCTTAATGTTACACCTCGCATTTTTCTTTTCATTGCTCCGTAGTCCTTCACTTTTTAGAGTTTCTTGGTTAACCTTGAAGTTCCTTCCTTGTACATTAGTGCGAGCAGAATGAAACAGTTGTGCACTTCTCTCTTCAAGCTGCTGATCATGATTTGGTAGTACTACTTGCCAGATAAACTCCAGCCCGTTTCAATATTTTGGTGAATTTCTTTCTAGTGATCAGGGTCCCCTCTTAATAGACCCAGATAAATGTACTCTTGCCCAGAGGTTATTGAGCATTACCTTTGTCTTTCGTTATCCTACCTTAACCCTTTTCTTGTTGAGTCCTCGGTCATTTGTTGCAGTTCATCACGAACATTGCTGAAAAGCATAATGTCATCTGCAAAACATAATGTAAGTTGCTGTGATATTCGCTGTTAATATTTGCTCCTAGTCCTTCCCAGTCTAGTTGTTTCAATACTTCTAAGCTTACAGTGAACAGCATTGGAGAGGTGGTGTACCCTTTCCTGATCACTATTTTGTTGTCTTGTGCAAAAAACTAGGTAGCTGTGGAGTATTTATAGCTATTCGCTAAAGTATTCTCACATGTTTCCTGTACACCTTGACGATGCAATGCCTTCGTGACTGCTTGTACCTCTACCAAATCGAATGCCTTTTCTAGTCTATGAAAGCCATATATAAAGTGGTTTCTTGTATTCTTCAGATTTTTCAATTACCTGATTGATCACATGGCTGTCATCGATCGTAGGATACCTCTTGGTGGAAGCAGCCTCTTCTGTGGATTGACTGTAATGAAGTTTTTTAACAAGGTGTGGGTTCGAGCTAGTTGGTACTATGATCACTACTTCTTGCGCAAAATTTTTTCTAAGACGACGGATGAGTCTGTTTCGTCCGTCGTGTCTGTTTCGTCCGTTCGTGTCTGTTTCGTCCGTCGTCTTAGAAAAAAATTTTGCGCAAGAAGTAGTGATCACGTAATGAAGTGTTTTTCTCACCGTATTCGAAATAGCTTTGCAGATATTTTGCATTAGAATTAAACTAAGCTAACAGGTTTATAATTCTTCAATTCTTTAATGTATAAATTATATCAAAGGAAAGCTTTCTAGACGAACTTTCCCGAACGTCTCCTGACTGTTCTGCTCTCTTACTGAACAGCTCAGTCAAAGAAAACAGTAATAGTACACCAAAGATGTGATCCAGCATTTCTTTCTGCATAAAGAGCCCGATGCACTTACCACAGGCCACAGCCATCAGTGGAGGTACCAAGAAGGCGCTTTCCAAAGCATTTTTCCTTGCCTCATGGCACCAAATAGGCACAAGGAGCACACCACTCTTGGAGATGAATGTAAGGGAAATGTGCGTGCAATGAACGAAACCTCAATTTGCAAAGATGACTGTGTCCCCTCACTTCGCGCTGTTAATGTATTGTGTTGCCCTGAGTTGTGTGAAATTTGTGTTTGTTGAATTTCGTTGCAGTCAGGCATTTTGGTTACCTCTTTCCGATATTTTCTTTCTGCATTAATTCCTATATTATTTTTGCCATGTACTGTTACCTACAACTGTAACAACATAATCGGTGGTTTTCTACCAATGCTGTAAACGTTCCTCGCTTATTGCTGAAGGACCAGTTACTACTTCCATCCACCTTAAATCCCAGCATTTCTGAAAGGTGGACGTCTTTTACAGGTCTCACTGGGTGGATATCTTGGCATTTCATTATGATGTGCCAAGTAATTTCGTGCTTCTTTGTGCTCCAGTATTCCTTTTTTCCTCGGGCACTAAGCTCAGGCCTCAAATAGCTAAACAGCTGGCTTTTGTGTATCATTCTCCCCTTTTAATTTCGCTTCTGATCTTTTTGGTCTTCTGGTCTTTTTTGCTTCCATCATTCGCATCCAATTTGCTATCTCTGTTCGAGCACTCACTTTCTTCTTGATGACTCATCCCCATGAAACGCGAAACCTCTGAAAGCATCTCGAGATGCTACAAAGGGCAACAGATGTCTTGTTCAACGAGACCTAAAATAGATATTTTTCAAACCATGACCTTGGCACCTCAAATGTGTAGCAGATTTTATATTTCAAATTTAAGCAATGGTGGTGTCACCAGAGTGTATACTGGCACACAAGTTCATAACGTCCACTTTGAGACCTTCTTCAGAAATTTCATCTGAAAGCGCGAGCTCATATCATCTACCTCAAACCCTTGTTTCGACATCTTGTCTAAATGTGCAAAAAATGTCAAAAGAGCGATGACCTTTGAGTGGAAAAGCCCACTCGGTGCTGAGCTTCAGTGCTTACGTTTGCCTATTCTTATGCCCTGCGTCGGCCTTGTTTCTGATGTGCACTGCCATCAGCAATCAAAGCAACAAGTTTAAGCACCGACGAGAGGAAACTATGTAAAAAATATCTCCACGTAGAATCTCCTTTTGGAGTTGTTGTAGTGATATGTAAGTGCAGAGTTTTATTGTAGGAAACTTGGTTGCAGCCTTCTCTGGAATGTTGAGCGGCATCAGCATGGCATCTTTCATCTTTCCAGCGTTCGGCAGTGTCTAGAATGGCCAAAATGAAGCCAGCATTGAGTGGAAAAGTCCACTCAACGCAGAACTTTGCGTGTACTTTTGCTTGTTTAACTTGTGACGTTTATATGCCAGAGTTTGAATGCAATTCTATTTAGGATATGACAAATGAAATGAACCCTGGTGCAGAGGTATAATCATTTGGGCACTCGCATGATTTCTGTTTGGAGGGGAGTGTGTTGGGGGCCGGGTGTTGAAATTTTGTTAGGAAATCATTATAGTATTTAAATTTAATAAAGAGAGCAAAAATTAATTTTAGTGCTTTTGACGTTCCAAAACCATGATCTTATTATGAGGCAAGCTGTAGTGGGGGACTGTGGAATTGAGCTCCTGGGTTTCCTTGCAATGTGTACCTAAAACAAGCAGTCTTGCATATCGACCCCATTGAAATGTAACCACTTCAGCCAGAACAAAATCCTTTGAGCTTTGTCTGGGGACCAGCTTTCGTGGTGGTCCACTGCTAAAACTTTTGGGGAAAAAGAGTAGAATCGATTTAGAGTGTAGGACAATCTTTAATGCATACAACTGCATATGCGTGAACATTTTAAATGTGTAAGCATTTTATGCTGACCCAACAAGGAAATCTGTCCGCACATCCATCACATAAGACATATTGTCATAAATAAGTTATTGTACAAAATGAAATAAATTCAAAAGGAAAAAATGTTAATGGTGGTGGGTTTCGAACCTACTACCCCATGCTCAGAAGCTGAGAGTATTATTTACTGAGCTAAACACCCGCACTCGCAGAACGTGAATATATCTGAACCACATCAATGTTTTGTACCGGCGACTGTATAATTCTGGGAGTGGCTACAACTGCCATTCTCTACTCCTGTTGGTGCTTGAGTATAATACAGCTTTTAGAATAGGGCACAAGATCGACACACGTATGCACATTGAAAGACAAACAATAGGTGCTCGTCTTGTCTTTCCTCTGCGTATGTCAAGTTACAATTTGTATCCTTCTTCTGAAAGCTGTTTCACCAACTATCCCAACAAGAAATAATATTGTAGAGGTGACTTGTAAACCAAGACAGCAAAGGAAGTCTTCATAGCTTAGAAGAAAAAAATATTGATGGTAGAATATGATCTATACAGAGGAAAATGTTCAACACAGCATAAGTGGCTACTTCAACATTCACAGTTATTTTGTGCAAGGTGTTCTGATGCTGAATGCATCCAGAGAGGATGTGTGGCTGCCTGTGGAGAGGTTTGTATTAAATTTTGGCTGACTGTATGGGAAATTTTACGACAAGTTTTTGGACTGTTCTGTGGAGAAAAGCTGATGCAAATCTCAGAACGTCTACCGAGCTGGTGGATATGCTTTGCGCAGCGCAGAGAAAACAAGCAACAGCGTGAAAAACGGGACACGGTAGAGATGGACTAAATGCTGTCTGTCTCTGTCATGTCCCGTTGTTCGTGCCGTTACTCGTTTTCTTTGGACATGTACCAACTGGCCCAAGTAAGCACTCTAGTTGAGCAGTGGCCAGCTTTGAAAAGTTTGTGACATTGGGTAATATGAAATCTCCAACTTTATAGGTACTTATCAATTAACAAATTAAGATGCTGTAAATGCATGTGCGAGCAATATATATATGGAATGGATCGGCAATAAAACTATATTAACTGAATTATTTGTTTTATTATTTACAGACAGGTCTTGAAAACGGTATATCGTGACTGGATCGCTGCATGTGCTGTTAGCCAGTAAGGCTGTGAACTAAAATTATAACTGAAAACCTGAATTGCTAGAATAGGGAATAATTTCCTTGCACGACTTGGTACAGCTGCTGCCTTGACAAAGACACGCCCACTTGTCGAAACATTGACTCCAGCGACATTCCCTGTTTAACTATTTCTCATAAGTACACTTTGCAACACCGTGACTTCTTTCACTTTCTTTTTGCATTTTAATTAGGATTGATTAGTCATATATTCCTAAGTACGCATTGATTTTTTTTTCTGCTTTACGAAAAATTTAGCCGTGGTCGCACAAACCACAATTTAACTGCCTTCATTCAAATATCGAAAACGCTACAGCTTTCTATGTATGCCGTAACATAT
This sequence comes from Rhipicephalus sanguineus, assembly GCF_013339695.2. Lineage (NCBI taxonomy): Eukaryota > Metazoa > Arthropoda > Arachnida > Ixodida > Ixodidae > Rhipicephalus > Rhipicephalus sanguineus. Next base: position 272,608,985 of record NC_051176.1, on the reverse strand, counting down.
TCTCGAAGCTCCGTGCTTTGACGTCCGCATTCAAAACTAGCCTCTGTACGTGCGGCCTCTTCCTTGATTGGTAAAAGCTAACACTTTAGGAGGTTTAAGGGTAAAACCACCAACCAGTTTTATATATGAAGCAGTTATGTGGCGCAAATTACTGAGCGAGCTACCAGCTGCGTTTTTGAAAGTGCGAAAACGCGCGTCTTCAAGCCGCAGCGCCTCTACTACACGGAGTGCTCTACGGCTCTACTACAATTTGTTGTTTGAAAAACGGGTACGCCGCTAACCGCAGGACACCAGTCCAATGATGACTAACCGGAAATACTTCCGCGTGCTTTTGAGACTGAAAACGAAGGGGCGGAGTGCGATTAATACAACTGCTTGAATATTTTTTTTCCTAGCAGAAGCTTGTCATTTACTGATTACCAGTAGTAGAGAACAACGCTATGCGGGACTCTCTTCGCTCGCGGAGCACCCCTGCCAGCCCCTGCTCTTGGGCCACTTGGGCCTCTCAGGCCTCTCCAACCTCCCTGCTAGAGCGCGCTGGCTGCGCTGGCTACATTTATATTTTTGGTCACGTGGCCAAGTTTTGGTGTGCGATGGTTTCGTGACGCCATTTTCGGCTGAACGGAAACGCCAACGATAATCGACTTTTTTCGAACATTCAAGCGCAACCTCAGGCTGTGCTGCCTCAACTCTGGTAAGTTGAAGCTGCCGGTTTCAACTTTTACGCGCATGCCCTTGTTCGCGTGGATCGTGCACGTTTCGGTACAGTGGCTAAATACCTTCGATAGGCTTACACTCGCCGCACGCAAATCGGCTTTATCCGGGCGCAATTTGCTGTTGCCGGCGGCTTGTTTACTAAAGTATTTTACAATGTCGGTATTTATATGCCCTGTAATGGGACAGTTTAGGGAATATTTGTTGCAGGTCCAACAAACGGGTTATTTGACAGCCGCTAGCCGTTGTGAAGTGGTTATTATTTTTATGCGTATGGGTGTGCGAAGCGGTTAATTTATAATAAATACGTTTTACCAAGCTTGCACTGTTACCGATAGTTATACGCGCAGCGTTTTTGTCTGTTTTTCTGTTTCATTCTTCTGGCAAGCTTGGAACTTGGTGTGCCTGACTGCCACCGAGAGGTGATGCTGTCGTAGTTCTGTTGCTTTCATTTTTTTTTCGCAGATTTTTATGTACCGAGAAATGTATTCGAAGAGGGCGTATTTGCTCAGCGCTGCTCTAAATTTGAATTGCGACACACACAAGTACAGTACAACTGCTAAGCTCACTGGCTTTTACTTCTGCATCCGCTTTCCTGAAGCAGTTTTGTGCGGTTGTGTGAAAGTATACACATACGGTACTGCATCAGTGTTTCGCTTCCATGGACCTTGTTGCTTACCACTGTGGGTGGTTTCAGTTAGTGTTCTTACCTGTTTGTTGCAGGCGATAGCTGAACGACCGGAATGAGCTACCAAATGCAGTCGGGGGCACAACCTGCTGCGCGCTCAAGTAAGTTTCGAAACGCAATGGCTTCCGTGTTCATGTGGCGACCTGCTAAAAACTTCGTGCTCTTGATGAAGTTTAGCATTTGTGTCGTGCGACGTCAAACACAGTCTGCATTTTTTAGTGGTGCCTTAATATTTATTATTCACCGAAAGTGTTAAACAAAGTGCAAGTTGCAGCGCGTGGTCATCATTGCCCGGCACTCTTATTTCGTGAAGGTCGTGTTTCTGAAGGTAAATTCTTGATGGGCCGTGTATTTTAAAGCTTGCGACATAATTTCTTTTCGGTAAATTGTGCATGTTGTCTAGAAGCATGTGAATATATTGCCCATTCTAAAACTTTTTGTGCTTTATAACGTGCTTTTGCAGTGAGCCATGGCAATTACTCCAATCCTGGTGACGTCCCTGTCAACCCTAAAGAACAGACCATTCTCTGGCAACAAGGAAATTACCTGGCAGATTCTGGCATTCACTCTGGTGTTACAACTCAGGTGATATTGCTGAAAATACTAGTAGCAAACATTGCAGAATATCTATACATTAGCAGGGTGTTTTCCTTTTCAAGAGCCCATTTTCAGGAGCATTTAATAATTCATTGCAAACTTTCAAGAGTGAAAATTATTTCATGATTGGTAGCACACATTGTGATGTTATACTTATGAAGTCACAGTCGTGATTTTAAGGATAGCATCACTTGCAGCCTCTGAACATAATGCAAAAATAGAAAAAGTGTAGCCAGTGAGTATTATCAGTGCTCATCTTTGTGTTGTGGAATATTTGGCACATTGCGCAGGTGACTGAAGTTGTACAGGTGCAGAAAAGTGATACCTTGGTTAATGAATTCACTGCTTTATAAAGCGGGGCCAGCATTGTCACGATTGCAGGACATAATTCCATGCACTTGGTACTTCTAATTCAGTCAATTCATATTCACAGTGATGGAAGTGCTGCTCCAAAAGAGAAATGCTGCTCCAAACTGTAATTTTTGTTAGTAACTGCTCCGGACCTGCTCCAAAATGGCACTGGTAAATTGAAAACAATGAACTTTAAGCACATGATCATCCAGCAAGCCTAAAAGAAACAAAAAGAAAGCGGTCTACTATCATTCTATACTCGCAGACTTTTCTTGGCAATGAAGAAAAGGCTGCAGAGCCAAACTACGCATGTGCTACCACTGAAGAATATAGTCCCACAGTTGCGTCCGTGTTTTCTGCGTGAGAATTAAAAACATTACTATTTTCTACGGGACACCGTTTGAAAAGAGGTGCAGCATGCACCAAGGAGATATAAAATTTATATTTGTTTTACTTTACGCAGCGTCATTTCATGTTTTTGCACGTGTGAGAATGTTGCACCTTTTACGTGCACCTCACAGTCAAATTAGCGTCTTCGTCTTCAGGTGAGCCTTTGTCACGCTCTAGCTTTTCCAATGACTCACCAAAGGAGCTTGTGACGAATTTCACTAACAAATAGCTGTCTACGCAGACGAAGCAAATAGTATGCAATGTTATTATTCGACCATGGCCACTCGAATAATCGAACAGCCGTCACAGGAGATACGAATGGTTCACAAACTGAAACTAAACTCGAAACGCGTGCCAAACCGGACTACTTCACGGAACAGTACATGTGCAGTAGCTCCGCCCCCGTTGCCTTTCCTTCATTGCCAAGGTATAGTATGTATAGTATGCTAGTATGGAGTTTCTATACTAGCTCCGTACTAGTATGTCGACAATGCCACAAGTAGTGGCATTGTCACATTTATCACTTTGTCAGCTCCGGTCTCATTTTTGCCACAAGAAATGGCAAGGCTGTTTTTTCAACCTATCTGCACTTAGTTTCTTGTTTTTGTTTTTTGTTTTGTTTTTTAGTTTTAAATGCAGGCTATTTTGGTCAAATATGAAAATAACAGATTGCTTTGCTCTATTACCGATTATAAACTGCTGTACGTGATTGTGGTTTCTTTTATGATTTGGGGCTTAGCTTTATCGGTTTTATATCATTTCTGCCGCAAGTACACGAAAATTTAAGCATATAGCTCATCTTACTTAGTGTTTAGCGGCCACCCCATCTGTTTAATTATTTGTTTGTTGCAATTTGCAGTGATAACTGTATATGCAATATGTTAATAATAAGTATTAATACTTATGAGATGCTTAAGTAATGCGTTAAACTCCAAAAGTCGTTTGGAATATTTTGCCATCTGCTCCAAAAATGCCAATAGCTGCTCCAAACTAGCATTTTCTCTGCCCCAGAATGTGCTCCAAAAAGCAAAATGTCGCTTCCATCACTGTAGTCAAGTTTTGCCATAATTAAAAAAAAAAAAAATTGAAAACAGCGAGTGTTAGAATCATTGTTCTGCTTTGAGCATTGCCATTTCTGTTGTTGAATGATTTGCTGAAACTTAATCATTTATCTACTTGCTGTGCCTGTTGGTATGGTAACATCTTCTCTAGAGGTACAGCCATGTTTGAGGCATTTTGTTAAGCTACATATAGTAGCTACATTGTGGCAGAAAAGTTAGTGTGTATGTAGCAAGCATACGTGGGTTTTCTGAGAAGCTTACTGAGCCAGCATTTGCAGCCAGATTTGCCTGACATATCTGTAATACCTGCTTCATATGCTGGCTTCTAGCAGTGGATCCGTCAGTGGGGGCACACCTGTGTGCACTTTTCTCATTGTGATATTGCCTCTCACAGTGTTTGTGCCACATTTGCTCCAGCAGCCTACTTCTTGGCGGCTGCTCGCGAACCGCACGGAAGTGCGTTATAGTTCTGTGTGCTGACGTGATCGAGCGCTGCACTCGCTAGGTGGTGATAGTTGCACCCGGAGGCTTGTCGTTTTTGAAACCGAAACTGACTGGTCGGTAATGAGGAGCCTGTAATTATTATCTGTTGCACGCTGCAGCAAGCGATGTGCAGTGTTATGACTAACAGGCCTCCAGCAACACATTGCAACAAAAAAACATGAGGCCATAATTTTAACACGAAAGTGTTTTATGCCGGGGTCCACCACGGCTCCACTGACGCATTTCCGTCACGGATATGACGTTTAAAATATAAAGACTAACATATGGCAAAGAAAAAACTATTAAGAAAAAGTTCTGTCACCGGGAGTCGAACTTGCGACCTCTCGATCGCCAGCGCGCAGCGCGAAACGACTCCGCCACAGACGGCATGTTCTCTGCTCTGCTACGGCGAGCTATTTATGTACACCATTTGCCGGTGGCGGTACTCGGAGATCGGCGGTACAGCGTGTTTTCGTTATCCCTAGCGAGATGGCGCGAAGGGCTCGAAGAGCGCGCTTTAAAAGTCGTCCCCCACGCGGATTAGCGCGCGCCTCGACAGGGCGTGGTCGCTCGTGCGGGCGCTTATCTCGTGATCTCGGTGGTTTGTACGACTTGCGCTCTGCCTGCAAGTTTCCGTTGAGAGCACGAAGGTCGCCTCGCTCACTGCAGCGGCCGCTTTTGCGAAAGGAGCGCGCTGCTCACACAGAAATAAGTTACAACTGTGACAGTTTGTGCTCATCCTGTGTATGAGATGCTTCTGGGTATCTTTGAAAGAAAAGGCAGGCAGATCAATTGGTATAAACTTTATATGGGTCACTACTTTATATAAACTTTGTCATACTATAAATATCTGCATGGTTAAGAACACCGGGCCGAGCTCGGGTGGGCCGGAGCACAAACTTCCGGGCCTGTGCGGTGCTTTAGTGAGCATTACGCCATTCTGACCACAATCTTGTATGCTAGGTGTATATACATTACAACACATCCCTGCCCTCCAGGACACACATTGAGTGAGTTTTCAGTGTTACATCTCCGCAAAGAAATTAGGCAAGACGAACAAAGAAAATTCTGAAATGTGATTGTTAGTGAAGGTAAACAGCACAAGGGCTGCTGATGATGCAGTGGAAATAGGTGGTTCAGCTTATTCTATTTACTGTATTTGTACAGTATTAAGTGTTTGGGGGAAAGCGGCATGAAATTAGACAATGTTTTTACAATCTTCACCTACTTTCTTGGGACTGTAACTGGATGCTATAGTCAATTAGGTATATTTTTGAAAACAGGAATTGTAATTTGGGAATGTATACAGGTCCGTTTATATCATGTCATCAGAGTGCTTTTGAGAAATTTGAGAATTCTGAGAAAAGAGTTTTGTTTTGTGGGAAAATGCGAGAAGACCAGAACTGGTATGAATATGAGCATGATTATTACAGAGATAAGGCTGTCATTAAACTTCAAATGCTGCACTTTCATAATTGTGATTATAGCTGTTATTCATGTACGCTACAGCTTTCATATAACATACTACTCTGAGGCTAGTGCTTGATGTGACCAGCTGTGAATTCCACAGTAAACATATTGACAGCTGCTTGGATAGGTGATGTGATTATGCAATTAGAAGTGTACTCTTGATGTCCTGAATGAGGTCTGCTTGAAGTAATTAACGGTAAGTGGCCTATTCTTGCTGACTGTGACTTAGTAATTGATGCATGCAGAATGTTGTTTTTTAGTTTTTCTCTGTTGAATTCTTGCTCTTCAAATGCATGGTTCTTATGAAACAAAATTTATTTCAAGGGAGCATTGATGTCCTTTACACTCTCTCTCGCTCATTGGTGTATTGCTTACGCAGAGTGCAAACAAAGCAATTTCCCTTATTTTCTACTGCAACAGGGCTTGTTTTTGGACCTGTCAGGCCTGCATTTATGTTGTCTTCTACTAGAAAGTGTTCGTATCAACCTTTATGCAGGCACCCTCCATAAGTGGCAAGGAGGATGACTTGGGTGATGAGCAAATGGTTTTTGATTGGGAGCAGCCTGGCTTTGGCCAAGGGTTTACACCTGACCAAGTAGATGGTGAGTGGAGTTTGCAGTTTTTGTTTTTAACTCTCTCCACAGTTATACCAGGCTGCAGGGGAAGAAATATGTTGTTGCTACATGTGTACAGCCAGCTCCTGCCACATGCAGTGCACATGGCATAGTTTGCCTTGTGCAGCATAAACAAAGTGTCACAGCTACAGTGCCTTGGTGTTGTTCGAATGACTTGCCATGCTTACATGAGGAAATTTGCATATTTAACTTTTTCACCAGGTTCTTTTTCTTTCCTTCAGTGTTGCAATGGCCCCAGTACATGCATGCCATCTATTAGGACAGTTTGATGAGAGTTAATCACGTATGCTGTGATGATCCCTCAGTGACCATGTTTCACTGCAAATCATGCTTGATGACATTAAATTCACAGCTCATGTATTCACTGTTTTACTGAGTCTCCATACTTCATACTTGAATTTAACTCTGCCTCTGTAAAGGTTCTTTTGTAGCAATATTTTTTTTTTCTTATTGTGCATGACGTGCATTTGCTAAACTGCATTCTATTTCTGTATTCGTTATCCAATAGAAGACTATGCTCTATAAAGTGTTCAATACAATGCACCTAACGAGTGCACCCTAGTGCCTCTGATCATTTGCACAGGGGGGACTGTTTTCATTGCGCTCTAACCTTGGTGGCAATAAAAAGATGCTAGAGTGGTCCTTGATTGTATCATGGATGACTCTAGTGGCTTTTCATTACCATTCAGGCTACAACCACTTGAAAATAAATGCAATACAGCAGAGTGGGTAGGCGCTGCACTGTTTGCGTTTCTTTCCATTGCGCTGGTACATCTCTGGGGCCATGATGAGCTAAACTGGCTGCCACACACACACACAAAAAAAGGCAAAAACCTGATCTGCCTTAGGAGCTTTGTTGTGCATTGCAACATCTTACAGGTGTGTATGCTAATGACTGGAAATTCAACCATTGGCCACGAGCACCGACAGTAGTTTCAATTTATTGCGTCCGCCTTCCATTACAGCAGCGGTGGAATTTTGTTACATAACATTCTTTAGTGCATTGAAGCTAAGTATTTAAAATGTTCGTTATTGCTGCTAAACTAACAGAAATTGTCTCTAAACATGGCAACAAAATGGCTAAAATCGCAGCACTGCTCTCGAAACCAATATCATGCACAACTGTTTATTGAACAGAACTAAAAAATAATTTTATTAATGAGTATACTTAAAATTTGTTTGTTTCAGAGATGAATCAGCAGCTGAGCCAGACTCGATCGCAGAGGGTGCGCGCCGCAATGTTTCCCGAAACACTGGACGAAGGAATCGAGATACCGTCGACTCAGTATGACCCTGCACAGCCAACTGCTGTGCAGCGTTTGTCTGAGCCGTCGCAGATGTTGAAGCATGCTGTCGTGAACCTCATCAACTACCAGGTACAGTGCTGTCTATTGAATACCAAGGGCTGCACTTTGTATGGGCTATAAAAATTGTGCCACTCTTTTAGGATGATGCCGACCTGGCTACCCGAGCCATTCCAGAGCTAATAAAATTGCTGAACGATGAAGACCAAGTTGTTGTTAGTCAAGCAGCGATGATGGTCCACCAGCTGTCGAAGAAGGAGGCCTCTCGCCACGCTATCATGAATTCTCCGCAGATGGTAGCGGCTTTGGTAAGGGCCATGTCCACGTCCAATGACCTGGAGACCACTCGATGCGCTGCAGGGACCTTGCACAACTTGTCCCATCACCGCCAAGGTTTATTAGCCATCTTCAAATCTGGAGGGATACCGGCTCTGGTGAAATTGCTTAGGTGAGCACATTTCACATTTGTATGACTTCGTCTTTACGTTAGTCCTGCTGACAGTGTGCATTTTAATTTTAACGCTATAATGCTCTAATGTGTAGACCAGGCTTCTATGTATGGTATTCAGTATTTTCTAATATTTGATCGAATGTAATGATAATCAGTGTTTGCTTTGTCTCAAATTTTAGTGTTAGATGTTCTTGAAGTATTCAAAGCAACGAATATGCATATTTTTTAATGTTTGATCAACCTATACACCTCATGTGTGGTTTCATGGCAGCACAGGCCATGCTGCCGTGAAGCCACACCTCAAGGCAATGCTTGCTTATTAACTGCAGCTCAATTAAACTTTTTTTAGTACAGCCTATGTGTGCAAACTACTGTAAATTTTAAATGTGCTGTATTGTACCACGTATAACCTGTAGAAATTACTGTACACGGTTGTTTCAGAGGCTGTGTCTGGCTTGATCCTTCAGACATATTGGTGCAAAACATTTTTTAAATGGTGGCTGTGAATACAGTGCCATTCACTTAACTTGTACTGCATACTGCAACTTTTGCTGTTGATGCAGTTAGTTCTTTGGCCATACTAGTAGGCAGTGGTCATGCCGGTAGACATGCACTGAAGTGGACTGCAAACTTTCGCGGCATATTTGCTGTTAATCAGTGATCAGGCCCATAATCAAGCATGTGCTCCAGACTGGGGACCACGAAAGTGGCGAGCAAGCCTACCCAGTTTCTCTGTACTTTTATAGCTAAACTGGTTAAGCTCATGTGTAGATAAGTGTAGTATAACACAGCATGAACTGCTTGTCATGCAGTCAAGGTTGCACTCAGCATTGCACTGATGCACAATGGGTGCATGTGAATGCAGTTTCATCATTGTCAGCCTATCATTTACACTGCAGGACGAAGGCTTCAACCAATTATCTTTAACCCACAGTGTCCTGCACAAGCCGATTCCATTTTATGCCTGCAAATTTCTTAATTTTGTCGCTCCACCTAACACTTTGCCAGCCTTGGTTGCGCTTCCCATCTCTGACCACCGGTTATCTGTCCATCTCATGATGTGACCTGCCTAGGTTCATTTAGGATATCGGCTACCCTTGTTTTGTTCTATGATCCATTCTGCTGTTTTCCTCACTTAAAATTGCGCACATCAGATTTTTTATTCATTGCAGGCTGTATGGTAAACTTCTCAAGTTTCTTTGTTATTCCCTAAGTTTCACGTTAGAACTGGCAAAATGCAATGGTTGTGCACTTTCTGCTTTAGTGACAGGGTAATTTTCCGGTCATGTGTCAAGAATGTCTCCCATATGTGGATCAGCTCATCCTTTGGTGAATTTCTTCTACATGAGTATGCTTCTCTATGAGTACTTGGCTTGGAATACGTACTCGTTACAGATTCGAGGGTCTGTTTGTCTGTTGCGAACTCTTGTTCTTTCACTGGACCACCTAGCATGCAGTTCGTCAATTACGTCAACATCCTAGGACTAAACACTTGTATCACAGATTTAGAAAACTTTAAAAAATAATTTTAACTATCTTTTAATTTATTTATCAGCTGCAAGAACACTATTGGATACGTAACTGAAAATACGCACATTAGAAGTAGACATGTTTACCATATTGTTTGGATGCACTTAATGACAAAGCACTGACACAGAGGAAATTCCCCAACATGTTTATATGATGCACATACTGTATCGCGTTTGCAAATTGTTGCTACTAGTACAGTTTCAGCATAGTGCAGAAAAGAAAAGGAAGGCATACCTGATTGAGAGAAGAGATGAAAAAGTCGTGAACATGGGGTGTTGCTAGAGCCAGCATTTCAACAAGTGGACTTTTCTTCAAGGCTACAACTGCTGTGACACCCCGTGTTCACGAATTTTTCATCTCTTCAAGCTTCAATCTTCCTCCTGAACTTCTTCCTTTTCTGATTGAGAGAAGGTATACGTCTATCTCCTCACGAAGCAACAAACAAAAGTTCCAAGCAATGCTTAAAATGTGTGCAAATGTTATAACATAAGTAGCTGACTGTAATGATATAAGTGAACAATAGTGCGAGGGTCGACTGATCCAAGGCAGGTGACGTTCAGTGCTCGTCTGGCTGTCTTTAAAGGGACACTAAAGGCAAACAATTTGTGCTAGAGTGAAAGGGCAGTGCTCGAGAATGTCTAAAACATCAATATTGTGCACAGCAGCACTTACTGACCAAGAAATTAAGGTAAATGTAGGGCGCCATTTGTGCCACTAGTGGGACATTCTGGAACAAGAGCCCGATGACTTAGAATGTCCTAAGTACAGTTAATTAGTGCTCAAACCACCCATTATAAAAAAAGAACATTGCAATTGATTACAAGACTTGATAAAATACAGCTTGTGCATTTGTTTGATCCACAGGGAAAATAAGTGTTTGTGGTTACCGTGGAGAACAACATGGGTGGTCCAAAAGTTCTGTTTTTGCTGGGCTGTGCTCCACTGATGCAGTGGTGCATCAGTGGTAGTTTCGTTATTCCACTAGAAGCCAAAGTGCTGGCTGTAGTGCAATAAAGGGTGGGCAAGGCAAATGCTGTCACAAGGCCTTTCTGCAGCGGGCGACTTGAAGTGTGCTAACAGTGTAAAAACTACTAAAATGGAATTTTCTTTCAAACTCAGCATTTCCTTGGCATGAAACAAGCACTACGAGGCTTCAGGAACGCTATTTCAACAATCCACATAGACTGAACCCATGTATGCTCAGTGTCCTACATGTAGGACGCTTCTTTGATGTCCTTTAAAATCGCTATAGCGACTCAAGCAGGTGTCTGCCTAAACGTGTGCTATAGCTTACACATTCCTTGCCCTTACTGTTGTCATGTATGAACTACTTTATCTGGGCGAACGTGTACTCTGTATGGGGAGGCCATGGAGCAGAAGAAAATTTAAGTTATGACCCTTTCTTTGTCTTCAAATTATTGCGAAAGATCCCACCAGTCTACCATTCAGGCAAAAAGTCATTTGGTAGTGGTGACCGTACTGTTACCCTAATTACAAATAAAAATTTTGTACGTTTTGTTTAGGGTACGAGTGCCCCGTTTGCGAATTAAAATGCTTGTTTTCTCAATTTTTCCAAGTTCAGGCATATATGGATTAATACTTGCCTTTAGTGTCCCTTTAAGATGTCTTGCTGGTTTTTGCACACTGCAGAAATCCATGTATCAATAGCATAAATATTTTGAAGCCACTTAGAATATCTGTGCCTGAAATTTCTTTATCATCCCCTACATGTTCCTTGGCGTTATTGTCTGTTAGTTCCCATTAATATGGTGTCTATCAAAGAAAAACGAGCCCTTAAAAGTCATCTTCGTTCCTTCATTCATAGTGAGGGTCTCGTTCTGGCAGACTTCATGCCTTCAGGTAGCATGCGAGGGATTATTAGTCAGCTGCCAGCTCGTAAAAGGATCACGTGCTGCGTGATGCCAACAGGCAGAAAAAGTGTTCTACACTAGCCGCCATGGCTTCAATCGGCGCTGACTAACACTCCTAGGTTTAAATGCACATATATACCCCATAAAGTGGATGAGAGGATGACCGCCGCCATAGCTCAGTGGTTGAGCATCGCACGTATTATTCGAAGGTCGCAGGTTTTGTCCCTGCCGGCGGCAAGTTATCTTTTCGTCCACTTTACTTTCTTCATATTTATATCATAATTACTGCAAATAATATCCCCTATACTTTCCTTGGCATTATTGTCTGTTAGTTCTCATTGTGTCTAACAGAGAAAAACGAGCCCTTAAAAGTCATCTTTTTTTCCTCCTTTGACACGAAGTTCTTTGATCTTGCATTGATGAAATGAGATGCCATGGATGGTTTGACGTACTGGTAGGTATACAATATAACTTGTTGGTACCATATGACAATTTCCAATTGCTGAAGTGTTTATGCCATATACAGTAAAAGCTCGTTAATTCGACACCCGTTAATTCGGAAATTCGGATAATTCGGACGGCTCTATTGGTCCCGGCCGAAGTGCATGTTAATCTATGGGGCCAAACCTTCGTTAATTCGTCAGAATTGGACACCGCACCGCTTAATTCGGACAAATGTTGACGGCTGCCGCTACACAAAAGTGTGGTAAGGCAGCGCTGGCACCACTGGAGCGAAACCGAAACCTCAGTGCCATCGCTATCGTCATCAACTAGTGGGGGCGATCGCAGCGTCACCGAACGTCGGCGTCTTCTTTCTTCGCTCGCAAGGAGGTTTAAATAAAACTTGCTGGAGTGGAGGCCGCCTATACTTACCAATGGGCCGCAGTGAAGCCGCGCGGCGGCCATCTTGCCATAGGCAAGAAAGGGGAGCTGAAGCGCGCCCGCCGCGCTGACCGCGTGTTTCCGCCGTGGTTTTTAATGGTTATAATAGCGAACATTAAGGGAGAAGTTGTCAAGAATAAGAAGCGAACTCGCAGATAAGAATGTGGTCAGTTTTATTCTGTTTCTTTTGGCGTTTTCCTTGCAAGCATGCACACCGAAGGGCCTGTATCGCTGTTTTTTTTTTAATAATTATCCTCGTAAGAGCAGACCTCACTTCTCGGCATTCATTTTCCTGTTTATTTCGTTCGTCATGTGACGGAGTCTTATGCATATATGGAGTTCGGCCACTTTCTTTGAGCGGAATATAAATGTGGGTCCAAAGCACCGCACTCGATATGCTCATCGAGAAGGATATATATTCGTCAAGGCTTGAAAGCCATCTCTTTTCTCAAGACAAGCTCAAAATCTCCAAAAAGAATAGTTTTGGTTTTGCAAGGACGTGCTTCAAGGGCATTCTTGCAGTTGACACTATTTCAATAGATACAGCTTTTTCGATACCATTTCGTAGGCTCGGCCGCTCTCTCTTACCCTGTCAATGAATCAATTAAAAACGCCCAAGTGGCATAAGTCATAAGTTTAAGCCAACGAGCATAGTCTGCCATCATGTATTCCAGTCCCGAAGTCCGCATATCTAACCGTTTAGTCGCCCACAATCTCAACATGTTTTCTCATTTGTCATCAACAATCAAAGTACAGTAGAGTTTTTGTGCGGCATTGGGCTAGCTTTTTCGAGACAGTGACTCATCTGTGAAGCCAGCATTTTCTTTGATGGAATTCTGTACACCGTTCTCGTATAGAGCGCTCTGCTGACAGTGCGCGATTAAACTTCGTGCGTACATACTCGTAAGCTGATGGAGAATAGAAGCGCAGCGTTAACGCAAACGCCCGCAGCTCGGATGGAATACGTGCCTTTCTGGTTTTTTCGTGCCCTAGGGGTTGCTGTATGTATGGGGCAAGGCTGCAGCGAACATCGCCCTGCCCTACTCAGACATGAGCTTTTGATCCTTGTCTCCTTTATTATCGCTTGAAGATCGAGCCTCGCTCTTTTTGGTTAGTGTGCAATTTTTCTGCTGCAGAATTTTCATCTTGCGCTGTTTTATCTCTTCTTGGAAAAGATGAAGCATTTCTTCGTAATGCGGCCGTATAGGTGATGCAGCTGTCACATCTTCAACAACTTTTTTCAATTTGAACGCATCTAACGGCCGGAGTACCCCTGGGCCTCGGTTAGGTCGCTTTATTTGCAGCTGGAAAGAGCACTGCACAGTTCAGACCTGCTGGTTTTACTCGCTGCACTGCATAAAGCAAATACAAATACAACAAAAATGCACGAATGTAAGAAAAAACAGGTCCTTGTATATTGCCCAAATGACGTTACTTAACCTCGTAGTTGCGAGCTACTCTTTTATAACACGAACAGGGCAAGATAACGAAATCTCGCCTATTTATATAATTTCAATGAATAGGAAACTGTGCGTTATTTTCCTATTCGCGCTCCGCGCCAGTGGTATCAACAAGCACAAGAATGTGTATCACTGGGTTTTGCAAGTGTTTTACAAATGCGTCAAGCACAGCTAGTCGGACAACTCCCAGGTCGCAGCCTAGTCCGGTCGAAACAATTTGGCAAGAAGTGCCTCTAACATATGCGATCGTCGTCTTTTGGCTTCCAGACTTCCCGCCAAACAGCCTGCCCCGACGTGCTTCGCACATTTGAGTCCTTACGAAACCGGTTAGGAAAAAAGAATGACCGTCAGATGTGAAATTAGAGACAGATTGCGGGCTGTCAGCATATGTTCCGGCATATGGAGAAGTTTTCATCGAGCTCGAAACGTTCTGCTAACAACTGAAACTTCATCCCAGAGTACCTTTTCGCTGGATTTATACAGCCGTACGCAACGCACAATGTATCCAACAACGTCCGGACGCCACCACGCCAGAGAACAGCTAGAACATCTATGCGGCCGCTGCAGCATGCGTTGCGGAAGGCGCGCTTTCTGCCTATGGCAAGATGGCGGCACGCGGCTTCAGCTGAGGGGCGGCTCCTCCACTCCAGCAAATTTTATTTTAACCTCCTTGTTCGCTCGCCTCCGACGCCATTTTCCCTTGTTTTGCGTCGGCACCGTCTCTTCTTGCGGAGTTCTCTTTTTTCCCCGTTGTGACCGTGTTTACATGTGAGGCCCGAGCATGCGGGCAGTAGCTGACGATGGCATCGGCGAGGGTGTCAGCCGAGTCCACCGACGATGGTGCCCTACCTGCGATGCTGTCCTTCCCTCAGATATGACCATTCAGGACTACATCGCGATTGATGATTGTGTCGCCACGACTGGTCTCCTGCCCGATCAAGAATTATTAATGATGTCGCGAACTCATCGCACCTCATGGGAAGTCTCGGAGGCTCCTCCACTCCAGCAAATTTTATTTTAACCTCCTTGTTCGCCTCGCCCCGACGCCATTTTTCCCTTGTTTTTGCGTCGGCACCGTCTCTTCGTGCGGAGTTCTCTTTTTTTCCCCGTTGTGACCGTGTTTACATGTGAGGCCCGAGCATGCGGCAGTAGCTGACGATGGCATCGGCGAGGTGTCAGCCGAGTCCAACGACGATGGCTGCCCTACCTTCGATGCTGTCCTTCCCTCAGATATGACCCTTCAGGACTACATCGCGATTGATGATTGTGTCGCCACGACTGGTCTCCTGCCCGATCAAGAAATTATTAATGATGTCGCGAACTCATCGCACCTCATGGGAAGTCTCGGAGGCTCTTTTGATATCAGAGGACGTTTGCCTGAGCACTTCCGACAGTTTGCGTGCTGTTGGCCATTTGGAAGAGTTAAGAAAAATTGTAATGTCAGCCGGAATCTGCGCGAAAACGCAGACGACCATTACAAAATACTTCAGCAAATAAAGGTATGCTTCTCCAACTTGATTTTAATGTTGTTTTTCCTGTTCATTCGTTAATTCGGCATTCGGTTAATTCGGACATTTTTTCCGGTCCCGTGAAATCCGAATTAACGAGCTTTTACTGTATAGGGCTCCATGTTTTCAGAGTTTATTTTTCGGGCGTAAATTCGGCATTTATCGTAGTTTATTTTTCGTAAATCCCGAATTCTCTGAAATTCGGAGTTTAATTTCACATTATTCTCAATACCCCATTATCTTAACTGAAATATCTGAACACGAAAACATCAGACCACATGAAGCATATTTTAGTTGTTTGGAAGGTCTGAATGCACAAGCACACATACACACAAGCACAAATACTTGAATACAAAATATGTACGTTTGTGCATATTACAACCTTAAAGTTGTTGTAATAGACACGAGCATACCTTACGAGTTCCGTATATTTACTATTGTCTGGCTCGCCCCAGTGCCGCCTGGGGACCGTACATCAAGATGTCGTCACACACTTTTGGGGGCTTTACATACGTTGACGTATTTCGCCTCGTGAGTGATAAGCCCTTTGTTAAATGTGCGATGGGTGCAGTCTACAAGATACTGTTGATATGAGGTAAAGTTTATATTGGCCAAACCGGCCAATGTGTCAACGACCGCTTAGGATATGCCCTTTTGATAAAGAACATGAACAGGGTCTTATTGACAGTTAAAGTCTGAGTTTATCAGACAAATCCGAATGGGCAAAAATTTTACCGGCGAGTGTTTATCGGATTTTCTTTTATTTATCCGGAACCACGGAGCCTTAGCCATATACTACCAAACACTACATACATGTAACACAGTTTTATACATGTAAAAAATTATAGTACTTCAGTTTTATAACCCTGAGAACTTTATAGCAAATATGCATATAGCAAACGGTACCATGCAGTATAACTTGCATGGTATCGTTTTTGCATATTAGGCAAATAGAAATTGACCGCCTGTGTTGGAATCAAGCTTTCTAATTGAGCTGATATGTTATTTTTCATCCGCAGTTCGCCAGTGGAGTCTGTACTTTTTTATGCGATCACCACTTTGCACAACTTGTTGCTACATCAAGAAGGCTCTAAGATGGCTGTTCGTCTTGCTGGTGGCCTTCAAAAAATGGTGTCCCTTCTTCAGAGAAACAATGTCAAGTTTCTGGCCATCGTCACAGACTGCTTGCAGATTCTTGCCTACGGAAACCAAGAAAGCAAGGTAAAGTCCGTCAAAATGTGCTTGGGGTTGGTGCACGCAGCACCTTTCTGAAAAAGAATACGCTAACATGTGGCTTGTCATCCACAATGTCTACGTGTGGTGATTCCACAAGACACCTGTGATAATTGACAGATGCTAGTAGAAACCATAGTTCCCCACAATTACCTAGAGGGAACTCTAGTGCTGTGATCGTTCAGCCACCATGGGAATGATGGGTAGTACACAGATTTGCCTAATCTTCATGCTTTCGGCTCCGAGCGCATTTGTGGCTTCGTTTATTGCTGTGTTTTGGCATTTGTGCTGGATAAAAAAATGGACCATTGTGAACTTCGTGACCAGATTTGAATTGGTGAGCCTGAAAAGGTTAAAGTGGTGAAATGAAAATGCTGACTTTCGCTTAACTTCGTATTGCGACAAAGTGGATGCCAGCAACGCGGAGCCAAACGGATCTGAAAGAACAAAGTTTAGGCGAATCCATGTACTACCCATCATTCCCATGCTGGCTGAAGCGCCATGCACTGCAGCTCCCATAGTCACTAGCGCCAAAGTGTTCCCTCTATTGTATAGGAAACTCTATGGTAGAAACTAAAGGTGCGGCTTGAGCTTTCTTTTGTGGGCTGCGACTTAAGATTTGTTCTTCACTACACCGATCGCTACCTATAGTAACGATCGAGCATTTCCTAGGGTGCTGCTTGTTGGTGGTGCCATGAATGTCTTGACATGTGTAAGCCATGTGCTTATGTGTTCCTTTTCTGTGTGGTGTTATGTGTACATTTGACTGTCATGCAGTATATAACGTTGTGGCATAAACGTGCTAATTTTGATTAAAGCATGGGTTTTGCAAGGAATATTGTTAGGAGTGTTTGGACTTATATTTGGAAGCATTTTGCTTGCAAAGTAAATCACTTTTTTTGTTCATGCTCTCTGTGCAGCTGATCATCCTGGCCAGTGGTGGGCCAGCAGAATTAGTCCGCATCATGCGTTCCTATACCTATGAAAAGCTTCTTTGGACCACTTCAAGGGTGCTCAAGGTGTTGTCCGTGTGTTCTAGCAACAAGCCGGCCATTGTTGAAGCAGGTATAGAGCTGCTTGTTTTACTGATTAAATCTGTTTGCAGTTGTGAGATAGGCTTGCCACTTTCACCGTCGTGACTGAAATATTTGCACCAATTTAAGCAGGAAGCATGAAACTTGGATACAGCTTTGAAATGTAGTAAATGTAGGATTTGTATTTGGAATGGGAAGGTTCATTAGTTAATGTAATTTAATTCTGTTCAGAGCTTTAGCTTCTGGGCAGCCCTGATTTCCCTGTTTGTGTTAAGGGCAGTAACCATGCTCACGTAGGTGCGACCAATATTTGCATTAAAGCAAGGAGGAGGTAGTTACTGCACGGATCAGATGAGTCTTAATTGGATCATGTCGAACAGCAAGTCATCCTGTTGTGGAATTCCATATCTTGTTGCCAATAAAGCAATGGCAAAGCAAAGCCCCATGTCATTTACTCGAGTTGTTGAGCCTATTAGATGACATGTACAGTGCTCATGAATTGAAACGAAACATCTTTTTTTTTAGTATAACAAGTGCTATGATCAATTGCTCGTGATAAGTGTGTCATGTTGCAGCAAATCTGGCCGCTAAAGCTGTTGTTGGCTCTGATGCAAGTTGGCTCTGATGTGCCAATATGACACGAACGGTAGACACTGGAAACGAAAATACGTGCATTACTCAGCCCTGCAAATTGGTTCTACAGAATCCTGCAAATATGGAAGATTTCCTATTGAAGTCAAGAGTCAGACGAAAGTTCGTCTGGTCAGGTATCATGATGAGGATGAAGATTGGTCACTGAATAAGTCAAGGTGAAAACAGACGTTTCGGGACCTGTACGGGTTCCCTGTTCACACTCAAGGAACCCGTACAGCTCCCGAAATGTCTGTGCTTCCACCTTGACTTGGTCAGTGACCGCATCTTTATCCTCATTTTCCTTTGTTGTTACTCAGCCCTAAATTTTCACGTTTCAATCCATGAGTACTGTATCTATGTTCTGCGAGTTTGAAGCCATAGTTTGTACAGACTAGACCGTGTTTTTAAACGAGGTGCATCTTGCGCCACAATGAGACTTCCGACACACAGCTCCTAGCATGGACAATACACAACAGTATCTGCAGCTTGTGGTTCATGTAAAATCAACATAATTTCTGGGCATTAGCAAGTGATAGGAACGTAGTCGTAGATTAACCAGTTTATGCTATGCTACTGCATTCAGGAATCAAGATACGAAAATCAACAACAGAATGTTGTAAATGTTTGGTCTTTGGTTTAATTTTTACTTTCCATTTATGATTGCCAGAAGCCAGTTATTCAACCACAATAGATGACTTCTGGCCAAGCATGTGAGCAGAAACCAAACAAACTGAATGTGTGCAGGATATTGGCCATCAGCGACAGCCAAGCTAATGTAATTCCTGACAGTGCCTCAGTGCTTCAAGATGCTTACCTAATGCTAAAAGCGTACGTATTGACCAAGTGCTCTCACAGCCGTGTGCACATTGTTTGATAGCATTACTAGGGGAGGCTGTTGACGAGCTCGTGCTTGTGTTTTTGACGTGTCCTTTTAGTGCTGTGCAGGGTTGTTCATTACATGGTTGTTCGATTAGGTGGAGTGCAGGCCACGTCGATGCACCTGGGGCATCAAAGCCAGCGGCTAGTGCTGAATTGCCTGTGGACGTTGCGCAACCTTTCGGATGCTGCACTCAAACAGGAGAGCCTAGAGCCTTTGCTGGCCAGTCTGGTTCAGCTGCTGGCAAGTGGTGACATCAACGTGGTGACTTGCGCTGCGGGCATCCTTTCCAACTTGACCTGCAACAACCACCGCAACAAAGTGACCTTGTGTCATGTAGGGGGCATTGAGGCCCTTGTGCGCACAGTTATCCAGGCAGGAGACAGAGAGGAGATCACAGAGCCTGCTGTGAGTGCCCGCCTTTTTTTTTTTTTCAACTGTTTACAGCCTCTGTTTGCACACTTATGCAGTGAAAATAGATGGCATTTGGCTAGCGCATGTTCACAAACATTCCATAAAACATTGAATAAGGGGGCCTTCACTGTTGTCACATGTCAAGACATTTGTGTGGTATTGGCAATTTCTAGGGAGAACGCTCCAAAAGCACATTAGCAGGAGAAGAAAGTGCATATGCATTAGGGTGGGATTTGTACACAAGTCTAGATGTCTTCATCGCTGGATAATACTTGCCCTGTGCTGGTATATAACATGCTTTCTGCGACAATGTCACTGCCAGCAGATAGCCTCTGGTCCATACTGTTACTCTACAAACCATTCACATGGAATAATATTGCTTTGTAACTTCTTTTTGCGGGTACCCTTTATATTATGCCAAATTTTTTTTGTGCTTGTTGTGCATGTTGGGTTGAAGTACATACTACAGTCAAAACTGTATACAGTAAAAGCTCGTTAATTCGACTCTCGTTAATTCGGAAAATCTGTTAATTCGGACACGTCATCTGGTCCCTGTAAATATACGCATCACTCTATGAGACTGGGCGCTCGGTATTTCGGACAGATTTGACCGCAAATCGGATAATTCAGCAACTTTCAGGCCACTGGTGAGGCTCGAAAACGGAAAAAAGAACAATTCGGAACAAAAGTGAAGCACAAAAGTGAAACGCAGCATCGTCATGGACATCAATTGTCGACTTGGCTTGACTTGAGACTGGTTGAACGCCTTTTCTTCGCGTGTGTTGTTGGCGGTTCAGTACGGCTCCTTTAGCTTGATTGTTGCTGGTGCTTTAGTGCTGACTTTTCGTGTGAACGCACTCTCCGCCAATGGCAACGCCGGCGAAGCGGCCCAAGTACGAGGCCAAGGACTTCACCACCAAAGTAGAAATTTTGCGTGCCCTGAAAATTGGGCTCTGCCGACAAGAAGTTGCTCCTGTGCCATGACGTCGGCAAACAATACGACGTGAGTCTCCTGAGCGCAGTTAGTATTCTTGCGTATGTGTGGCAGAACGCGCCTGCGCACGCCATTGCCAACTGTTTCAGGCACAGTTACTTTGTTGTACCCGACTCCAGCGATGCCGAAGTGTCGCCGGACGACGGTGCCGACGATGGGCAGGATTTCGGAAGTGTTATGCCTGATGCAGTGACACTAGAGGATTAATTCGGCACTGATGATGGCGTTGCCACTGCCGGCTGTCTGACTGATGAGCAAATCGTCAAGGAAGTGATGCATGGCAATGAATCCGAGAGCGAAGAGCCTGAAGAGGAGCAGCCACACCATGAGCCACCCGGGCCCCCTCGCACTGTGAAGGAAGTCGCGGAGGCCCTCGTCGTCCTTGAAGAATTTTGTTTTGGCACTGCAGACAGCATGCGAGCTGCTGAGCACCTTGAAGGGGTCAGAAAAATTGTGTCCGTGCGAATTCCTGCTCGAAAACAGAGACGCATCCGCGGTTACCTTGTAAAGTAAAGGTATGTTGAAAAACTCTTGCATTTATTGTGTTTATTTCGACCATTCGATAATTCGGACATTTTTTCCGGTCTCTAGAAATCCGAATTAACGAGCTTTTACTGTATATCAAACTCTCAAAAAAAAAAAGGGAATTAGTTTGATATATCTAGGCTTGTGCGAATAAATTTTAGGTCCGAAGCGAATACAGTGAAACCTCGTTAATACGTACCTGCCGGGAACGCGGCATAACTACGCACTAAACGGTAGTACGCATTAAACACCAAGTACAAATTTGCATCTCCTAGCGTACGCCATCGCCGCCAGCAAATAGAGTGCCACAGCAAATATTGCCTAAAGTACCCACCGCAAAGCCTTTTCTTCCTTTTTGCCAAAGTGGAGAAAAGATCCTGGCACACTCGCACGACCGCCCGATAACGCGTAGTGGCGACGTCGAAGAGCATTTCGAAACTATTGCAGGGTCCGGGATACACGGTCAACGCAGTGACCGACATAGCGACAGAACGGACAGTGTCTGATTTCCGCGGTATATGTGTGTGCGTCTAACCGCGATCTGCCACTAAACGAAAACTGACACAGTTCCAGTGAAACGCGGTACGGCCGCGTGGAGCCGATCGTCTCCCGGCTAGTTGCGTGCAGCGCGTCGCCTACTCGGCTCACGCCGTCACTACCGGGCCGCTTGCCGTGCCGCACGCGCGCATTTATCGTGGGAATGTTGTTCGTACCCACTTCGCTCCAGATCGTGCACAGATGCGGCGAGTAGCTTGTTCGGTTAACGCAGCGATGACGAGCTTCATGCAAGCGATGCGCACTCCGCGATGCTCTAGCGGTCCTGGCAGCGGACGGAGGCGCGTTGGGTGGTCGCCTAATAAAAAGCGTGCAGTATGGTTACAACCGCGCTACGCTTGCTGTATCGTACACGTGCGTTAGTGTGATAGCGTCAATGCAGCGAGGTTTCTCGGCGCCCGCGACCCGCAACGCTAACTACGCAACAGCGATCTGCTTTCGCTTCTACAAAGCACTGCGCGCCTGATGACGGCTTAGTAGCGTTTGCTGTCAGGCTAGTTGGTACATGGCTGAAGTTCTTCGACCCTGCCCGAGCATTTGTGCCATTAATTCAACTTCAGCCTTGAAGACGGCCGCGCACAACGAAGCGGCAGCGATCGGCGGCCCAGCGCGTTCAGGTTGTCAGCCTAATAAAAGCGTGCAGTAGGCTTAAAAAGTAGCGCTGCGCCGCACGCGTGCCCGAGCAGATAGCTGAAGATACTTATTGTGATAAGGTTGTCGGCGATAAGTCATGTCGGCGCGTTCGTCGGTGGCCGCCACCTCGCCTTCGTTCTTTCCCGATGCTTACCCGCAAAGGCGTCACCGCAATCGCGCGGAAGTCGGAATCGGGGATCGACTGATCTGCGCTCTTCTCAAAAAGGCGGAAGACCTTTGGCGGCACATTCTGGCGTCGGGAAGTTGAGCGGCGCAGTAAAATTTTATGGCACAGAAAGTTATCGCGGTACGCAGGGTACGCACTAACCGGTAGGCATAGGGCGAACCACTACGGCTTAAGCGGTCAGCGAATGCATTGGGCTCTAGGGGACTCGGTCGGGGATTCGTCGCAACTACGTTTTAACCGTTAGTACGTTTAAAGCGGGTACGTATTAACGAGGTTTGACTGTAGTGATTTGGTTGAAGCGAATTTCGAAGCGAATTCGAATAATTTGTGTCACATATTATAAAGAAAAATGAGCATACTTGTCATGACCCAACTAACCAGCGCAATATTTTTAAAGTTGAAACAAGGCATATGCATATGTCATTCTTTTTGGTTAAAAGGGAAGTGGAAGCAACTTTGAGTAATAGCAGTTGACTTTCGCAGAATGCAAGTGATAACCTGTAAAATATGTTACGTTTTAAAATTTACTATACTTAGAGCAATATAAGCCGGTATAACAAGCTTTTAAACTTAAAAAATGATGAATCGATGTGAGGGTAATACAGTAAAACCTCATTAATTCGAACTTTGTTATTTTAAAATCCTGCATGATTAGAAGGATTTCTTTGGCCCCATATTTTGCAATGTAAATTTGAGTGGATAATTTGAAGCGGCGGTCAGTACCAGCCCGGTTAATTCGAAAACTTTGGGTGCCATGTGCCAATTCCCCGATCCCGATTTAGCCGCAAATCCGCAGAAACGATGGCCCTTAGGAGTCACAAGGCAATGCAGTGTAACAATACTAATGAGTGACTAGTGAAGCATCCCAGCCTCGCTGCTGCCAGCGCAAGAAAAAAACTAAACAAAAGGCGGTCTCATGGTCAGCTGAAATGTGCGCCTGCGGAAAAGACGTGCTTCACTGCAACACAGCGGTGACACACGGGCAGCATGACGCATGCCTCTCTGAACGTCAGCGCGTCATGATTTACCCATTCTTTCTGGGAAAATAGAGAAATTAATAAAGGGCGGGCCTGACGGAACTCGCGATGTATGCGAACCTCCAAATGGCGGTTGTTCCGGCTATTTGCGCACTTGCACTGCTAGCTTAGTACCTGCAACGCCTACTTCGAAAACTCTGTTCAAAAACTTCAGTGATCATCTTTTCCGCCTAGAACACGTCGCGAATTCCGTCACACTGGTCATTATTAAATTCTTTATTTTACCAGAAAGAATGGACGAATGGTTGCATCACGACGCGCTGACGCTGCGAAGAGCATGTGACATGCTGCCCCCGTGTCACCACTGTGTTGCAGCGAAGCACGTCTTTTCTGCAGGCACGCATTTCAGTTGACCACGAGACCGTTTTTTTTTTTTTTTTTTTTCCTCTTTTTCTTGCGCTGGCAGCAGCGAGGCCCGCCGTTTCCCCGGTTTAGCGGCAAAATTGGGACCAGGTATTGCTGGAAGACACAACCCTTATAGCCGCAAACTTGCAGGAACAGCGAACGACCACCTCTGATTACTTCCAGTAATTTAAAGTTCCTTGCATCCCGCTTTTTGTATGTTTGGTTCATTCGAAAACCCACTTAATTAGGTTTTTCACAGTCCCAGTGACTGAATTAACGAGGTTTTACTGTATGTTCATTTAAACTTTAAGTGGGGCTTCGCGGCAGTGCAAATTTCTCCTGGAAAGGTGTATTCATGGCATAGCACGCTTCCACTGCAGTGAAACCACCTGTACAGGGGGTTACATGCGGTTTATGTCTATTCGTTTATTTCGAATACTTCGAAATTTCCTAGAATTTAAATTCATTTTGAAGCGAATTCGAATACTGTAATATTCGTTCGAATATTCGAAGTGCTCGAATATTCGCACAAGCCTAGATATATCTGAATATTTGATATCCAACTTTTAATGAAATTATTGTACTTGCGATGCAAATTTTGGTGTGCAAGTTGGCTTCACGGCACTGCCTCATGATAGTGTAAGGAAGAAGCGCTCATGGAAATGCCCGGTTATTATTTATTTTTAGTTACTTTTTTTGTATTTTTCCGTGGTTTGTAGTTGGGGATGCGGGATTACATGCAGGAGTGGGTTATACGCAAGAAAATACGCTATCGATGTAAATAGCGCCTCTAAATCTTCATACGCAGCAGTGTTCTCGTCGGGTACCGGAAGTGTTAAGTCTGCGTTGGCCCTACTGTCGGCCTTGTTTTTCAATGCCATACTTATCGTGCTTCTTGGGATGCTGTATGCAGTGGCGACGCAAGGCTTATTTTCCTGAAGTTCAACTGTATTGATTATTGCCAGTTTTGCAAAAAAACAGCAGGTTCTTCTGTTTTATGGCATCCATCACGTTAACAAAAGGAGCGATGGACAGGTGACACAATGACGAGGAATCGTGGGGGAAAGCACATGACGACATACGATAGTTTCTACTCGCTCCGTGCGGCATCTTCCTAATCACGTCACTCGGACTCCCAAATGCATGCGGGAAAGTACCCTTCCGTGAGAAAACGCCAGACATTTCTTAGGAAAAGGCAACTCCTTGGGGCGATTCCCGCTGCCGGATGTTCGATAAATCAAGTGTTCCGGCTATTTGTCTTCAACGTAGTTGTAGATTTTCCTGTGCATTGACGTTTTAAGCATTACTGTGATCGAAAATAGTTTGATATAAGGATAATTTGATTTACCCAAGTTCGATATAGTACAGTTCGAATGTAGCATATTTATCTGAATGAAATGTGAAGCCAGCTGCCGAAAAACGGTACCTTTAATTGTGGGAAATTGCAGCCTGCCCCTCCTCCCACCCACTTTTGAAGCCCCTGCGTACACTTGCTTGCAATGAAGCCAGTGCTATGTATTTCAGCCATTCTCATGCTGTCACTGTCATACGGCCACTGAGTGCAATCTCTGTATGCTCTGGCTGCTTAAAAGTGAGGTCAGCTGCCTTCAGAGAACAAATTATGCCTTGGTTGGTTCTTGTCTGTATATGCACTGGCTGCTGTTTCTAATTGAGCCATGGTGTTAACTTATCTGGCATTAAACCAATGGTACAGATCTAATGAGCACCACTAGCATGCTGTTATTTATTTCATATTGTGCATTGAGAGCATTTTTTGTATTTGCAGGTGTGTGCGTTGCGGCACTTGACATGCAGACACCCGGAAGCCGAGCTAGCGCAAAACTCTGTGCGGCTCAACTATGGCCTGCAAGTGATAGTGAAGCTTCTGCACCCTCCAAGCCGCTGGCCCCTGGTCAAGGCTGTCATTGGGTTGATCCGCAACTTGGCCCTGTGCCCGGCCAATCATGCACCGCTGCGCGAGCACGGGGCCATTCCCCGCCTTGTGCAGCTATTGCACAAATCCTATCAGGACACTCAAAGGGTAAGCAAAAGCTTCACTTCAAAAGCTGATCATCAGAACTGATGCTTTGTAGCATTATGCAAGTGGTTGGGTTGTAGAGCTCTTGTTGAAAATGAAGCTTCAATAAAAGTTTGGTTGGGCCTAGTTGGTGCATAACTTTTTTTAAGGTGAGGACTTCAGCGCAAATCAGGACGGATCACAAAGATATGAGACTCGTCTCTCCTTTGTGGTTGGTCCTGGTTTGCAATTCATTTGTTTTCGATTGAGGAAATAAACTGATTTTTAGTTGGAGCACCACATGGTGTAAATTGCGGCTCAATGTGGACCAAAATGATGATTTTCTCAAACTTGTGATTTCTTTCTCTTAAAATTTATTCACTTCATAGGTGTGAAATATTTTTAACGTAAAATATAGCCTCCGTAGATAAAGTATTCAGATATTCATACGTAGAGCAATATTACCATGGAAAAAATGCAAACATAGAACATTTTGGTGAAATTTCTGGAGGTGTATATGGCAGAAAGATTGCAGTAATGTCATTGAGCTTCGAGCACCTTACACAAACGCCTTTGTTTAATATCTCAACCAAATTTGATATTCAAACGACAAACAATACACTCAGAATGAATTTTCTGACAAATAACGCTCAGCAGCTGAGCAATATTTTTTGGAGCTGCTTCCAGTTACCATACACACCGCTATCAGCTCTCCGATATTGTGGTTGTTCTCTGATAAAGCCAGCTTATGAGCCAATGCATAGCAGTGACCGAAATTCACAACACGATAATGGTTCTTGCTTGGTTTTTACACTTTGTGCAATGACTCTAAACAAAACTTGGCTGCCATAAATTGAGGTGCCGTAATTCAGGTTGTTACCTTGATTTCATGTGATTTTAGGCCACAACTGTTTTGTTTGTATGGCATGCAACGGTTTTCGATGTTGCATACTCATCAGACTTAATGGAGAGCAAGGGGTTCGGTTCGGTCAATGTGACACAGCAGAAAAATAGGCACAATATCTTTGGTTAGGCTATACAGCAGAAACTCCGCTGACATGTTTTTGAAGAGACTGTAAGAAATAAATGGAACAGCCCAAAAAAACAGGAGAAAACAAAAAAAGACGTGCAATGTTGCCTGGTGTGTTTACTCATGCCCAAGCAGCATGAAAAGTTATTCGAGCACCTGCAGTATCATGGCCTTCTAATAAGTCTGGTGCCACCACGGCTGACACCTGGCAAGCGATTACCTTTCGCGATACCTTCGAGAGATTGTCGCCGGATGCATCAGCGCCTCCAAACGATAACGTAGCACTGTGAGCATAGTGTCGGACCACTGTGGCTTGTAGTAGACGGTCGAACGCCTCGCATATTGAAAGTACACCTAAACCTCATTATAACAAAGTCGCACGTGACACAAAAATAACTTTGTTATATTCAAAAATTCGTTATAAGCGTATATTTGAACCACTGTATCTATTACCAGGGCTATTTTTCATTTACTTCGTTATAACTGATAATTCATTATATCCGTGTTTGTTATATCGAGGTTTGATTGTATCCCCGAAAGCGATCGTCGAAGAAAATGACCCCTACTCCACCAACTCCTTAACTTTGTCACTAGTGCACCATTGGCACACTCTGCCACGATCTAGTCAATCTAGTCGACGAATAGAACTGCGGAGCTGGGAACGGAGTCATCCACAGAAATGTAATCAGTGTATGCACCAACAGTTGGAGGTGTGAAAGAACTGAGCACATGCAGCACGACCAGTGCGAGGAGTTAACTTCCTCCAAGAGAAACAAAGGCAGCGTGATAAGACCGCGAACCGTGCGACCTCCTCTGACAAATAACAATGATGTGTCCACGCCTATGCAATGGCGGAAACAAACTCCAGTCTCGAAGGCCTTACTTTTGCAAATGCTGAAAACAAGTTTAAAACCGATTACGTCAATCTTTGCAATTAGAATCTTGAAGGCCTTGCTTTTGCTTGCGGCAACTGAAAGTATGTTATGGGTGTCGCTTGCACCACTCATGCGGCTATTCTTACAGTCAAGCCAGGCCAAGCTGTGTGAAAAGTCAACATGGCCGCTCTCTTCCGTGGTCGCTTGGCCGGCTCTGAGCACACTTTGCGACGTATCTTAAGGGAATGGTCCCACAGTTGTGATGTAGCAGCGAGTGTTTCCAATAAACTGGATCCTATGGGAGCTATGCCAGGAAAGGTAGAAAATGATGTAACAGCCGGGAAAATGCAGGAACATAACAGTGGGTTTCTATTGTATTACCACAGTGCATTTGACCTACATTTCTTTTGGCATTACTCGTGATGGTAGTTCAGGTGCTGTGAAGAGGATTTCACTGGTGTGGCATGAAATCGTGGTTGCCAAATCTCAGGTTCAGAATTTTTTTTTTTATGTTATTAAAATTAGCTTATTTTCGTGTCGCCCTATTATTTAAATGTTCTTGCAGCGCTGTCCTTGTAAAAATGAATCCTTTGGGGACCGTATGTTTATAAAAGGTTGACTTTTAATTTAACGCTGTTTCAATATAACAAAAGTAATTTGCTGATTTTACAGACTTCATTATATAGCGGTTTAATTGTGTGTTTACGAGCTTGCACAGAGTACTGTTACCCTGAAGTGACTCATTAGTTTGAATGTATTGCCACTCTACTAATCACATTATGGTAGGGTACAAAATGTCTTGATATTTTTTGTGCAGCAACGTTCCAGTGTGGCTTCAAACGGCAGTCAGCAAGGAGCGTACTCAGATGGGGTGCGCATGGAGGAAATTGTCGAAGGCACGGTTGGGGCTCTGCACATCCTAGCACGAGAAACGCACAACCGAGCCATCATCCGCGGCCTCAACGTCATTCCAGTGTTTGTGCAGGTCAGTATTTGCCTTCTGTCGCAGTATGTTACCTACTCTGGTACCAAGCATGAATTTTTTTTTTCAGCTCCTGTACAGCGACATCGAGAACATACAACGTGTTGCCGCTGGAGTCCTGTGTGAGCTAGCAGCCGACAAAGAAGGCGCCGAGATGATTGAAGCAGACGGTGCTACTGCTCCGCTCACAGATCTTCTGCATTCCAGAAATGAGGGAGTTGGTGAGGCTTTGTCTTGCCTTTTTTTTTTATTATTATACTCGGTGGCCATCTTGCACCACAATGTTCAGTGAATCATTGCGTCTTCTTACATGGTTACTGTATTTATTCAAATCTAAAGCACCCTTTTTTTTTTTTCACTAAAACAAGTCTGAAAATCTTGGCTGATCCCACTGCTTCTGGGAATCAATGTCATGCAAAGCATTCACTGAGTAGCTGCCTACGCAGGATTTTTTTTTTTTCTTTTCTTTTCTTTTGCTCGGAGCAAAGCGTTACAAGGTGGATCAACGTCGTTGTGTACTTGTGGGCATATCGAGGGCTTACCAGGCACACTACATTGGTGCCTAACGGGCAGCATATGGTGCGACGTGGCATCAGGACTCGTGTTAAAACGCTGGCGTCAGTTTTATTGAAACGAACTGCGTGCTACGATGCGATGATCTGCATATCATAAGTATCGGTCGTTGGTATTTTCTTACGGGGTTGGTCAACATTTGACTGTAGCTTGCCGAGTCATAGGTGTACTATATACATAATGTTTATTACATTCTTATAAAATTGGGTAGCTAACACTTTAACCACAACTGGCGTTGACCTGACGCGTTTTTCTGAAGCAGTTTCAAGCACTGGCGTGGCTCTGTGCTAGCACACTTGACTGCCATGCAGAATGTTTGGGTTGGATTTTTCGCTCACCACCAACACCGGCACCGGATTTTCTGACACTGATTCCTGAACAGTGTCGTGTTAAGGTTTCCAAAGTCCAGTCCATTCTCACTGTTCCTGGGTCGATATACACTGTGAATCACCTGTGCCACATACCTGCATTCCATGGGCCGTGGTACGCGGGGGTATGTGCCACAAGTGACCAAGGGAGAGGGTTTCATGGTGTACACAAGCAGCATGTCATATTATTTGTGATTACCCGTTCACTCTTTTGTGACCGCGTCTATAGAACGTGGGTCACTGGTGACCCGAATGCGCCGAGTGAGAAGTTCAAAATACGGGCGCGCCTATCAACTAGTTGCTCTATCTAGCACATTCTGTAAGCACTCATGTTTCGTTTCCTGCATACAATGGAACCCCGATTATACGACTTTGCGTGGACTATGCAAAACTGTCATATATTCCAGGCATTGTATAATCTAAAAACTAAGAATATAGGTAGTGACGCCCCGCCTTGCCCAAAAAAAAAAAAAGAACTGGTACAGACTAGTCACTGTATATGCTACCTTTAGGTAGCAGAGTTGCGCATAGGTCCGGCTAGCAACCACAGCTATGCGGTGAAGTCGCACTTCGTTTTTGCAGGCGACATGCCTACCATGTCGCCGATTAACATGTCTGGCGTGTCGAAGACCGGCGATAAACATTGGCTCTCGATGGCTAGTGGTTATTCAGTTCGCTGCAGCGGCGGCGGCGAGAAATAAAAAAATTGGCCCAAGCGGCAGCTTCTCCGCAATGCATGGTTGCTAGCGGTGTTGGAAGACAGATGCGCAACTCTGCTACCTAAAGGTAGCATATACAGTAACTCTAGTACAGACTGTCTAAATAAGGCCATGGCAGAACCCTGCACTTCTCCAAGGATGGTAGATTACATTAATTTTAAAAAATGGCAGCTTAACATTTAATTGAAGGAGCTGTAATACCCCTGTCACACGGGCACCCGTGAACTCCGTTTACCGTATTTACTCGAATCTAACGCGCACCTTTTTTCCGGAAAAACGAGTCCAAAAATCACATGCGCGTTAGAATAGACCCTTTTCATAATTGTAAAGCTAGCTTTCCTGCCATGCAGTTTGCCCAAGAAATGGCGGCTAGTCACTTACTGCAAACAGCGTGTTCTAGCGCATTTTGCTTACGCTATGACGTGGAAAATGTAGACTCGGCTCTCTTGACATAAATACGCATAATAGACAAGCCTCAGCACGTGCAACTAGGACCTCGTCTCCACTCTAAGCAAGAGAGGTGCCGCCATTAGTTGTTCAAATATGCAGCGCAGAGAAGCGCACTTGCGGATTATGAAAAGGGTCTATCGAGTACCGAAAAAAAAAAAAAAGAAACTCGGTTATCGTATTGCCATCGACATTTCAAAATGGCCGCCTCCTACGCGTCTTGGCCATTTCTGCCATTTTTTCAGTTCGTACGTGTGCTGAGGAGATTGTCATCCCGTTCTGCGTTCGCATCGACGGTATGGAAGTGCCGACTCCAATACTCGACGAGTGTACCACGATGCCGCATTTAAAAGAATAGTTATTACATGTGCAGAGAGACGGGACGGAAATCGGGCCGCATCGCGGTCGTTCGGATATAGTTCGGAGTTCCCGAAAACGTGCGTGCGAGACTGGCGCAAACAGAAGCAGAAGATTTTTTTACAGCAAAGCTTCACGAAAAGGTTTCAGTGGACCAACGCAGGGCCGGTTTCCTGAAATCGAAGAGTGTTGACAGCGACAAGGAGTTGTCCGACAGCGAC
Organism: Rhipicephalus sanguineus; assembly: GCF_013339695.2. Classification (NCBI taxonomy): domain Eukaryota; kingdom Metazoa; phylum Arthropoda; class Arachnida; order Ixodida; family Ixodidae; genus Rhipicephalus; species Rhipicephalus sanguineus. The sequence goes on along the minus strand of NC_051176.1, from coordinate 272,577,534 downwards.
GAGGACTGATCCTACGCGACTCGTATCGCCGCCGTAGTGGTGACAGTTTTTAGCGGCAAGGCCTGCTTTTTGACATTGTGTTTTACTTTTTTGAAACTTCAGTTCTTTAAAACCCAAATACTTGTTCTTCTGAATGTGCGAAGTTTGACTCCTACGCACTTTTTTTGTTCTTTTCTCTCACGAAAAATGGGTGCGCGTTACAATCGATGTATTACTTTTTTTTTTTTTTTTTGGTCGCGGAAAACGGGTGCGCGTTACAATCGAGGGCGCGGTAGAATCGAGTAAATACGGTAACTCCATTGTCTTTTCCTCGAGGGAGATGGGGTTCATGTCACACGGTCACCATTTCGCTGAGGAAGTTAAATGGAGCTTTTGGTGGAGGGAGTTCGGTAATGACCGTTTTGGCTCGATGGAGTACTCTTGTTCCCAGCCAGCTACTGCTACGCTGAAAACCGCACTAGCAAAATCGTCCTAATGAGCTCAATTATAATTTTAAAAACTATGCTCTTTTTTTTGCGTAGCATTTCAAGCCCCGTAGTGTAAGTTTTAGTTGTATGTTTTCGGACATCAGCGCTTGTACTCTCCACACCAATGCCTCACCAAGCCGCCGCTAGCCGCTGTGAAGCGTCGCGCCATATTTGTTTCTGCACGTGTGAGGCGCACGCACAAGCACTGTGACAGCAATGGTGATTCCGAGCACTTCATCAACACACAAACACGTTTTTGTTGCTTTAAAGGCGACTACACAGGCAAAAATTGGACATTTCAACGAGTGCAGCAGCGCTGTTTCTACCCCATGCGGCAACCGTCGAAAGCTTGCACCGAGCCGTGTAGCACGGCCACAACTTCATTCTGGTTAAGCTCCATTAAGGAGTTCAATGCGGAACGGAGATAAACAGAGTTCGGTGGTGGCTGTGTGACAGGGGTATAAACAAACCTTTATTCTCAACTTTTAAAAAATAGAGTCCAACGCACATCTTTCCCATAAATCGAGTCCGAAAATTGCCTGCACGTAAAAACAAAACAGCAACTACGTTGGCAATAGCAATTGGTCATGTGCCATCTTAATATTGAACTCTCACATGAACACAGAGTTATTTGCATGCTGAAGATAGCAGTGTCGAGGCTATGACCGTGAGCAGTGCGAACAAAGAGAGATCTTCAGCTACATTTCGACCAGGAAAAGTTTCCACGAGCCAAAAAGGGCAAAATATCCAGACCGGAAGACGACCTTGCTGACCAGCTTAATCTACTCTGTGTAGATCGAGCTTGTTAAAGTAACAGCCCTGGAACATGCGCGCGATCCAAAAGCGATATTGAAGTCACGAAAACTGGGTCGCCAAAGAAAGTGAACTGCCAGGAGATTAAATTATCCATTCTAATAAGGCAAATTGTGCCTGTCTTGCTCTCATTTTTTTATAGGGGCACGTCAGCTTTATATCAAACAGCTGGTTACACTCGTATTTTAGACTCACATAAATTTCGTGTGCGTTATATTCGAGTTCAAAAAACTGGTAATTTTCTTATCAGATGGTGCCACAGAGTCGTCCTAAGACACCGGTTTGCCGTAAAACAGCATCGTGTAACCAAGGCTTTAAATGAATTACTTCTGTGGGGGTTTTGCCAGGACCGAAATGATTCGTCATAAAATGCGGGTTGTCGCGTAGCCGGGGGACATATAATCGAGGCTCCACTGTAGTTATTTTTTTTCCTGGGCTGTAGCAATTTTTAGCAGCGACTCAAAGATAGTGGTTCGCTTGGTTCATTTGTGAAAATGGCAGATGACCCAGTAGCGAGACCCTCTCATAAATGTTCCTTGGACAATTCTGTTGCATCCGCAATCGATTTTTATGGTGTTGCTAACAGAAGTAACTCTGAGGATGATGTCAAATCTCGCAAATAGAGTTCGGATGATAAAAAAACGTCGAACGAGCCCGGATCATAGCCAGGTGTTGATCACTATGTTACGCTTTCTGGCACATTGATTTTTTACTCCGGTTGAAACGTGAGGATGTTCGCTCTATTATATCCTTTATTTGTAGTGTCTCAACAGTACTATATGGTAAAGATTTGGTGACGTCATCTTCAGCCAGTAGAGAGTAATGTTCAGCCCAAGAAGAGTACCCAGCCATGTCCTTAGAGTAGTGTCGTGCAGTGAAGCGATATGTCACAAGGAAAATCAGCGTTTTTGGCACCTTTTTCATAACGAAAGTAATAAGCAGGATTTGTGTTAACAAAAATGAGTATGCGTGGTTGCAAATCCTGTAGAAGCAGTCTTGCCGAGGATGATGGATGGTTCTTGGGAAATAGTCACGGCCACAGAGATGGATTTCATTTGCTTGCCTGTCTATATGGGTATTGTCGAGCTTCCACGACTACACTTCCCCAAAACCTGCAGTGTTCAATAAACCTTGTTTTTCATGATGATTCTCGCATATTATACCTTAACATGAATTTTTCAAAGTACAGTAAAACCTCGCTAATTCGAACTCGGATAATTGGAAATTTCGGTTAATTCGAAGAACTTCTGCAGTCCCGTGTTTTTCAATGCAAATTTTACCGGATTATTTGAACAGCCCGCGGGGTTTCATCCGGATAATTCGTAATTCCCGCCGGCAGCAGCGGACGTGAAACAGCCTTCCGGCGACGCTTATCTCGGAGGTCATAGTAGTTGGAGTACCGGAAACGGGTTAAAATGCGTTTTCCGTTTCGCGTTTTCCCGTTTTTCACGCATTCCGTTTCGCATTTTTCACGTAGCTCGCGTGCTTGGACCATTCGCCGTCTTGCATTAGTCTTGTTTACTTCGTCGCCTACGCCTGCATTTGCCGCGTGCAAAGTCCTGACCGCTTGTTGGACTCACGATGCCGAAGTACAAGACGCTGACGCTGCGGGAGAAGGTGTCCTTAATCGGGGAGGCTGGGAAGTCGACGTGCACTAAGACCCAACTCGCCGAAAAGCACAAGATGGCCTTGTCGACGCTCTCGACCATCTTGAAGAACAAAGAAAAGTTGCTCGAGGCATATGGGAAAACACATTCGTCAAAACGATCAAGGATTCGCTTCCCAACGTACCCGGACGTTGAGGTTGCTTTGATGAAGTGGCTGCAGCACGCAAACGCAGCTCATCTTCCCGTGAATGGCACCATCCTTCGGGAGAAGGCCAATGACCTGGCACTGCGCCTTGGCCACGAAGGCTTCAAGTGCAGTAATGGTTGGTTCGCCCGATTTAAAGAGCGAAATAACCTTACATACTTGACCGTGTGCGGGGAAAGCGGTAGCGCCGACACGAACGTCGTTGACGACTGGCAGATGCGTACGCTGGCACCGCTGCTTCAGGAGTTTGGAGAGGACGACGTCTACAACTTGGATGAGGCAGCCTTGTTCTACAAGATGCTTCCCACGAAAACATTTGCTGCCAAGGACACCACTGTCTCGGGGAGAAAGCAGCCCAAGGAGAGAATATCCATTTTGTTCGGCGCGAACATGTCCGGGAACGACAAGCTTCCACTGCTCGTAATTGGCCGAGCGGGTAAGCCTAGGTGCTTTAAGAACGCGCGCCTTCCTCCGAGGGATGTCGTCATGTACAGACACAACAAGAAGGCCTGGATGACGGCGGCGATATTCGAGGAATACGTGCGGTTCCTTGACCGGAAGTTTGCCGCCAAAGGGCGGAAAGTGCTTTTTGTTATCGATAATTGCCCGGCCCACGGGGACATCAGAAACCTGGAAGCCGTCAAGATCGTCTTCCTCCCTGCAAATACTACGGCCATATCGCAGCCGATGGACCAAGGGGTGATCCTGCAAACGAGGAAGCTTTACCGCCACCACCTGTTGAAGCGGGTTCTGCTTTGCTACGACAGTGGAAAGCAATACCACATCGATCTGCTTGGAGCGATCTGTTTAATTGCCTTTGCCTGGACGGAGTTGGAGTCAAAGGTGATCAGGCGCTGTTTTGAACATGCCGGGTTCCGCAAACAAGGTGGCGAAGATCTTGATGAAGATTGCAGCTCGTCCGGCCTAGACGACGAGGGAGACTCGATGTGCGCCCGGATCACCGACTCCGGCGACGGCGAGGGACTAGGCTTCGTGGAGTATTCCAGTGTTGAGGCGGGGGTCCAAACATCGTACGCTGATGTACACGAGGACGTCGTCGACACTGGGCTAGACGGCAATGATGGTGACGATAACGAGCCCGCCCGCGCGCCCGCTTTGGCTTCAGTTGTCGATGCCGTGAACACCTTCCGCAGCTTTGTCGAGTGCAGCGGTGGTGACAGTGAAATGCTGAGTATTTTGAGCAGGTTTGAGAACATGGCACTTGGGGCGGCGAACTACCGCAATAAGCAGTCCAGTATCACCGATTATTTCCATTAACCTTTTTCTCGCAAAGAAAATAAATGTGATTTCATTTTGTAGCGCTTGTTTGCTTTTTTTCTTCATTTCGGTTAATTTGAAAATTTGCTTAATTCGAAGAATTTTCGCGGTCCGGCGGCCTTCGAATTATCGAGGTTTTACTGTAATACCATTAGAAAGTGCAATCACTCAGCTTCATATTGATATATAATATTGCACTGTATCTATCATATTATTCATAACAAAAAAAAATAATTATTAAAAGATACAAATTGTGGCCAATTTTCCCACGGTCACGAAAGAAGTGTTACTCACACAGACGTTCCTTTCCTTTCGGCCCGGTTGAGGTGCCTACCAAGAAGCGAACTGAAGGCTACCGATTGAGAAGGTGATGCGAACAGGGCCCGATTACATTATCGCATTCTACTCTTGAGGTGAAGCTCAATCGTCGTCCAACTTTCTTCTGAATTGATAGAGTAGAGTTAGCTGGATTGGTAAGTGACCGCCCCGGAAAGGCATTGGTCTCTGTTTCTATCCCTGGGCCAGGGCGAATTTTTCGTAAAAGAGCATGTTTTTCTATCTGAGAATATCTGTATGGATTTCCTTGTAGCCTTGTGCTTACAAACAGGCGGATGCCAACTTTCCCTTTCATAATCTGTGTGATTGTGTCCATTTTCTGCTCTGTGTTAGCAAGGTGGGGCACCCTTAGTATGGGTGCCTCGCCTTTCTTTAAAAAAAAAAAGAAAAAAAAACACTTTACTGTGTATTAAATTTTGCATGTAAGAAGCATTGCTTGTTTTTCTGATTGCAAATTCTGTTTTATACAGTCTGCATGTGTCGTGCTAAACTGTGGTCTCTGAGGTTTGCGTCTGGCCTGTGACACATCTCAGATTCCATGCTAGCATGAATAACTTGTGTATCATAATTTTTTCACCACATGCTGCAAGTTTGAAAAGTTTGATTCTTCATATTGCCTGTTCATTTACAGAAAGCTAGCAGAGTGCGTACACATCCTTGAAGCTCCTGAAATTGACAGATGTGTTTACAAGAAAGACCCTTGAAAGTTGTGGATTATTATTCTACCTCGAAAACCTTTGAATTGCATGATTATAATACCGTATTTACCCGCATAATTTGCGCCCTCGCATAATTTGCGCTCCCCGCCCCGCTCGAGCCAGCTCGCCGGCGCGCGCGCACTGGGAAACTTTGGACGGCCGCGCCCCGCGGCCCTCACCGAGCAGGCGAGCGCAGTCATACACAAGACAGGCTGCGAGTGCGAAGTCCCTTCTTCCGATTACTTCGTTCTATTCTCCGGAAACCACCGAGACCGTACCAACCTGTTCACCGGTTGTCGGAACTATTCGAGCGTTCTCCCGCCGTGAGAATGCATGCACGCGACACGGCATGGACTACTTTCTGCATCGGAGGCGTGCGAGGGCCAGTCGCGCCAACATTTTCCCGCGCTGACCCTCCTCCTCTGCGTCTGCGCTGCGACGCAGCCTTCGTTGATTTCGGAAGTTTAGGCAGTTTAGGTTTCGCAATCAGCCAGTTGCGTTTTCACTGTTCTCTTGCGCTGGGCTACAATAACTATTCGGCAAAATTCAAGCTAAGGAAACGGGAACCGTGCCGCAGAAGAGTTCGCTTTTTAATACAAGACCGGGAAGGAGACCGTTCCGAGGACCGAAGCATGGAAAGTTTCCTGCCGTTGAAAAATACCTTTTCAAATATGTGCGAGAGCTTAGGCCCACCGGTATCGCCGTGCCGTGGCACCTCGTCACTCCCAGCATTGTCGCGAAGAGCTTCAAGAAGACGCTTCAACGCACTCGACGGAACCAAGGACGACGCGCCTTGGGAAAGCGGCGACAGCGGCCGCGGCGATGATTCTCAGTCGGCCTTCTCAACCAGTGATTCTGACTAGACCGTGCATGACCGAATCTGGCTGGTTAATGTACGTGCTAATTCTGTTAAAAACTGTTCGTTCGCGCAATAATTTATTTTCTTCTTTAATGTATTATATCGCGCGTGTTAGGACTATATATTGCACGTTATTTCAGATGCGCTCGCGAAATCTCCGCGTAATTTGCGCACCCCCTTTTCGGAGCTCCAAATTCGCGAAAAAAAGTGCGCAAATTATGCGAGTAAATACAGTATATCATAAAAGCGGGTTTCTATCTTACACAGCGTGCAATGTAACAAAAAATGATAGGAGTAACATTAAGAGATCGGAGGATGGCAGAATTGGTCAGGGAACAAGCAGGGGTAACAGATATCCTAGCTGACATCAAGCGAAAAAAATGGACCTGGGCTGGCCACGTAATTTGTTAGACAGACAACTGGTAGACAGAGCAACGGAAGAGGGATGGTACCCACCCCCTTGGCTATACCAGTGGTTCACTGCCAGGGGAGAAATTGGCTCTACGTGGTTCGATCCAGCCAATAGGAGGAATCCCTCCCTTCTGGTCTTTTAGCGATCTGGCTATCTGATCCTGCTTTGCCCTTCTCAGTCGTGCCGAGAAGACACCCAGGAGTGTGTTGAATCGACAGTGGACACTTGACTCGCCGTGCAGGAAACAGAAGAGACAGTGTTCTGCGAACTGTGCAGGACAAAGCACGGCTATGTTCAACTATTGTTGGTGCCTTTGTGCCATCTTAAACAATAACATCTTTGTTTTCCTGTCATAGATAGAGGTCACACACGTCTTCATTTGAAATTATTTGCATTTATGTGAAAATTTATTGTGCCCATATTTACGATTTTGAAAACCTAAAACGTTGTTTTGCCTGCCTATTTTTGGCACCTAAAACAAGCTTTTCTAATGCCTAAAAATCTGGCCTCTACTTATCACACACACTTGGCTCACTTATCCTCCATGGCATTTAATTGTCATCAGGTAAATATCCTATGTTACATCATCTGAAAAAAGTTGTTTTGTCGATAAATGTTTCAATTGATGCGAGAAGTCATTGCGGTGCCGTTCTGAGGAGTTCATTTGCAGAGGCGCAGCGTTGAAATCGAAACTGGTGGTGAACATTTTTTATACATGCTTTGTACAGTTCTAAACTTTTTGATGGGATTTACAGGGATGCAACAGCTGCGCCAATTGCGCCAATTTGATACAATTCCTTATTTTTGCGCCAAGCTGAGCCAAAACCGTGAAATTGGTTAAAATTGTGCCACGCTGCGCCAAAATGCCTGACCAGCTTAAAATTTTCTCAGTTGCGCAAATTGGAGCCAGAAATGGAGGCCGCGTTGGTCATCTGCAGTGTGGGCATCGTCATCCAATACAGAGATGCAGACCCTAACCCCTCGCGAAAGAAAAAAACAAGTCAGTTTCACCGCAAGGACGAAGCAATGAATGCGACAGCAACAAATTGTAATACAACTTGTAATGTTATACGAAGTGAGGGTGACAGTAAACTCTTTTGTATCCGATCTCTCGTAACTCTACAAAACGTTTGTGTAAGAGAATACGGCCGCTCCAGGGAAAGATGCTCTTTCTGCACATTGTCTTCGCATTGAGAGCGCAGCACGTAGCCCGCTGATGGCTGCCGAGATAGCACGCGCGCCAGCGATCGCGGCCTTAGAATCAAAGTTCAAAGCTCGAGTAGCAACTTTGAATAAAAGCAGACACACTGCTTTTATTGAAATAGCAGTGTTCACGTGCACTGTGCACGAATTAGCTGATGTTGAATGATTTTTACATATTTTTGTTTTCTTTTCTAAAAATAAGCCTTCTTTGTTATACTGCTCCAAATTTGGGATTTCAGGCAAAAAATTTCAGGTTTTTTTTTTCGTAACCTGCTCCAAACTTGAATTTTTTTGCTCCAAAAGCAACGTTTTTCCTGCTCCAAAAATTGCTCCAAGTCCTATTTCGCCTGTTGCATCCCTGGATTTATAACCGATAGACATCTGTTCTCTACAAATAGTAATTCCATATACCTATGCCTGATACATCAGTTTGACTGTGTAAGAAGTTAGTCTCAACAAGTACACGTTCAAAAGGGGAGAGCCCCAGAGTAATAGAAAGTGAGCAACATTAGTGGTCAGTGCTAGTTTCTCTCCGTTGTTTTCCCTACTTTTCTCAGCCTATCGTTCATATTACTTCCACACCCATCAGTCTGGCTCCTATTTCTCTCTTGGCTTATTTTATGAGTACTTCATGCCAAAACCTTCTCCGCATTTAGTGCCTATTTTGTTTTCTCGCTGTTTTTGTTCAAGTGTTGCACGAAGGTAAAGTTCATTTGTGTCGTCGTACCTCCCTCTGTCCTAGTCTTTTTTTGTGCGGTCTAGATGTCAATCAGTAAGCACCAACTAGGCCAAACGCAAGTTCTCCTGAAAGTTCATTTCACTTGTGATAATATTTTAGGAATACTCCAGAGAAATAAAGCAGGATAACTCATGTTCTAAAAAAAGGTGACATTTCATTGCTACATAACTACCGACAAAATGCCACCTAACATTACCATTTGAAAAACTGCCTTTCCCACATCTCATAAATGGTTCATATCTGAAGGTTTCGAGAAAGGTATTAATACTGATCTCCAGAATGAATAAAATTCTGAAGTAGTTTTTGTTCCACGGTAATGTTTCAACAAATGTTGAACGCATAAGGTGCCTCAGGAAAAGAAATGCTTGAGACCAGTCCTCTCTCTCTAGCTTACTTGAAAAAAGTGTTAATTGCAATAGCGAGAAGATAATGCGAATACTGCCATTTAACAAAGTCACAATACTTTATTCTTTGTGAAGCTGCGGGCTGCTAGCGAAAGGTCCACGGGCCGCGTTTGAGACCGCTGCTGTATGCCGATGACACCACCATATTTGCCTCTCATGAACCTGTCTCATCTATCGTCAGTAATTTGAATGACGATGTAGAAAATATCCTAAGTTGGTGTAACATCAACATGTTATCTATTAATGCTAATAAAACTAAATTTGTTGCGTTCTCTTCACATCAGCAAAACTTATCATCCATTCCACCCACCTATTCTGGTCCCCACTCTCTCCATGCAAGTTCATGTTCTTCTTTCCTTGGCAATTCTACTTGATTGTAATTTGAAATATCAGGATCTTTTTTTGTGAGCAAATAGCTTACGATATACACATCTTGACTAAAACATGCCCTTACTTCTCACGTGCCATATTAATGTATCTTTACCACTCTCTTGTCCACTCTCATTTTTGCTTATGGTATAATATGTTGGAGAAACACCTATAATACTCACTGCGTCTCTTCAGATTGTTCAAACCCAATTTGTAAGAATCGTTGCTTGCAGTTCATGATTTTCTAATGCCAAATCTCTAGTACACCAGAATAATGATCTACCGTCAACCATATTTCTGCCATCTAACCTGATGATTTTTAGTGCTACCTGATTTGCATTGAATAACAATTTTTCTTGCCAAGAATTCGCACTAACTATGGTAAGCAAACTGCAACATTCACTACTATATCGATATGGAAAACTCTTCGGCTAATAATGAAATCTGCAAGATCATTACATCAATTTAAAAGATAACTAAAAATCTACCTCGAGCAGACTAATGAGTAGGCATGCTGTAATTTTTTTTTTAACATGTACTGATGGCCTAGTTGGTGACTCATTGATGAAGCAGTGCACAACACACATTCATGTGTGTTTGCTTTATTATTCGCCTTCAGTGTTTTCTTTATGAAGGCGAATAAATGTTTTTTGTTTGTTTTTTGTTTTTTACATTTTTCTTGATGCCTTGTGATAAGCTAAAATTGTACTATTGTATGGAATAATTTGTCTTCTGTTTTTTTTTTTGCTTGAATACCATTTTGTGCTATCATTGCTTTGAATGGTAAATTCCCATAATTGTTCTTGTACCGGAGGTCCCGATACAGTCTATGGGACCTCCTGTATGCTATTTGTTATATTACCCAATTTTTAATTATAAAATTCTGATTCTGAACATAAATACCAGGACGTTCCAGTGAGGCTGGATATTTTCAACATAAGTTTTCCGTAGTTAAGCTACCTATAGTGTTTTGGAAACTTGTCAGCACACTCAGTTGGGCTTGTTGGTTCTACATGAAAAGAGGTATGCAGTTCGAAGACACAAGACAGAGCTGTGTGTGTCTTGTCTCATCTCATCTCTGTACATGTCTTTGAAGCACATATCCATTGTCGTTTTGGGAACATCGCAATATTAAAGGGGCCTTGCAACACTTTTTGAACATGGTCATAAAACGCTGATGATCGGTAGTCGAAGCTCATGGGAACATGTGAGCCAAATATTGTAGCACTGCATGTGACAGGGAAGCAGGGAATCTACAAATATGTTTCAGAGACAGCTAGAAATCACTCGCTCTTCTCTCAGCAAATTATGCGAACGATGGGCCTGACTACGACATCGGAGGGCAGGACACAGTCATTGGCTGATTTGAGCGCTCTTCTGCTGTATACAGTAGACTCTCAATAAACGAAACTCTCTTAAATGAAATTGCTGCTTAAATGGAACAACTGCCTCTAACACGATTGGTTTTGTGCTTGAATTCTGCACCCCTTTTCATCTCTCAGTAAACGAAACTCCTGTTAAATGAAACATATTTTCCTGGTCCCTTCAGCTTTCGTTTAACAGGAGTCTACTGTAGTTATTGCAGCCGCCACAATGTGCTGCCACGCTCTGTGGGGGGCTAGAATTACACAGTAGCGACACTATTGCGCTTTGGATCACACCGAAAGTGAGCAGACGCATTCAAAGAAGAAAAAAAAAGAAAATGCTGAAGGTCATGATCCACGCCGACATAGCTTCTTGCCCCTTTGTTGTTGCCCCCATGTGTTTTCAGTGCGCTCGTCGAGACAAAAAAGTGCTAAAGGCGTATGACAAATCCCTGCAACTCCGCTCATACTTAATAAAATCAAATGTTTTGCAGCAGTCGATCCATGAGGTCCCCAATAGAGAGGTCATTCGAGGATTACTAGGAAGAGTGTTGCAGGGCTCCCTTAACCCCTTCAGGGTCGAATTTTTTCGCGAAATAGAGTCCAAAAATGTGTAATTTTTTTATTGCTGAAATAAATTCTTCAGACGATTCTATTTAAGAAAAAAATTGTCTAAAAATTTTTTTTGTGACCGTAAAGTTACAAAAAAAATCGTTTTTGTTGTTATATACACATGGTTTATTCGTAGTAAAATCAAGCAAAATCCCCCCGAAAAAACTTAACAGTTTTTTATAAATAAAAATTATGCATTGTATTAAACATAGCTCACAGACATACAAAAATAAGCGCGCCAGAGTACTTTTCCGGTTAAAAATGCTCGTGTTCTAACACTAAAAACTTTTCAGCATGTGATAGTCTTTGAATCATGGCTCGCCGCGCACGATTTTCAGATGTCGTTCCTTGATCGTCATCGGAATCTGAACTCGTCAAAAAATCCTTGTCTAACAAACTGAAATCCAATGAATCAGATTCTGATTTAGCACTTGGGGAATAGTCCGCATCGGAAGAATCGCTGCTCGACTCACCGGCAGCAGATTCCATAGCGTAAGCGAACTGCGTCAGTGAGTGCATGGAAGAAAACTCTATGGTAGTGTGCCCGTCCGGAAAGCAAAACGAGTGAAAAAGCTACAGTAATCCTTCGTCTTATCGCCAACAAGACGTTGTTAGTTTTTTTGAGACCCCAAAACAGGAAACGCAATCACGGCGGCGTCGTTTGTGTAATTTAGCGCCGCACAGAAACAGATTTAATCGCACCCCGGGGAGCAATAAACGAGAAAGTAATAAGCGGTCACCCTTTTTATGGATTAGAAACCAAACAGCCATCAGCTTAGCGGGCGCAAGAAGCGAAAACCACCTGAAGGACGAAACCGAAACCAGCTGGACCGCGTGCGCGCGATCTGATGGGCAACTGAAAGCCGTCGCGCCTCTTTGGAAAGCAAAAAAAAAAAAGAGAAGACTGAGAGACATCGGCGCATTAAAAAATTTCCACGTATTCCCGAAGCGTGGCAGCACATTTCAAGAAAGAGAAATCATCGAAGAAGGCGCGCGTTTGAAACCAACCAACCGCGCCGCGGGCGCGCTCGGTTGCGCAAGCGATAGCCGGCGCGCCGTTTTGCGAAGCATAAAGAAAGCAACAAGGGAGAGATATCGGCACATGAAAAAAATTCCATGTATTCCCGAAGCGTGGCAGCACATGCAAAGCAAGAGAAATAATCGAAAAAGGCGCGCACTTTAAACCAGCTGCACCACGAACGCGCTCGGATGGGCGAACGATAGCCGGCAGGCCGTTTTGGGAAGTGAAAAAAAATACAACGGAGAGACATCGACGCATGAAAAAAATTCCACGTATTCCCAAAGTGTGGCCAAGCAAGAGAAATGATCGAAAATGGTGCGCGTTTTAAAAATAAACGCTATGCCGTACATGTACGACGAAAACCCTTTGGTACCAGGAAGCTTCTGCCGTACATGTACGGCGAAAACCCTCAAGGGGTTAAAGTGCTTTATGAGATGTCACTGTGCACTCTTGAGAGTTATGACTGTGTCATGAACGCAAATGTGAGAATATTTTCTGACTTGTAAACAGAAAGTGCAGTAATACTGCACTTGGAAAGCTCAAAGGGGCCAGCTCATGCAAAGTGGCTGTGCCAGCTTTGAATTTGATGTGATGCTTAGCATTTACTGTTTGTGTTTCAGCCACATATGCGGCTGCAGTCCTCTTCCGCATGTCAGAAGACAAGCCACAGGACTATAAGAAGCGGCTCTCGATGGAGCTGACCAATTCGCTGTTCCGCGAGGATGCCGGACCGTGGGGAGGCACTGTAAGTATATGACTTGCCTCTAGCAGAATTGGCTGTAAAATGTTCATCTAATTTACAGTATATAAAAAAGTTCTCCTAGTGACTGGAAATTTCATACAAGGTTGTGAAAATTATAGTAAAGTGGGCTATATGACTTGCTTCATGCAGCCTTCATTCTGCATTTCACATGAGCTTTTAGACATCTAATGAAATTTGTACTGCGGCTGCTGAGATTTGCAATGAATGTTAGACATGGCATTTGCGAGCAATACTAGCGTAACATTGGGCAAGTGTGAGGAATAGCAACCTAGGCTTGTAACAGCTCTGACCGACTTATCATTCATCATCAGGCTATGAGCTTGCTTCATGTATAACACTACTCAAAAGGTTAAAATTTGTCTAGCTAGCAGTTTCATTAAGCAATAACTGTCATGTGAGAGAGAGAAAGAGAATACAACTTTATAAGAGTCCAGTGCAGACAGGTCTAGCCTGATGGCCCTGTCACGGGTGCACTGGACGGCCAGGATTTGGTCTTGAAGGTTTGGGCTGTGCAAAAGTGCATCCCACTCAGCCTTGCTGTAAGTCTCGTCAAGCGACCCACACTCCCAAAGCATGTGAGCTAATGTAGCGGCCTGCCCACAAGTGTGCAGGCAGCATTGGGGAATTTGTGATATTTCGGTTACGGTCAACAATTGATTTTTTTGGACATGCCCGATAATTCAGACGCCTTCGCAACACTGCTACACACCCTCATAGTCAGTGTACAAGGATGTCTCCAGTCGCTAGGGTGCACACATATCCAGTCATGCACCCTGGTGTACCACTGACACCTTTCTTCGCTCTTTGCTACCCATGTCAGGCGATCAGATCAATGGAAACTACATAAGACAATGTGCCTGCTGCAGTACCAGATGGCCTATTGCTACTTGTGCATATGAAATGTGTGGTGCAGGGAAAGATGTTAACAGCCTTTTCTTTCATTCCTGTTGCACCTTTGATAAGATGTGGGATGGCGTCCATGTGAGCAACTTTCATCTGTTTGCTGCTTTCAGGGGCCAGATATGGACATGAACCTGGATGCCTATCATGAACAAATGTACTCGGGAAGCCAAGGACCTCCTAGCGGGCGTCACAATCCTTACTCACAGCAGGGTGAGGCCTTCGTGCTCAGCAACAACCTTTGAGGCCACAGGAGGGTTCAAAGTGACAATACGAGCTTGGCTAGGCGCCCATAATTTAAAATACATTATTGATTTTGTTCACGGGTGTAGCTTCAGTCTTCTTGTACGTTAGATGGGATGTGTGGAAACATTACTGCCTTCACGTGGTACTGTAGTTCTGCATATGAATGTACTTGCACTTTCTAGAATGTGCCGAAATCGCGCTGGAAAACTGGTGAACTGCCTAATTTGCAAGCAAGAAAATTGACCCGTGTAGCTAGAACCAGTTGTAGTGCTGTATTATTTCTCATAAAAGCCCGCATGGGCTTGAAGTTCTTCAAAAAGAAATAAATTAAAGTGTGCTATGTGCTACCAAAGCCTTTTGCAAATCTGTGTCGGGACTTCGTACACTAGAGTACATGCGTTTTTTTGCTTGCACATGTTGTTGGCAAACCGGCTTAATCATTAAACTTTGCCAGAACTATGATGTAAACATTCATTATGTGAGAAGCACTGTGAAAAGGGAAATTTATAAAAAGCATTTACAGCAGGCAGTTTGAATATTTTTTAAGAGCTTATAATAAAGCAACATGCTTTTCAGTTTGTGCGCGCGTGTGTGTGTGTGTGTGTGTGTGTGTGCGCGCGCTCTGTGAATTAGTTTTGTCTGAACATGTTCTTTAGGTCCTGCAGTGTTTAATTTTGCTGAATTGAATGAGCTTGGTTTTGAGACCACAAGGTTCAGGCTGGGCTCAGTGAGCAGTATTTAAAAAAAGAAATAAATATGTGTCTGTAATGTTAAGCGTGAGCGCATCCCCAGCCTTGAATATATGTCACGCGAGAACGCGAAAAGCTTAAAATGTGCGCAGCTCATCGCACAGTGTTTCGAATGCGATACCGCATGCGTTATGCTCTTCCTTCAACGTTTGTCACCTTTTCAACTAACCAAGTTAACCACAGCTGTTTTGGTCGTAACATCTGCGACATGGGTCTCAAGGCCAACGAAACCATGTACACAGCTTGTGTGCTTACTGCACTTCTTTTTTCCTTGGAGCTGAAAGTATTGTTGACATGTCTGGTACTGATCTCTCCGAAAACATTCTTTTCCTCTGAGCTGTCCTTTGCTGGAAGGATCATGCAGTGGTATGAACTTCGCTTCTCTAAGCATGCTGCACAGCGCATGCCTTGTCTGATCACCTGCATAACAGGCATACTGTGATGCCAGAGTGCTGCATGTTATTGCATGCTAGTTTTCAACCATGCTAAGTTAGCTACGCTGTTGAGTTCACTTATATCGGACCCAACTGTGGCAAGTAATTCCCACATTGAACGCTGCATATCTATATTTCTCAGCCTTATTCAGATCTGTATCTCTTTTTGTGCCTCTATTGATATTGTTACGGGTATGGAAAGGTGACTCGGGCACGGGCGCTGAAATGACACCTAATGGAGGAAGACGACAACGTTGTTGCTGTGGGTTGGAGTCTGGAGCTGCCCTGTTGGCCTACAATCCTGTCGGCTCTGTGCAGCATTAACTCGATCAGTTCTAACTGAATAAATCCTTCCCGTAACATGTTTTTGGCTCCAGACTCCAACCCAAAACAACCACGTTGTCTTCTTCCTCCATTATTTCAGCGCCCGTGCCTGAGTCACCTTTCCATACCCGTGACAATATTAAATATTAAGGACCAATATTGAGTGATGCAAGTGATCTGCTACTGTTATGTGCCACTCCCATCTCTACTGTTGCTCTGGCTGTGCCTTAACTGGCCACAAACACGTCTCTGATGAGGTGTGCTCTAAAGGTGCACATCAATCAGGTGGCAAAAACGTAATGTGGAGCCCTTCATTGCTGTTCAAGGGTTAGGTGTCGCTGCTCGACATGAAAACCCTTAAATTGCTCAACAACCTGTGCAGGCACTTGGACCTGCATCTCGGTCTAATATTGAAGTCTGATGAAACACACCATGATTGTCACAACTGGCTGTGCCATATATATGCAAATCAGTGTTTCAAGCTTTCACTCCATCTAGATGACCTCTTGTCTCCCCACACTACACGTGTGCACACATGGCATTCATTGTACACATGCCACACAGGCTAATTCAGTGTGGCCTTCAGAAGCACTGAGAGCCAAATTTAATCTTAGAAAATGGAAGGTGCATGTACTTTTGCCACAGTAAACTTCATTGTTTGCAAGAACGAAGCCTGCTTGAAACTCTGGTATATTGGACATGGCAGGAGGCTTAAGAGAGTTGCATTGCTCAACATAAGTTTGTTCAATCATTGATAGGCGAAACTATTTTATGCCCCTGGAATTCGATACATTTGGGCTTGACTGTAACAAGCATCTTGCTTTTCATTTTACTATCTTGTTTTGTTTTACATGTACCAAGTATATGGATAGCAAGGTTGCTAAGTTTGGTACTGAACCATGTTTCAAGGGTAGCACATGTAAGTTTTTGTAGTACCCTTCTTGAAATGTAATATACACTTACAATAGGCCCATGCAACAAAAGATGTAATGAAAAATGTTAGGCATGACATTAAGAGACCGTAAAATACAGTCAAATCTTCGTACAACAAATCTCAATGGACCGCTAAAATTGTCCGTTATTTTGAATAATCATTGTAGTGAAAAAAATCTAATTTGCGCCAAAAAACTTAAGTGCAACCAAAGGAGTCTCCTACCTTTGCAGGGTATACATCTTTGCAGGGATTATGCCAATAGCACCTTTGGTAATATGTGCAAGATGTCTATATAGCACTTGATATACAGTCGAACCCGTTTATAACGAACTTGAAAATGCAGTGAAAAATGGTCGTTACATCAGTAGTTGGTTGTAAGTAGACTCGCCCTCAAAAACGTGCATTTAGCAACCAAACCGCTTTTTTTTTTCTGCGCATTTTTATTGAAAAGTGCTAACAACCCCTTCGGTCTCACGTTAAGCCTTTTCACTTTGTGAAGCGACGCCCGCTGTGTGCACAAGTGAATTAAACCGCCTTTTCGGTGAGCTGGCACGGTTTTACTCAACGTTACTAGAACAAACTCAGTTTCAAAGCTCCGTATCTCCGCCAGCGGAGGAGGGTGGTCCGAACGGCGGTCTCGAGAACTAGCGGTGCTGCAGTCCCGTCTTGCGCCACTATCGGCACGTCATCTGCTGCCACGGCATAACGCTGCGGTCCACCGCGCAGTTGCTCGCGGCAACTGCGCGGCAACTTTCTTATTGTACTAGTGGTAAACTGCAACATTTATCATTTAATCATTAGACGTTCGCGCATCTCATTTGCAGACTACTTAGATGGATATGCATAAGGTCTGTGTGCATTGGCCCGCGTGCATTGTTCATTGATTGTCTAATAATCGATGTTCGGTCTATATTTGAGCTGTCTACATTGTGCTTAACTTCCAAGCATAGGAGTTTCTAAGCGAATGAGGGTTTTCAGCGTAAATTTTATAACTACCACCACAATTTTAGCCGCTGCCGTCTTATCTAGACCAAGAACAACCCAACACATTTGTAAAAGCCTTTATAGTGTACAAAGAAGCGTACTTACTCGAGCTACAAAAAGGTTTAGGAGAACAGTACTCCTGTTGTCTAAAATTTATTGAAAAACACTTTCTCGAAAAACATCACCACTGCTTTGCAATGTTTACAATACACGTTTTCGCGACGGTTAAAGGGATACTGACCCAATATCGGAAAATTTTACGAGAACTCTGTAAATGAAATCTCAGTGTGCGATTGCATTGAATAGATGTCGTCTCTGAGCAATTTTTTCAGCGGATAGTTGTATTTTCGGCGTCGCATCTTTCTACGTCGCATCCTTCTACGGTGTCTTAAACAATCCGAACAGATCGGCCGTGATGTGAGCATCGAGCAGTTATTCGCGCATACTCTGTCGCTAGAAGAGTCGTCAGTATTGACTCCTTCGCACAACTTCAGTTTTTCAACTTTACCGAGCAGATGTTCCATGCCCGCAGCACTTGTTACACTGTACGATAGCCGTCTGCATTCCGTGCTGTAGCCGTTCACTATGCAGTTAAACTGCTCGTCAACTACAATTATCTTCTGCACATGTAAGTCTCCGTTCCCGAAGCAATGTGTAGGATTGGGCTAGTTTGTATGCCATTAATAAACTGCTCAGGGCAAAAAATTTGACAAGGTACACATAGAAAAGACGAGGACCAGCGCTGGTCTTCATCTTTTCTATGTGCACCGTGTCAAATTTTTGCGCTGAGCAGTCCGTTCCTGAGCCGGCGAGTGTAAAATATTCCGCACATCTTGTTCGATACCTCGTCGTAAAATCTCTCGAAAATCCACTGCTTTGAAGGCATAGCGACAGCTGACAACTGATCAAAAGTCAGTGTGATGCAACTCTTAGTCTTGGTAGTGTATATAGGTAATCGCCTGCTTTTCGTTCTGCTGTTCTATTTCTGGCGGCTCCTCCAAACTGGTCACTGGGCTTTCGCGGGACACCGTGCGTTTTCGGGGGGATTTGTGCCTTGGTCCCAAACATTTTAGCTTTGAAATGTGAGGTAGAAGTGCTGGGAACAAACGCGGCACGGCCCTGAACGCGAGTTCCCACTTTCCACGTGGGATCAAAACTTCTTGTCCCGCAACGACATGACGATAGTGCTTTACAATGTCGTCACTCAAAATGAACGTCACAGACCTTGCATTTCGCAGTAAGCTTTCTATCTTTGCGATGGAAAGCTTGAATGGTGCAGGGTCTTTTGGAGGTCCGAAGAAGCGTCGTGAAGCGGAGTCGTCGTTGTGGTAGCCGCTCTTGCAGCCCGGCGCAAAGCAAGTCGGCATACCGCACTGTGAATGTGTTCGCCCTCGTTACACTTCGTACATCATGCACGTGTCTTCGTACAAGACTCTAAGCCTGGTCAAGAACAGTCACAAAAATGACGAGCCAACAAAGCGCAGACGTCGCTGTAACCCACGTGTGCTTGTACATCGGCGGCGCCGATCGCAACAAGCGCGTGCCGCGGGAGCTAGACGTGACTGCAGTGCCACTAGTTCTCATGACCGCCACGCGAACCGCCTCTCCGGCGGAGCTTTTAAACTGAGTTTGTTCTAGTAATGTTGGTTTTACTGAACTGCGGTACCGCCATGTGTAGCCGATCATCCCTGGCTAGTTGCGTGCAGCACGTCGCCTACACGGCACACCATCACTGCCGGGCCACTTGCTGTATTACGCGCATTTGTGCATTCTTCGTGCCCGCTTCACTTGGACCATGCACGGGTGCGACGAGCAGCCTGTTCGTTCAACATGGTGAAGACAAGCATTTTGCGAGTAACGCACACTCTACTTCTCTGCGATGTTCTGACGGTCCTGCACAACGAGGCGCGGCGCGCTTGGGATGTCTCTTAATAAAACACGCAGTATACGCTGGCTGTAAGTGCATCGACGTTTCTTGGTGCCCGTGCCGCTCAACACCAGCGAGCTACTTACGTTTCCACGAAGCGACGCGCACTTGTACTGCTCGCACCGCCATCAATCCAAACAGTTTACGCCACACGTGCAGCCGTGCAGATAGCTGCAGATGATTGTGATAAGGTTGTCGGCGATAAGTCATAATGACACATTCATCGCTGGCCGCCACATCGCCTTCGTTCTCTTCTGATGCTTATCTGTGAAGGCATCGCCGCAATTGCGCGGAAGTCGTAATCATTGATCGACCGGTCTCTGCCGTTACTGAAAAGACTGAAGACATTTTGCGGCACATTGTGGCATCGACGCAGTGAACTTTTATGCGCCGAGAAGTTGTCGCGGTCATCACTTACTGCATTTTATAACTTCTTGCATTCCAAGGCATAGGTTCCTCGTGAGCGGTCGTAGCTGCAGAGAATGGCGCCAGAAAAGGTTGCCGTGTGAAGAGCTGACCGCAAGGCTTCATGCTACCTCTTATTTCTTTTTTAATTTCTCACTGCCATTCTGCCACTGAAGAAACGCCTGGAAAGTGAGCGACCTCGCTCGCAGCGTCTGAAATCAGCGTGCGGTGCTCGCCAGTCTAGGGTATCTTCGTCGAGGGTGAACTGGTGCAGGGCACGCGTGAGCATGCACCTCTCTAGTACTTTAGAAGGCCTGTTTTAACTTTTTTTTCGCTTCTTATGAGCCATATTTTTGCCGCAACCGTGTCTGAAGTGTTCGTTGTAAAAGTAGAAGGCTTTGAAAAATGTTAGCTATATGTGGACGCAATTTCAATATGTAGCATAGGAAAATCGTAAGTGCTCCGAAATATGGTCGTTATAACCGATAGATCATTATATCTGGGATCGTTATAAGTGGGTTCGACTGTATATGTAGGAAGGGCATACAAAGGTTTGTTTGTGGCGATAGGCTTATGATTGTGCAGTGTTTACTTTCAGCTGTTATTGGCGGTCATTTTTTGGTATTTGTTTTTTCAAGTACTGGTGTATTTTGGTATGTTGTCCTCTGTAAGTGCTTAAAGCAGCGATAAAGATTGGGGGGAAGCGGGGGGGGGGGGGGGGGGGGGGAATGAGTAAAAGACCATCATATGGAGTGATTTCAGTCAACTGACCTCCCATATTTTTTGTGGAGTTATGGTATATGACATAGTCATGTTACTTTATCATAACAGGAGGTCGCTCTCCAGGAGTCAGTAAGCTGTTGCTTTCATTTGTCATCTTATTTGACATAGGAAAACAATCAAAATATGTGGAGAGCTGACACTTCTATCTCATAAACATTGATTTGATGAGTTGACATGAAGCAGTCTATTTTTATTGTTAAAAAGCACAGCTGCTGCAATGGTTGTGGTGCTTCACGAGGATGTGTGCGACTTGTCGCCAAAAGTTCACATTTCAGTTTTAGCTGGTATTGCTGGGGATTACCTAGCCCTGCCTTTTCAGGTTGTGCCTCCTACCCGTGTATTGTGTAATTAGCCACCCATTAAGCTCCACCAAGTAAATGAATTAGTTCTAGGTGCAAGATTATTAGCCAAGCATTCTTGTGCCTCAATTAGAGGTACCAGATACTGATCATGACCACGTATTTTTTTGTTGAGGAACCCTGCAATCTAAGCAGCCTCCTCTGGCTGGTTTAGTGTGCTGAACTTTCCATTGGTGGGGATCATTATGGTTTTATTGCTAAAATGGCATCTACTGTATGTCAAGCATAGAATGCTGTATGTTAGTATGTGAAAAATGTTTTCATATTATTCATTTTTCATTTAAGCATGTATCAACTACTGCTCATGTTGATTTTGCATGTTTAGTCCACCAAATTTCGTGGTTGCAGAACACCCTGCAATGCATTGTTCTTGCATTGTATTTGAAGAGTGAAGTGTAGTCCACTTATAATGATGTTCACAGGAAATTATAATTATTGCTATGTAGGGTGCAGTTTTTTTCCATATGAGCTCTAAGGTGCACTGTAAGGAGAGTGCACTTTGTTAGCACTGTAATTCTAGAACTGAAGAAGCTGCTGAACAAAAAAAGTGAGGTTTACTTTAAGCATGCAAAATTGTATATTTGGCGTGAAGCACACATGGAAAATAGATGAGTGCATATTACTTTGCCCTGCAGCTTGTGGGACCTGATGATACAGGCAGTTCCTGTGTTGTTAATGGAAATCCTGCATTGGTGTTTGCTCACTTAGCTGTAAACGAGTGCAATTCTGTAATATGAGGTCGTTGCTTTAGCCAGTTATCCTTCTGCATTCGTGGTGGTCCAACTGTGACATTTGCACCATCTTGCTGAAATGTAAGAGATGAAATGGTGCTAAGTAGAGCACCGATGATGCCAGATATTGGTGTTAAAGAGCATTGACATGACGGTCGGAAAAGCTAATTATACGCTAACAGACTCGTGAGTCGACTCGGACTCAAATTGAGCCGTGAGTTTGAGTGAGTGAGTCCGGTTGAGAAAAAAATTTTAGTGGGCGAGTCCGATTGAGGAAAATTTTGGCAAGTCTGAATCTGAGTGAGCCCGAAGGGCAAGGTATATTTCATGAGTGAGTCTGAGTGAGCTCCGCATTTTTTGCCAACCTGTGTTCCCAAGTGGCTCTCACCTTAAAAAGCTTCGCAATTTATGCTCATGCACATATTACATCTTCGCCAGCGAACATGAACAGTGCACAGTGTGGCCACGGTGTGTCCAAAAATCGCATAGCACCACTGCCACATTGGCCTCTCGCTTGCCCACAGACTGCTGAAGTGTGGATGTGGTGTGTGATGGCTTTGCTAAATCCAATATTGAATGCAAATTTTCTTCTCTGAATTTGTGAATTGTGTTGTTAAATCCGAGGGAATCTAGATGTGGTCGCATCAGTTCCGAGCATGAAAGCCTGAAATGACCTTCACGGAAATCTGTTTGAGGACCCCTGCCTTACCAGACTGCAGTAACAGAAAATAAAAATGGGATGAAGCACATTCGCAGGCAGGCATATAACAGCTGCATCTTACCGGTGCTTACCTATGAAGCAGAGACCTGGAGGCTTACAAAGAGGGTTCAACTTAAATTGAGGATGACGCAGCGAGTAATGGAAGGGAAGATGACAGGTGTAACCTTAAGGGACAAGAAGAGAGCAGAGTGAGTCAGGGAAACAGGTGTTAAGGGCATTTTAGTCGAAATCAAGAAGAAATGGACATGGGCAGGGCATGTAGCGTGTAGACTAGATAACCGCTGGTCATTAAGAGTAACAGACTAGATTCCAAGAGAAGAGAAACACGCGATTGAGAAGTTAACGTGGCTGCAGAAAGCACAGAACTGGGTTGATTGGCAGAACATGGGAGAGGCCTTTGCCCTGCAGTGGGTGCTGTCAGGTTGATGATGATGAATATGATAGGGCATTAGTCACACTGAGCTGGGCTGATGACCACGTACCATGCATATTGGCAATTGCAAACTGAAGGTTCTTATTGGCATTGAATTTTCCTTTTATTCTCATGGTTAGGTGGCAGGTTTTCTGGTTAGGTTGAGTTTTCTGTTGGGAATGACGTTTTGACATCTGTTGCTCGAGGAAATTGTACTTGCCATGTTCGTCCCTTTTTAGTTATGCTTTACTGCAGTGCATCTTGGATATGGCAGTGAAGCCAACATCTAGCATTCTTCCATGTGTAGGGCCTGATTGATGGTTGCTCTCTGACTTTGTCCCATTGTTTAGAGCATTTCCTGTTCACACAGTAGTAGGAATCTGTGCTAAATACTTAGACAGTCACTCTTCTACTACTACAAGTGTTTGCAAACATTCTTTTTGCTCCAAACAGCTCTTCTCCTGCTGCATGAGTTACACTTTCTCACCATGTTGTTCCTTTTCCATTTCAGACATTAGTGAAAACAATGCGATGGTACTTGTTTTATGCAGGAATCAGAAAATTGGAAATGAGCTGGTAGTTCACTGGCAAAACACCATGTAGGGGCTTAGTGTGTGATGTGCTATGATGATACTTCTATGTTTCTTTAAGATGGTAATGCCTTAGTTGCTGGCTTTATACATCGTTATAAGTGGATTTCACTAGTATAGTGTGCGGCTTTCAGGTGTTGCTCAATTACGTGCCATGCTTAACTCTTGTCTATTATAATATGTGCAGGTTATGACACCCAAGTCCCCATAGATTCTATGCAAGGACTTGACTTGGGGCCATCACAAGGTGGACATAATTACACCCCGATGGACACAGGCATGGACCTTGATGCCCCGGGAGACCTTAATTTTGACCCTCTTGACCCTTCCCTTCCTGCACCAGCTCAGCAGGACAGCAGTGGCCAGCTAGCTGCCTGGTATGACACTGATCTATAGAATTCCAGGAGCTGTTGGCCAAAGGCTTGTTTATGGCTCCTCTCCCTCCTCCCCCATCCTTTTTTAATCCTTTTTACTGCATTTCTTGAGCAGCTAGTGTGTGCTCTTCCCTTGAACCATACATTTGGGGCAAGCATGGATTTTGATCCCTCTAAAAGTGGTGCACAAAGGGGACAATTTTTGCGGAGAATCTTTGCTCCTAATGCTGTTGGTTCGGGAGGCACCTTGTAGAGACGAAGACAGAGCATGCTGGCTGTGTCAAGCATTAAGGCCACTGTTTCTACCAAGGTCCCCAATTATAATAGTGGCACACCTATGGGATCTCCGTAATGATGGTTGGTGGCAGCCTTCTTTTTGTCTGCCTTTCCTCTATTCGTTTTTAAATAATCATGTTAGTCCCCTCTCCTTTTTTTTTCTGTTCTGTGCAGTCTATGCTGTGCCAATCTGTGCTCTGCTGCTTCAAGCAGTGTGAGCTTCGTTCTATGTGTATCGTCATTTCTTTTAAGTGCCATGTTTGGCGTTTGTACTTTTTCATATTAAATGTCCTTTGACATGGCAATTATGCTCATATTTGTTACTGTCCGGATACAAGGAATGTGTAGTGTTCTGTTTGTGTTCCTTGTGCCACGTATGCTGTGGCTGTTGTGTTGCAATATCAAAATCTTGCCACCACTTGTTTGTATTTCGGACATTTATATCGACCAGGTGATACATTTCTACTCTTTATCCAAGGCATACTTGTATTTACTATCCAGCATGTATCTGTGAAACATCTAAATGAGAATAGAACAAGTTTTTCTTTTGTATTAGGTGGCATAAGGCAGTGTGGTATACTTGAAATATCATTTTCTGTATACGTGTCTGTGCACTGTATCTAATAAAGTAGACAGCATAAACTTGTCCATTGTATTTGTTTGCTGCTAAAAATGGCCTTTAGTTAGTTGGTTAATACATCAGTAATTTCCTCTTGCATCAAATTTTTTGTATGAAAAGAGATGGGGCGATATTTTTTTAGCAGCAGGAACATGAATGATACGATGCGAATGCACTTGAGTACACCTTGCAACAAGACAAGTGGCCTGCTAGAAAATTGCTACCTTGAATTTGACTTCAGTAGTACAGTTTCTGCCTCCCAAATGAAAGGTGTGCATTTGATTCCAGAATCCATGTTCGGTTTTCTGCAAGGAAATGCAAGTGGCCCATTTTACAACATTCTTAAGCTAGCGGTGCACCTAACTTAGCTGTGGAAACGCTCACCCTTTCCGTTCGCGGCTACAAATAATCTTGCTAGTGTAACACAGAGAATCGTAAACAATCGTATTTGGTAGGTACGGGGCTCACTGATTGAAAGGCGACATCAAAACTTTTAGTATGACTGGTATGCATGATTGCTTGAGATAACTGTCATGTCACTACGAGTCTGGCGGCTAAAGGTTATCCGACGTGGGGTCCGGGCAGGTAAGTGTGGTCGAGTGTCATTTTGTGCTCTGTATACCATGGCAGCAAAAAATTTCAGAGGGGGAGGGGGGTCTCGACCATACTTCATGTATGTTCGTGCGTGTATATACAGGGTGTGCCAGCTATCAAGCAGCACGATTTTAAAAAAGATAATGGCTTTACGTCGAAGCAAACTTAGTACATATTGTTCCCAGTACACTGTAGTATCCGCTACCATTTTGTTAATGATATTGATAAATTAGTCATAACTATATTTCTAACTCGACGGGTACTCAGCTAAGTATCAAAATGTCAATGAGGCATACGTCATGCTCAAATGACTAACTGCGCTATTTTCAACTACTTGCTAATTACGTGCTCATTTTTTAAGGCCGATAAAGAAAGCCCGCGAAATATACGCTCCCACGCGCAAGAGAAAGCAGCGCCCTTAAATAAACTTACTGCACGTAACCGTTTTTCCTTTTTTCGGTTGCCAGAGACGGCGTTTCGCACTTAGGCAAGGCTACAAGACGAGCGCCAACATGCGTCGCAGTTTTGCGGGGATTCCTTGCACTCGATTTTACGCCACTACCATTATCCGTATCTCACGGCCGACGATTCTTACCGATATTGGGCCAGCACTGTTCAGATTATGGCCGACTCAAGACCAAAGCGGCGCGTTTCTTCGGCCGGGGAGTTTAGATAGGGCGATCCATACAGTTTTCGACTTGCTACCTCACAGTGCGCGTATTTGAGGGCGCTGCTTCCTGATGCGCGCTGCAGTCTAATCACGTGTCACTTTTCATATTTCGAGGGCTTTCTTGATTAACAAAAAAAAAAAAAAAGAGCACGCAATTAGTACGTTGTTGAAAATAGCGCAATTAGATGTCATTTGAGCATGACATTTGATCATTGACGTTTTAACGATTAGGTGAGTATTTTGTCGAGTTAGGAACACAATTAGGACCAATTAAATGAACCTCATTAACGGAAAAAGTAGTAGTGGCTACTACAGTATGCTGGGAACAATATGCACAAGGTGTGCTTCGCGTAACGACGTTCCTCTTTTTTAAAATCGTGCTGGCTGATGGCAGGGACACCGTGCATACATATGCAAAATTGAAAAATTTGCATATGTATGCAAAAGGGTTGTTGGGGGTCGGGGTTTCAACCCCCCGCCCCCTAATCACCCCCCTGTCTACGCCACTGCCTCATGCTCCTTCGCCCTACGAAAAGCGGGCGGGGCGTTTCCTCTGCTTGAGGAGCAATCGACGGCAGGCCTCGCACACGGGATGATGCAGTGATTCCACTCCTGCGCCAAAGTGCGCCAAATTGTATTTACTGCGCCATCCTGATAATATCGACGAAATTTGCGCCAGTCTCGGGTTTGGGGGCGTCTATCACCGGCAATCGCACCGCCGGCGCGTCAAAACATGTGCAGCTTGATCTTGGGGCCGTCGAAGTCACAACCACAGACCAAGAATTATTCCGCTGAAAAAAAAACCGCGCTCGCGCGTGCGTCCCAAGTACGCCACGACGCCGTGCACGGTGCCGACGCAGCTTTTGTTGTGCAAGTCGGCTCGACATCAAAACGCGCTCCGCAGAGGCTCGTGACGTCTAGGTCAATCGGCAGCGTGAAACTGTGGCAGTGATTCATCGGCGGACGTCGTCAGTTCCAGAAACGCCGCTGATAGCTCGTTTCAAGCGTCGCACGGCACGTAATGAAAGCAGTTTTCAGTAATAACTACACGCGTGCCGCTAAAATGTCTCATTTCCGTTTCTGGACATCGCGGAATGAAATCGGGGATCGCTAGCAATAGATGTATGGAACAATATCGAATTTTCCGTGCTTCGCGTCTATGGAAGGGCACGTGAACAGTGGGAACGCATTGACACTTTTCCTCAGATATACTTTATCCATGGATCTTCCCCAGAAGAGCTTTTTCGTGATTCCTTCCACCAGCACATCCGGTTTTTAATCACTGTGCGGTAAATATTCCCTAAAAGGCCCTGCCCTTTCGAGCGCGTGAGTGCTAGGGTTCCAATTCGAATTTTTTGCTTGCTCTTTTAAAAATGTCATCTCATTAATAAAGTATGCCTCCTGGTTGGAGCAGCCGCAATTGCGTTTTAATATGCGCAGCTGTCAGTGGCGCGCCCGTCGCGACGGCCCGCTACTGAAGCGCTACACCATGTTACACGTCCGCCCCCTTTCCCTCAGTTTTGCTTAAGGGCGAAGCAGTAGGCCGAGGTTTTATTTTTTATTTTCATACCTCACAATAAAGAAAGTGAATGCGATACCAACAAATTATATTGTTATACGAAGTAAGGCTAGCGGCTTCCCCCTACCCCCCTAAGGCACTGCGCCGTGCTCCCTATTGGGCTGCAGAAATTAGGTGCCTTTTTCCTTTTCCTTTCGAATCACTACACACACCTCTCTCTCAGCAATCGACGGCAGGCCCGCACGCGGGAAGATGTTATCGTGCGTGCTCTCCGTGCGACAGAGAAGGCCGGCTCGTTTAATTTCCGCTTCAGCCGCGTTCGTCGCCAGCGCTCGCGAGCTTTTACCCGCGGGTAGAATTCGCGGGGTGATGTTATCACTTTGGATTTTATGCGCAAAATTACGGCAACGGCGATGGCAGAAACCCGTCGACAGTGTCCATGTAATTGCTATCACAATAAAAATTTTAACAATTCAGCCATTCCACTCTGTGAAGTGGATGATTAGCGAAGCTGTTTCGCGCACGGCACAGAGGTGACATGGTGAAGGACAGTTTGGTATGTAAGGCCAGTTTCTTAACCGCCAGGCTGTACGTCATGACGTTTGTCTACCACGTCTGCTGATAACCACATAGATGTATTTAGAGTGTTATTTAATAAAGTACGATTTTATTCATCCGGTATTCTGCTTATTTGCTGGTGTCAAAAATAATCACCGAAGAGGTTAATCCAGAACACTCAACTGCATGAGCCCTTATTTTTGCATTATCGAGTGAAATATGGAGTGCTCCTGGGATGATTTTCTCCATGAAATCTGCAATGAATCGAAATATTTCTAGCTCTTCATAATAGCCCCATAATAATTATTCAGGTGCTTCTATGTTAATGAAATTTGCTTCTCTAGTGCACTCCACGATGCAAAATTAGCTGCTCCAGAGTGCTCCCAGATGAAAAATTATCTGCTCCAAGACGGAAATTTTTGCTCGTCCAAAGTGCTCCAATATGGAAATATTGCTGCTCCAAAAATTGCTCCAAATCAGAAGTCCTCGGTAGCATCACTGGATGGTATCGCATGCGCCTTTCCCTGCCACGCAGATGGCTGGCTCGTTTCATTTCTCTTCAGCCGCGTTCGTCGCCAGCGCTTGTGTGCTTTTACTCGCAGGTAGAACATACGATGCGAAAGAGGGGCGGGGGGGTTATTGATTTGGACTTTATACGTAACATGACGGCGACGGCAAAAACCAGTTGAGTGTGTGCATGTAATCGCTATCGTAATAAAACATTACGTGGTATTGTTAATTTCGCCGAAGAATCGTCTAGTGGGGGCCACCATGCAACACATAAATATCTACTCTGCACGGACTAGCATCAGTCTTCTTTCCCTGCACAGTTTACATATACAAGTAGTTACATGTATGTATGTATGTATGTATGTATTAAGTGGTTTACTTACTCTTCCTGCAATAGCTCTGTGTCGGTTGATAAAGAGAAGATTCGGCTCACTTGCGTATTTCGCGACCGATATGATGATATAATGCATTCTAACAGTTTACATCGTATTCTGGTCAATAAAATGTGTCTATGATTAGAAAGATGATTGGTAACAGGACTTAAAAGGATTGTTGGAATTATTCGGACGTTTAATTCCTCAGTAACGTATTCTGAAGCAGTGGATCGCTATATATATATATATATATATATATATATATATATATATATATATATATATATATATATATATATATATATATATAAGGACAGGATAAAGTGTGAGAAAGCACTACTTGAGTTGTTTTAGTAGCCTTGGACAAATTAAATCGGGACCAGCAGCCGAGCTATATTGGAAAAACGGTCCATAGTTCCTCCTGTACTTTTCCGGGTGATATGACAACGTTCATGTCGGGGGTTTAGCGCAACCGCAGCCAAGATCGGAACAAAAGGTTCACTTGTGAACAAAGGTATTAAATAGGGGTTTAATGAAGTTGCGACCTCTGATGGTGAATGGAAGTCCTAGTCCTTCATTGTGGATCAATACGCGGAATGATGATGGCGGCGTGTGGTTTATTATTTTCCATATTTTTGTTGTCAGTTAACAGGTTAGAAATTTGTAAGGGCGCTTAATACGAGAGGATATTACTAGTCGAGGTTATTTGTGTTTTGAACTGTACTTTTCTTTCACTTCAATGGCGGTGTTCCAGTTATTGCTGTTACGATCGTCTTCTGGTCGTTGTTACAATCAACGTCTGCGGCTTAGAATGCCGCACACGTTATAGTCACTGATGAAATACACATGCTGCAAGGTTCAGTGATCAACATCAGACAGCGTCCACCTTAGTTGGCAAGAAAACTATCTGGCCTAATCGAAACGAATGAAAATCACTAAGAATTAAGAAATTCTTTGCATTAAGCTCCCTGTACTCACTTCGGCTGTGCATGTCAGCCTGGGTAATTCATGTGAACTGAAATAATCGGGGGTAAGCTAGCGAATATGCTATGCATGCGAAGGCCCTGCGAGTCTGTAGCGGACGGCAACAAATGCCGACCCGACGGCAGAAGTCGGACATGGCAGCTGATTGCACGACCCACTAAATTCCAATGCAGTAATTCCATGAGCTGCGCGTCGAGAAATTTATTGACTGCAATCACAATACCAATGTTTCTTCTTGCCAGACGATCCTTTGGGAACGGAGTAAATGCAGGAAAAGAAAGGATATTGCATCGTCAGACATATCGCAGTACCGTGGTACCGTCACGTATGTTTTACAGCATTATACTTGTCAGAAGAAGATTATAAACACGCGTATACAAAGACGATTGCGCTGTACAAAAAATGCTTCTAAACTGTGCTACCACGATAGACATTTTCTTTTTTATTGCGATAGCAATTTTATGGACAGTCTCGGCTGATTTTTGCCGTCGCCGCCTTCGTGCACCGTATATATATATATATATATATATATATATATATATATATATATATATATATATATATATATATATATAGAGAGAGAGAGAGAGAGAGAGCCACAAAGGAAAATAATTCAGAATATACTTTCCGACGCGCGGAATCGAACGGCCGACCTCTCGCTCCGAAACGTGCGGCGTTAGACGGCTAAGGCTCGGAGAGTAGCGTCTTTCAGCATGCTAACGGCGAGCTATTTATATGCACCATTTACTTCAGCGTGCTTTCTTAGTCACCAGCGAGATGGCGCGATGTGCGCGCGCTTTAAAGGTCGTCGCCCCGCTCCTGCGAACGCCGAGGCTCTTCGCCCTACAGGGCGTGGTCGCCTTCGTGCGCTTATCTCAAGGAAAGAAGGGGGTGGAGCGGGGGGTTGTATGTCTCGTGCTTTCCCCGCGATGTGCGCGCTGAAGTCACAGAGCGTACGAAGGTCACTTCGCTCGCTGCAGCGGCCGCGTTTGTGAAAGGAGCGCGCTGTTGAAACAAGTAAGTAACAACTGCGACATTTATTTCGCGCTTGTCCTGTGTGTACCTGTTCGTTCGTTTCATGCGTCCTGCTTTATGTTTCAGCTGTGCGCTTCAAGTATCGAGCTGTGACGCATGATAGTTCGCGCTCGTCCTGTGTGCGTTCTTTTCGTGCGTCCTTTGGGCTCGAGCGACGCGCTGGCAATTTCGAGCTGCTTTCCGTTCTTCGCGTTACATTCCAATTTGTTGCTATCGCATTCATTGCTTCGCCGTTGCGGCGAAACTGTGACCTTTTTTTATATTGAAATGCGTTGTGTCATCGATTGTCAAGTGCGAGGATCGCCACCGTGTTCTAATGGTTACGGTGCTCGACTGCTGACCCGAAGGTCGCGGAATCGAATCATTGCCGCGGCGGCCGCATTTCGATGGAGGCGAGATGCTAGAGGCCCGTGTACTTAGATTTAGGTACACGTTAAAGAACACCAGATGGTGAAAATTTCCGGAGCCCTTAACGGCGTCCCTCGTAATCATATCGTGGTTTTGGGACGTAAAACCCCAACAATTTTTGTTATTAATTACGCCTTCAACGGCAGTTTACATTTCGCATCCGAGTGACGTATTGAGCGCGCGAAGGCACGGGGTGTTTTCTATAGTCGCGTTCGCGATGAAAAATACTTCATTTGCCACTCACGGCATATCCAGCAAGGTTTGCCCCCTCCCCCCGTCACCTGCAAAAAATTAGCTGTTCACGTAGAGAATGAAATGAACTCGTACAAAAGGATACGGCGCAAGAAGGATGACTTGCGCTGTTGTGAGCGGGTTGATTGATTGCATTTTCGAAGTTGTTATTCTTTCTGTACACATATACATTGAAAATCCCTATGCGATATTCCGCTCGTGCATGCTTACGTAGCAGATGTAGCCGCCTCGGTGGAGCAAAAGGCGACCTTATCTGCACCCGAAGGGAAAAATTAAAGGCAAGGAATGTGGCTGCGTCATTTTGTTGGCAAAGTATATATGCTTACTTGGTGTGTATGTAGAGCCAGGCAGGTAGCGAACTGCCAGATATATTAATGTGCGCAATGCACGGACGGCGAGTTGCGGCGGCGACACGGTAACGCTCTAACGCCATCGACTGCTCATCAGTGATCACGAAGGGTATGCGCAGGCTGTCGTCCGCAGTTATAATGAAAACTAGACCGAATACCAATATAATTTTGGCCTTAAAGCATGCTGCGTAACGCACGCCCTAACTCTTCATCGCGCTGTTATTCATGAACGCTGGTTGGCGCTCCAGTCATCCGTGCCGTCCGCGTGTTGTACAACGCCGTGTATTTTTCGGTTGGAAACTCGACGTTTCGGATATTTTTCTTCTGCTCTCATCCGTCTATATGGCGGAACGCCGCTCCCGGGTATACATCAGCGCTACACTCTGCGCGATCGCTCCAAGTCGCTACGCTTTTCTCGGCTCTTCCTCGTGGCGGACCGCATTGTTCAGAGTGTGGAGTGGGAGCCGCATCTCGGCTTCCTTCATTGCCGTCGTGGCTCTCCGCCGCGCTTCCAAAGCGTCTCGCTATAGCCGTTCTGGTTTCTCGTGTTGCTACATACGGTGATCGACGACGTATCCTTACGTGTCATCCTAGTGGCGCCTTCGCTCCCTCACGAATATGATGGATGTTTAAGATTGACAACCGCTACGGAAACACCCGAAGCGGCGCGAACACACGACACAGCCGGTAGGCTGCAGGGAATAAGAACAAGCCGAGTCGTCCGAGTAGCGCTTCCTGCGCTTGCGAGCCCGCCTCCTTTACGTGTCGTTTCTAGCACCATTTGCGAGAAGCTGGAACGGCCCACTTCAACTGTTGAATGCTTTTTTTTTTTCTTTTTAATGAGCGACAACGGTCGTGATGTTTCGCCTGGACGTGCTGTCATCTTCGTCGCTGGCTCATTACCAGAGAGATATGTCGTTTAGTAGAGTGAGAGGAATGAGCATTGCAGAAAAAAAGTTAACGATTCCAGTGACTGTCGCATCGCATCAGAATTTTATGGCATAAAATGCACTAATTACCCAGATGAGACGATGACATCATTTGCACCCCTATCTAGAGGCCCGTGTACTTAGATTTAGGTGCGCGTTAAAGATCACCAGGTGGTCAAAATTTCCGGAGGAGCCCTCCACTGTGGCGTCCCTCATAATCATATCGTGGTTTTGGGACGTAAAACTCCAACAGTTATTATTATCATTTGCACCCCTCAGGTTTGTCCAACATGACAGATAGGGATCAGTAGCCAGGGGTTGCACACCAAGCACGTGCTTCCCTCCGCCCTCCACCTCTCCCACCTACGAAACCAATTTATGCCTACGCCACTGATGAGAATTGCTCAGGGATATTCAGGACAAATACCCGGCAACGTGCGAAGATAAGGGAAAGATCATCGTGGTCCGAAATTGCGGTTTATTGCTGTGCTATTAAACATCCTTTTATTTCAAAATTGTCCTACGCTTTACAACTGAAGAAGGAAGGTATGGATTCATTTGCTTGGAACACAACTATTTGTTAAGTAGCTCCGTGTGATCATGCAAGTGGCATATTTAACTACATATGAACCATATCGCCCAAAGTAAAGTTTTACCGCATATATATGTGATTACTGAAGCTCAGAACGAAAGCTTGATACCTGATTTCACCAGGAAATTTATAGCGATATCATGCGACATCACGTGGTAAAAACTAGCATATCCAAATAAATGATAAACGGAGCAACATGTGTTAATGAATGGGTGTGGAGATGTTTTCCTGGCTACACATTACCCAGGTGGCGAAGTGACACATCATATGAGGCATTTGTGCAAGCATGCATACACAAACAGGGCATTAGATAGCTACTGACGCCGCTGTTTCAAGAATGGTTTATAGGCGCAGTGAGGGAACGCCCCCAATACTTTCGACAAAGATGCTTGCACCACGGGCTACAAAGATAGTATGCCATACTTCACAAACACGACATAGGTAAGCGCTAGAAAAACAATTGTGGAGCAGCTTCGCACACAGTCACAATTAACTAACTGCAGGAGTGAAGTGTTGATTTTAAGGGCTCGTTTTCTTTGTTGTACACAATATTAATGAGCACTAACATACAATAATGCGAAGGAAAGTAAAGGGGATGTTTTTAATAGTAAATGTAAGGTAACTGTGAAGAAAGAAAAGTGGACGAAAAGATAGCTTGCCGCGGGCAGGGACCGAACCTGCGACCTTGGAATAACGCGTCCGATGCTCTACCAACTGAGCTACCGCGGCGGCCATCCCCCCGTCCACTTTATAGGGTATATATGTAGTACATTTAAACGTGGGAGCGTCAATCAGCGCCGCCAGTAGCCATGACGGCGAATGTGTAACACTCTTTTTCTGCCTGTTGGCGTCACGTAGCACGTGAACTTATTACGAGCTGGCAGCTGACCAATAATCCCTCGCGTACTACTCTGCCAGAACGAGACCCTCGCTATGAATGAAGGAAAGAAGTGTTGATTTTAGGGGCTCGTTTTCTTTGTTATACACAATATTAATGAGCACTAACAGACAATAATTCCAAGGAAAGTATAGGGGATGTTTTTAATAGTAAATGTAAGGTAAATGTGAAGAAAGAAAAGTGGACGAAAAGATAGCTTGCCTTTATACTTTCCTTACTTTATACCTCTTTCCTTTATACTTTATGTACTTTATATACTTATATACTTTATACTATACTTTCCTTGGCATTATTGTCTGTTAGTGCTCATTAACTGTAGGAGTGGAATATAACGCACACTGAGAAGAGGAAAGGTGCTTTTGCGTCGCCCTGTCAGAGGACTTCATCTATCACAATACATGATTGCCTTGCTGAGGTGTATTTGCTGACGCTCAGATCCTCACCAGCAGTTCTTAGTGGTGTCATATGGTTAATCTTAAAAATTAATAAAACCAATTTGAATACGAAAAAAACCCCTAAAGCCCGCGTTGCGCTCTATTGCCGCGGGTGGACGGCGCGGAAATAGAGTTAAATGTTTATTTTCAAAGAATCATCGCAGGCATAACAGCGGTACCGAGGGGAAACTGGACATTATAGTGAGCCTGTCAGTTGGCGTGGAACCCTAGATCGGGAAATTCAATGAGCGGCGACTTCC
This sequence comes from Rhipicephalus sanguineus, assembly GCF_013339695.2. Classification (NCBI taxonomy): domain Eukaryota; kingdom Metazoa; phylum Arthropoda; class Arachnida; order Ixodida; family Ixodidae; genus Rhipicephalus; species Rhipicephalus sanguineus. Next base: position 272,542,249 of record NC_051176.1, on the reverse strand, counting down.
GCACGGCTGTCAGGGAAGAGCTTTCTTTCTGCGACGGTTTTCGTAAAATTTTACGCTTGATTCAGTGATTGGATTTGTAAGCCCTTGTGAAATTTTGGCGTTTCACTCTTATTTATAACTGAAGCTGCTTATCATGTAACCCTTGCAATTTTTTAACAGTGTCGCGCGAGCGCTGAGCGCGGGTTATGAGATCTGCCGACGATGCGCAAGCGCACAACGCACACTGAACTGCGAGCGCCGTCTGCTACGCCGTTTGCTTCAACTTTAAGTAATCTTTAAACAAAGAGCGCCGTACAACGGAGCACATAGGAGAAACGGTCAAGAGCATGCGCATGCGCGCTATGCGCACCCAAGTGCAAGTGTCCTCGGCTGTGCTAGGCGAATTCACTTTCCGCAGCGTTATCCGCTTGTTTATTTTCTTATTAACGCCTTTCACAGATAACTGCCTAAAGCCATGAGGAGCCTCGAGGTGTCGACAGGCGCCCACAGCTGCATAGGAGCTCAGTTAATACTTTTTATCATTTGCCTTATTTGTTCAATTTATGTAGTTACGCTTGTTTTCACGAAAAATATGGACGTATTAGCGCACCTCAGTTGATGTTGAAAATGTAAGATTTCGCTTTTTGTAATCTGGTGCCTGAGGCTATGAAGAAGCATTGATGAAGACATTTCTGTCGTGAAAAATGCTACTTTATTCTGCTGTTTACTGAAAAAAAAAATGTAGAGAATGCTTCCCTCTGTGCTCGTATGGTCACTTAATATGACGAAAAACCTCCGGCAGATGCGACAACCTCTGAAAGACAGCGCGGCAGGGAGTCGTAGAGCGCTTGAACAATGTCAGGGTCAATTTTCGGGGTCTCCCATTGTTCTTCAACGGCAGCCGATAATTCGTCACAACTTGCCCAGTGGAGCTGCTTCTTTGATATTGCAAATCAGTTCTGCGGAAACCCTGCTTCTTTGATAGATTCAACTTCATGATACCCCAAATATTCTCAATAATACTAGTATCTGCTCCTAATGGTGGCCAATCTAGTGTCTTGACTCCGAAATCTTCCAGGTGCGCTCGCACGGCGCGCGTCGTGTGGACGGGCGATGCTGATTCCAGTAGTAGCCGACTGGAAAAGGACCATCTAGCACAGAGGGCAGGAGAATTTGATTAATTATTTCTATATGCTTCACTGCACATTCGTCCTTCAATCCTTCGCAGAGATCCAAGGCCATCCCTGGTTACCATGCCCCAAACATTCACTCTCTTGCGCCCTCTCGCCCTCACTTGCTGAACGTATATAGGGGGTCGTGCCTGGAAAACATCAGAGCGATTACTTCGATAATGCATGGTGGTATTCTTCGATGCATGTGTGTGTGCATCTTATTTGAAAGACGGACCACTAAAAACATACAGTGAGAAGGATGAAAAAAAAAATGTTGCAGTGGCTTAGCTCGGCTATGCCCTGTCCCTGTCTCGTTTGCGTGAATCAACCCTTAATATCATGAACCAACAAGCCTAACTGACAGCCATTCGGTTATGCCAGGATAACGTAGCGTTAGCAAAGGTTCAGCTGATTATTCTTGTTTCCTGATTGTCTAAGATTAGCTTGATTGTCGTGCTTACTGCTGCTCCAATGACACACACACGGTATACGTATTATGTGGCACATGCATATTTATTTTGCCAGGCAACTACTTCGGGATCCGATGAGTTAAGCTTCTCCGCTCTTCTGCGCCGTTGAGCAGCATTTGCGCTGTACTTCTCCATGGCTATACCACACTGGCAAACGCCAGTCAGAGGCGCTATCAAGCGGCTCCAGCGCAGTGTCAGACGGCGACTGCACAGCGAAGGCGAATAGCTGCGCGCGCGCCGGCGCCAGTACGTCTGCCACGGCTACGACGTCACTCCTCTGGAAAGCGCAGACCGGCTGCGGCGAGTCGCGCGCGGCGGCGGAGTGCGCGGGAGGTGCCGGCTTTGGTGCGCCAGCTGTGTGACATCACTGATCCTCGCGCATGCGCAGGGCTCTTGAGGAGGCACGCGAAACTGGCTCGGCTGGGCCAGTGTAGCTAACGCTACAAAAACGTCGGGAATTATATCGGATAAAAACTTAGATGTAATACGCACCTCATGAGGTCTGGTCTGTATACCCTCTGCTTTTGGCTCCACTGAGTGGAAAACGTGGACTCGTCCGTGAACACAACATTTTGCCAGTCATCTGCAGTCCAGTGCAGATGGGCTTGAGCGAACGCGAGTCTTTTCGCCATCGCCTCATTGGAAAGGAGCGGCTTCTTCGCACCTCGGTTCTTCAAACCTGCTTCAAGAAGCCGTTGTCGCACCAGTTCTGTGCTGACGTCGAGGCCCACCGCATCTCGGACCTGACCATGCAGCTCTCATGAAGGGATTCGCACCTACAACAGCAACCAAGGCAGCGCCCTCTTCTTCGGTTGCCTTGCGGACACGATTTCTTATTGCTGCATCGTCAATGCGGCCGTTCTCTAAACGCCTGCAGGATTCTATTAACAATGGCTTGCCTCATATCCGACGTTTCTGCAATGTGCCTCTGGCTCGACCCCTGCAGCGACATACGAGTCTCTCTCATTTCTTGTGGTACTCGGGAGGCATATCTAACATCCAGCGCAATGGTCACTGCTGATTCGCGCGATAGAGGCATTATTTATAACCTGATGCTGCGATCACAACGCCTCCTTTGAATTTCAGCTGGTGCAATCTACTCAAAAACATTATCTAGCCCGAAAACGTATATGCCCAAAAGGAGCGACATCAGTGGGCGTGCCTCGGCCTCCTCGACGCTAACGCTTTCCAGGTGGATGCGTGGCATTCATAAAAGAAAAAAAAGAAAACAAAGGGACTGATAACGCATCAGAAAGCACCGGTATCGAATGCGCTTGCGCATCGTCGGCAGATCTCGTTACTTTTCGAGAATACTAGACGCTACCATATCCCGCGCTCAGCGATCGCGCGATACTGTTAAAAAATTGCAACGGTGTACGCCTATTTATTCAGGGCAATCAGGGTCTTAGCCAGAATTTTTTTTTGGAGAGGGAGGGTTCCGACCTTTCTTTATGTATGTTCGTGCGTTTGTTGGTACTTGTGGCGTATATAAGTTTATAACCACAGACAAAACGTTAGATTATTATGGAGGGGGGGGGGGGCGTCGAGAGCGGGGGCGGGTATGAACTCTCCGAACTAAAGTCCCTTGATATATAGAAAGTAGCAACACTCTCCTCCATATCCTCTCCCAAGTGTCCAACCCTCCTCTCCCAAGTGTCCAAACCGTATCCATCTCCTCTCCCAAACGACCACCGTGCGGGCGCCGGCCCTATAACCCGGCTCGCGCCACTTTCCTATTAAGAATGCTATGTCACGCAGATAAGCGCGTTTCCCAGGCGACGGCCCGTGAAGTGGGGAGGTGCAAGGCGGGAGAGGAGGGTGCTCGGCGTGGCGGCTCGGTTAAAAGAAAGACGGTACTTTCCCAAAAATATCCAGGGACTTTACTCCGAACCACCCCCATGCATGTAGGTCTGCTTAACTAATCTGGTTCCTGGCTCGTGTTCGTTTCGTGCTGGCATTTGTCACGGCACGCTTGTTGCGCCTGGCCCTGCATGTATTTTTGGCGGCCGTATGGAGGCGTCTCTCGCTCGTGGGATGTCCAGCAAGGGCACACCTATTCCTGAAAGCCCTGTCCTCTCAAATGACCCGTTCCGAGTGCAGTGCGTTGGTCGAGCGCGGCGCCGTTCATCTCAACGACCCGATCTGCGCACACACTGCGTTGGTCGGGCGCCGTTCGCCAACAATGTGCGCCGTTAGCGGAAATAGCCCCAATCTTTGGCGTGGGTGTCTTCTTCTCCCGTCCCACGCGACGGTCCACCTTCGATAAAGAAGCATCGTCAAGATGGGAGGCCACTCCGCGTGTAGTGTGCGCGTCTGGTGCGCCTTCGTGCGCTGCTCGTGCGCGATTATTTGCAAAAACATATGGCGCACACAAGACGCCCGTATACGGAGGCCGGCTCACGTATATATTCTTCACATATGTGTAATACCCAATTTGTAGACTGCTGACACAAAGTGGAAGAAAAACTTCCCTATATACAAACGTCGCGCTCACTTTAACGCCTTCACAATTAGCCTCTGACATTCACCGCTTGAATTGTGGTTGCTCACAGCGACCTCTTATAATTGTACCACTGACAATTAACGACGTGTAAAGCAGTTTTGTTCAAAGAGTCCAGAATTGAACTTTCCGTTTGACCGATTTCTCGAGTGGTTTAACACAACGCATTCAATGCTTCCTCGGGAGAACAAGATGTCCAAATTTCGAAATTGTAACCATCATCTGAGGACTCTCTCTATAGCGAAGCTGTTAGAGCGAATGTTTATTGAAAGTTTGATCTAGTTATGAGGTTTTACGTCTCAGAACCACGATCCGACCATGAGGCGCGCCGTATACTGGGGGACCTTTTTTCTTTAACGGGCATGCGGACTTATTGCATGTCGCACCCATGGAAATGCGGCCGTTATAGCCGCATTTCCATGTTACATTACAGGTGCATGAGACAAACAGCGTTCGCTCCAAATAACGATGAAACTTCAGTAAACGTTGCCTTGAAGATACAAATGCACTTGAAGCTATTAGTGCAATTAAATTACACGCCTGCTGTGGCCATCGTTCATCATTGACATGTCTTGTATAGCCCGTCTAAATTTCATTATATCCAATGAAATTTAGAGGGGCTATACAAGGCATATCACTGATGAACGATTACCACAGCAGGCGTGTGATTTAATTCCACGGTTTATAGGAAATTACCATAAGCTTGTTAATTGTGCTTTAGTGCTCTGACAGCGTGTTGTTTCAGATTATACAATATTTCAATTGTGTTTCAGATCTCTCCGCTGTCGAATACAGCAACAGTTGAATTCGTCTTCTGGAAAACTTCGCAGTGGACTCTTGTTGCACGTAGAGCACATCATCATACCTGCCAAGTTCCAGGAATCTGAATCCGGGAGAATTCTGAAACGGGGGGGGGGGGGGGGGGTAGGCGCACGTCGATCCCCCCCCCCTATTTTTTTTTTTTCAAGAAAAGAAACATCTCGGAAACGGGGGAGGGGCAGTCCAGAACAGCCCCGCAAGTATAGCTAACTAGAATACTTTCTAGTTCACTGTACCCCTAAGCCTAAACATCGGCGTTCCTGCCTTATAATGGCTTAGAGTGGCCAAACAAACAACGCAGGTACGGTAGAATCTCGGCGATACGAATCTCAAGGGGGAGCGAAAATATTCGTATCGCCTGAAATTTCGTATCATGAAAAAACTAGCAAAGTTCGTTTTCAAACCACGATATACGCACAAAACATTTATTTCCGACAAAAGAACATCGCGTATGTCTTTCTGGGACACACGTGAACGGACCAATAAGGGACCGCGCAGCTCGCTGCCGCGAAAGCGCGCATCAAAGATTCGCTTGAGACCAACTGAACACCAAGTGCCGCTCCACCACAGTCATAAGCGAAGATCGACAGGAACGCCGAAACGCTTCGTGCCTTTTTTATGACTTTATTGACTTTAATCTGCTGCTGCGTTAGCCGCGTACCTTCGGAGCTCGTAGTCACTATATCGATTATCGCGTCGATAGCGACCGCGGTTTCGTGCGCGGCGGTTGCGGCAAATGGTAGTTCCGTTTTCAATCCGCATGCGCTGGCCGCGCACGTGCCTTCAAACCTACGTCGTTTGTTGTTATATATGATCGCATCTGCCGCTGTTTTGTCCGCAGCGTTTACGGAAAGCAGCGTCGCTTTGACTGGGTGAGAGTCTGACGCCCGTGCACTTTCGGAGTCCCGTCAGTTTCATCATCGCCACACATGATCGTGTTAAGAGCGACCGCGGTTTCGTCCACAGCGGTCGTGGCAAACGATAACCACAGTTCTGACAGTGTGCGCTGGCCGCGCGCGTTTACTTCCGAAGCTTCCAGCACGCTGCTCTTGGCCGTCGCTCGACGGTTTCGGTACTATCACCCGCCGCGACGGGAAAAAGTGTTCGGAACATCCGAATTTTGGCCCACTGGACACAGTGAAATTTGGCTGGGGAATTTCACGAACTCTTATAAGCCGGTTTCCTATCACCGATATTCCGCTGCACGTTTACATCAACGCCTCCTAAATTTGTTTACATAATGCTATACGCAATGGGTTCGCAGAAGCCTGGATCGGATTGGGTTGGATTTTTGTTAATATGGCCAGATCACGCACAGAAATTTCGATTTCCAGGAGATTTTCCCACCAACCGTACAAACGTGAGAAATGGCCAAAATCAGGAGTCTCCCTAGGCAGGTATGCATCATGGTGGCCACTTCATCTATATCATCCTTTCGTTGTCGCCAAAGCGTAATTAGTTGCATCGAGCAAGGGAATGCCAGATGGATGTGATCTACATTGGCTGGATTTGCGATCAAGCAGCTGCATCAAATCCCAATAGACAATTTTCTCCAAATTTGGCGTCTAATAACGGTATATATACCCGCTCAGCAAGCTAATATGTCCAAAGCCAAAGTCAGTTTTCGTATATTAGAATGACTTGCGGTGGTTTTGTTTTGTTCCTGCGAAAGAAATGCGATGTTTTTTTTTTTTTTCGTTATGATCTGACATCTTGTTCTTTGGACATTCTTTACTATCTTCCACTTAGGGGCGTAGCCAGAAATTTTTTTCGGGGGGGGGGGGGGTTCAACTATACTTTATGTATGTTCGTGCGTGCGTTTGTATGTGCGCGTGTATATATACGCAAGCAAAACTGAAAAATTTCGGGGGGGGGTTGAACCCCCCCAACCCCCCCCCCCCCCCTGGCTACGCCCCTGCTTCCACTTCTATGGTTGTTTCATCTGCCTCCCTAAGCGTATATGCAAGCTTTGTGCCCCTTCCGCAGGCAGTTGTCATCTCAGTGCGATTTCCTTATTCATATCTGTCTATTGGTAAGGACATACATGCACTTACAAACACGCGAAACATACTGTCTCGCCATATATACGTGACGATTTAACCATGCCATAGTGGCTGCATATAATTTACTCCACACTTCAAAACGTTCTTCTTCGTTGAACGTCTTCATCCGTCCCAGCGAAGATTTCAACGGTGCCGTCTCCCCAACGATTATGTAGTTCGCAAGTCTTATGGATGTGCGGGTTCTCTTTACAAGCTGCACGAGGGAAGGTTACATTCACCTCGACTGCATCGTTCACACATATAGTATTAAAAAAATATCCTAGATCACACGAGTAAATATAGGATGGCTCCAAATGGTCACATACATAATATATGCTCCCTGCGAAATATTATTTTAAAAAAAAGTAAAGAACTTGCGTTATTTTTTGTTCAACCCTCGTTAACAGACCCGTCGTGAACAAGGAAGCGAAAAGGGCGGCTTGTATGCGAAGACGATGTTGGGCACGATGACGCGCTGCACGCTGCATTGCGTGTGTATACAGAGAACTAGAAGAGGCCGTCCGGAGGGGCTGCTTCGTAAGAATGCATGCAAGCTTTGTTCTGCGTCGCGCGCCCGAGTTTTAAAGTTGCTATCGGAATTATTTTTATCAGCGGTGGATGTCGTCTTGAAAATAAGAAAAAGAAAACAAAATTTTCTCCCTATTTATTTATCCTTCGCCCACAGTCACGTGCATCGATAGACCAGGTTACTTTCAGCTAACTTTCGTACGACAGTAATGTGCACAGCGGAATGTTTTCACATTAAAAAGGGGCGTGTACCGTTTCCGAATGGGCCTCGTATCTGCGTCCCTATCGGCAAATGCGTTAGCCGTTGGTATATATATATATATACGCACACACGCCACTGGCAACGAGCTCTTGTTGCGCGAATTCCGCGGCATTCAAATCTCGAAAATAGCTCCGCGCGGGTGTACACATTTCTGGCCGGCTGTGGTTTTCTCGATCGCGCAGGCCCACTCGGGCGGACAATTTCGCTTCTTCTTCTTTCACTCGGTGCAGTTTGTTCTTGGCGCGCCTGACTTTCTTGGCTGCGCTTTTCTCTTCGCCGCCGCCATTGTGTGGCGTGTCGCGGTGCACGGGCTATTGGCAGCGCGAGTCGTTTGGCAGCGGACGTTGTCACGATTAGAAACCAGAAGCTCTGCTTCTCGTGCGACTTCCTCGTGCTCGCGAAGAGTGGCGTTCTCGCGACGCTCCTTCTTGCTCCCACCGCAATCCACCGACGTTTTCTTCTTTTGTTCATTTGACGCCACAATGGCAGCTAAGGAAAAGGAAGATGGCAGTATATGAGGAGTCGAGTTTCGAGATTGGGCCCGAACGTGCAGGATGCTGAGGGCCGTTAAATACGGAAGTTAAAGAAAGAAGAATAAAAGGACACCCCGAACGCAGCGACTGCGCACATGCGTGTCACGAAACAGCGACCCCCCCTTTGTTTTCAAGAGTGGGACGTCCGCGGTGTTTGCCGCGCTGAACTCCGGGTGAAGACGAGCGCTCGGCCGGCTCTGTTCCATTTTCCCCGATTCGAAATACAATGCCCGGTGGAGCGACGCTTTCACCCGACCGCTCTCGACTCGCGCGTCGCACTAATGGCCGGCCGCAATCAGCGACCGCGTTGTGTATAATTGCCTCGAGGACTGGCCGGTGGCAGCTCCGCAGCTCCTCTTTCACGCTGCGGTCGTCCGCGCGGTTGTGTGTTTACGCGGGAGTCGCCGCTGATGGTCGCCCTCTCGGATGGCCCTGCGTGCCCGCTTTGCTTCCGGACGCCGCGGCTCGCGACGTGTCCGCGCACGAGGAAGCGCAGCTTTTGCCTGGGCTGCGCCGCTGAGCGGAAAAGCGGTATACTTGAAAGATGCTCCGTACATCCTTATCAAAGCGAATCTCTCTTAGCGAACCTCCCCCGACAATGTTGTCCGTGTGTTTGCTGCTGCTGCTATCTGGCCGAATAGCGCAACACAGGCAGGACAGCGCAAAAGTAATTAATTGACTTCAACAGTCGTTTGTCTATCCTGTATCCAGTTGTGCCGTCAAGGGTCGTGCCAATGACTGGCTGTGTTATCTACGGAATTGTGGAATGAAACAACACATGATACTTAAATATTTTACTTAAAGAAATGTACGGCTTGAAGTTCGCAGTACCTCTATTTTAATAGAAGTGCCTACCATACAGTACCTATCCATACAGTACAGAAATTGGGAGAAGGTGGAAGCTTGTAGATATGAAAGATTCCTTGAACAGTGAATACCGCTGGATTTAACTTTTCGACAAGTGCACTTATCAAGGTAGCAACTGCCTAGACACCTCCGTTGCCTGCCTTGCTGCCTTGGAGAAGACAAGTCCATTTGTCGAAACGTTGGCTCCAGTAACATTCATTTCCTGTCCACTTCTTGAGCAAGAATCACACGATGTAGCCCTGAAAACTGGCCATCGTATAAGGTATCAGTGGATTCCAGGGCACTGCGGCCTACATGGAAACGAACAAGCCGACGCGGAGGCACAGATGGCACACGATAATGCCACAATATTGTCCATTCCATTTTCACGACCGGATACTAAACCCATAGGCGTGCGAACGGGGGGGGGGGGGGGGGGGCAGTCACTTAAGAAAAGGGGGGGGGGCAAAGTCTGCCCCATACTTAATAAGGAGGGGGGGGGTGCTGCGATGAACCTTCGCCACCCCCTTCCTCCTGAGAGGGAACCCTGCACACGCCTGTGCTAACACCGTTTTGTATACATTCCTCCGCGAAACTACTGCAGCATATCAGTATTTACGAAGTCATCGTCACCGCCGTCTTCATGAACTGGACCCAGACATGCACGTTAGAATACTGCCAACCATGAAAAGGTGCAGTACAAGCTTACTGCACAGATTGTGTTGTTCACTCGTCGTTACCTACACCTTATCGGCCGTGCAGACAGTCCGGATTGCCAGGTATGTGGCACTCCTGAGACTACTGCACACCCGTGATATATCACGCGAAGAAATTCGATGGCCTCCATAGGCGTGCGCAGGGTTCCCCATCAAGGGGGGGGGGGGGGCGAAGGTTCATTGCAGCGCAGCTTGCTGAGTCAATGTGTGAGGCAGATTTTGCGCACCCCTTCTTAGGTGACTATAGGGTAGGAGGGGGGGGGGCACACCCCCTGCCTCCCCCCCCCCTCCCCCCGTGCGCACGCCTGTGGTCTTGTTGAAATCTACGAAGCAAGTTTCAGAAAAAGTTCTGTTGGGACTACCACCTCGTCATCAGCGCGATATTCTGAAAGCGCGGGACAGTACTCGACAAGGGACTAAATAGTTTCTGGACAT